>NW_019729897.1:1720524-1869070 GCF_002891405.2 Cryptotermes secundus
GTTGATGTATTCGGAGGCAGGAAAGTTCTCCCCAAACGATTTTTAAATATAGTATAATTGTTAGTATTAGTATTATTTGCATGTACAATAAACAACAATAAACTGAATTATTATCCTCTGAAAATCTATACTTTTCATTTCTTAATTAAATATTTATATGTTTCATTTCTCAGTTCTTAATAACACTTAGATTTATGTTAATTAAATTATTATTATTGCTAATATTATCATTTGTTTGTTTACTTTTCTACATTATTGTGTTTTCCCCAGTGCTTGCCTGTAATTTGTCTTTGACTTTATATTGTGTTTGTCTATAATGTAATTACTTTTATCTACACTGTGCTCTGTCTGTAATTGGCCTTGCGGCTGTTCACTCGGCACATAAATAATAAAGAATCGAATTATTATTATATTGTCTATATTATTTCAGTTTTCAGTATTTAAATTTTAGTCCAGTTTTTAGTTCAGTGCCCGCCTGTTATAGGCCCTGCTTAACGAATTAAAGACTACGCTATGTAGGCGTAAGGGGGAATGGGTTTTCTTGGCCTCGGCACTAGCAAGAGGTGAGTGGTCAGCTTCTCCCCCTACCGCTTTGCAGCCGGGGAAAGAGCCCCTGGCACCCACTGGATAGGAGGTTGCGTAGGCCCCAGTGCCGGTCTGAACGACGTGGAGAAAATTCTTGACCCTACTGGGACTCAAACTCATTGAGGCATTGTCCTTATTATCAAAGCACCCGTCAATATTACAATATTTTTTAAAATATAAAAGACATTTAAAATATATTTTAAAAAAATACTGTTGCATTATTGACGGGTTCTTGGATAAGAAGGATAATTTCAAGGTAATTTTCATCTTGTTATAATACAGGCAACATATCGCAAAAATGATAAAGTTAAAAAAGAAAGAAAGTAAAGCTATCCCTGTAACAGGCCGAGGAAGCCCATCGGGTTGTGAGATGTCGAGGCTCCTACATTTTCTAGACAATCGGCTCACAGTTGGGGGTGAGATTGAGAGCCTTATACGTGGGCCTCCTTTATCCCTCAGGAAGATTTCTGCTACTCCGTTTTGTTAAAGACTTGAGTCGACTCCAGGGACATAGTGCGGCTGGAAGGATTAGGTCAATTTAAAAATCCAATTACCTCATTGGGACTTGAACTCTCGACCTTCTGGCTTGTAGCATAGTACCTCAACAGTGTATCAAAACTTGGAGCTGTCCTTAGACAGCTTCTAGAAGTATGTTTCAGGAAATACTGCAGCTAACTAAACCAAAGATACGATAACAAGCCTTATGAAATACTTCGTAATTAATAATGTATGACTTTCACCTAAGTATACACAACAGAGAAACAAACATATTAATACAGAATACCCAAAGGAAGATCTTTTAGAAAATAAAATCCCCGTCAATAACCAAAACATAGTGCATCTCCCACTTTATAACAAACCGCAACTTGACACGCAGGTCCTAACAAACATATAGGACCAACACTGGTGACGAAACGTCGTGGAAATTGCTCCTCGTAGGTCAACGTGTAAATGGGTGCATGTCAATAAGGGATAACTATAATACACACGGGACTTCTCAGGGGGGCATAAAGAGGTCCTGAGAAGGAAATGTGTTAATCAGGTATTCGGAAAATGTATCGTAATATAGTTTGTTAACAGGAATATACTCTACGAACCGACAATATGCTAACAGCCTTCATTATGGACTACATACGAGGTGTGTTCAAAAAATGACGGGAATTTCCGTATTTTGGAAAAAATATTTATTCATTCGTCTACATTAATGTTGTCGCCTTCAAAATAGTCCCCATTCGATATTATGCACTTACGCACTTCGTATGTGAAGTCCACTGTGCGGTGTTATGTAGTCTTCACTACTCCCGCATTTGAAATCGTTGCAGTGACGTTAAACACGTAACCACTGCTATACAATCTGCATCCAGCCTTCGACCTCTTTTCGAAATTAAAGTTGGAGGTCGTTTCGGAGGCTGAGCACACGATGACCTATTGGTCAAGCAGGTCACTTCATTGTCTCTAATAAGCCTATAATTATAAGTTAACTAGTAATGAAGAACACATGAAGCAGACACAACTTAAGTTCTGGTCACGGCATTAGTTTGTTTTACATCACTCTGTTCAGCGGAACCGGACACATGCAGCAACAGGTCACGGGCCACGAAGACTTAACCGGACAATTCTATTCTTGAAGACTTCTTCTAACTTCTGGGATACGACGCCGTGTATTACGCTCAGAATTAACCGACGTTTCTGGCGGCGCCATAACTCAAGCGGTTAGTCGCTGCCTTCCCACCGCGGCGGCCCGGGTTCGATCCCGGGTCTGGTCAAGTGGGATTTGTGATGGACAAAGTGGCGCTGGGGTGGGTTTTCTCCGAGTAGTTAGGTTCCCCTGCCAATCTTCATTCCACCGAATTCCCCATCATCATAATCACCCTGAGCAGGCTACAATAAGCCAATCAGTGGCCGCCGTGCCGAGTGGACCCAGTTGGATTCCACCCCCCCCCCGCCCCAACTAAGCGAAAAAAAAAGTATCCTCGAACTCGAAAAAAAAAATTGAGGATCACTGATCGACGCTGGGGCACGCGACAGCGTAGTTGGTTGGGGTACTATGCTACAAGACGGAAGGTAGCAGGTTCGATTCCCGATGAGGCCGCTGGATTTTCCAACTGATTAATCCTTCCAGCCGCACTATGGCCCTGGGGTCGACTCATGCTCTTACATAAATGAGCGCCAGGAATATTCCTGGGGGATAAAGGGCGGCCGGCGAGTAAGGCTGATAACCTCGACGCCATCTGAGCCGATTGCCTAGAAAATGTGGGAGCATCGACGTCTCACAACCCTATGGGCCCCCATGGCCTGCTACAGGGACATCTTCACCTTTTTTACTGATGGACGCAAATGAACAGAAATTGTAATTTAATGTCATTACCAGAAATACATACGGCAGCGCCTCTTGTATGGAAGTAGTTAAAGATGTACATTATTAGTCTATTCTACGCCCTCATGGAAAGCCCATTGTGACAGTGAAGCGATGCCTTTCAACATGCACCTACTGCGACATGCTGGCCTATCTTTCTTCCTTTATAAAAGTTCGGTAAAATCAATTTGACGAAAATTTGACTAGCTGCGCGGTTATTTACTCATCACGAAGACCTCTTGTCTACTCAGTTACGGGAGAAAGAGACTGAGGCGAGTTTAAAGTCGCTTCGGCCATCTTGTGTGGGACGTTAAGTACAGTGTAAGCTCCCTGGATAGGGCTGAACATGGTGGAGACTTCAGCTGGGTCAGACTGTGGGCAGATGGAAGTCATCGACCACGGGAGGGTTTAGGCGTGTGAGCCGTTACTGACCTGACAGGGACTGAAAAACTTGATGCTACTTCCGCACGTCATCACATGTGGAGTGGCTCTTAAACGGTCCGACATTTTGACTTCAGATATAGTTACCACGCAACAAAGAACCGCTACTGAATCCGGCTATTGCGTGAGGGTGTTCATACTGGTGGCACTGGCCATGCCAGCTCAAGCGGTAACGCTCCTAACTTGTATTTTGAAGCGATAGGTTCGAATCTCAGTCGGACTATCTACTATACTGGCTGAGGCTCTTCCTCAGTCCCTCCAAGCAAACGCGGGTATACAACAGCCAATTTGACACATGTACGTTCACGCTCATAACGTACGCAGTGTACGGGGAAAATATTTTAGTAACGTACCACTAGCACATCTAATATTTTCCACAGTTCTGTCGCAGTGGCGTGTTTTGGGCAATACTTGCATAAACTGTATTAACGCAGAAGAGAGGGAGGGAAGGTTGGGCGAGAAAATTATGACAGGAAGAACAAATATAAGAAATGTGAAAGATATACGACAGAAAAATGTGAAATGATAAAAGATAAAAGGGGGGGGGATGAATACACGAAAGAAACTTCTTTTCTTGAAAGTCAAAACCTGGGATGTATTGAAACGTTACGGCCAGACGATGGGGTATCCTGAGATTATTTCGTGGTTTTCGAAGTCCAACCCGAAATATGCTTAAGATAGTAACATAAAAATACGTCACGTCCACTTCATTTCACATCCATCCAAAACCACCATAATAGCAATACGCTTTGCCATTCGACACTAAATTACATTCATAGCTGCGCAGGAATTCCACATTTACAAGTCACTACGTGGGAGGATCATCTGGGCAAGAGCTAGACCATCTAACTCTTTAAGGAAACATGCGTTACTGCGATTTCGCATTGCGGTGTAATTCGAAGTTCACGGTTATAACTCTGACCTGTATAGGATAACAACATACTCGTAGTTTTTTAAAATAAATGAAGAGATTTTCTATAGAATTTTCAAAACGCATTACGTTAACATGGCTGAACCCAGACGAAGGTTAATGTGCTTGTCGCCAGCATAACTGCCCACAGAGTCCGTTGTCTTTTCTTACGGCGATACTGAAGCAGTCGGGTTGGGATCAGCAGACTCGAGGAACGAGGCATTATTGCGTGGGTAAGCTACGGTTCCAAGACGGCTCCTTTTATGGGGCGCCTTGAAAACGTGACATTGCGGCGAAGGAGGCGAGAAACAAAACAAAGACGCTGACGGGGTTTCGCTGTAGCGACTACTGGCTGTCAACTTCTGCTCCGTATTTGTCTCAATAGCGAACCGGTTCCTGGTGCCCGCTATCGAACTGACTGATCTATGCACTTTTACAGTCAACGATTTTATTGCGAGACTAAACGTATGAATTCATTTGTTCTTTGCAGAACTCAATAAGATCGTGTACTACTGGTAGTTACCCCAATGGAATTTTATTTACCCATATCCTCAACCGCAAAAAATGTTCTAATAGTGGTACGAACGCAGGTTATTCAATGATGCTATTTCACTTCCAGACATTCTGCAGCATCGATGAGATGCGAAGATAAGTACGCAGAATAAATTGGAAAAGATGTCAGTGGCCAATTTATAGGTCCTATCCAGGAACTTGAATGGAGGAATGAAGTGGGTATGGTCTCAAATAACAGAAAAGAAAACAAGTTCTTCTGATTTCCTAAAATGACAAACATAAATCCACAGCCTGATGGCTGATGTAAACAGGAGTATTTACAATTCACTCCACTCTTCTTCCTCACGAAAATGTAGGCTTATGGCATCATCACAATGTCTTTGGATGTGTGTGCCATGTATCCTTGAACTTTGGAACCAAATGACCGATTTCCACGAAAATTTACATGAATGTCAAGCCCTAAAAGGTTAACCAAACTTTGAGGGGGGGGGGCAGTGTAAGAGAACACAACTCCTCAGTGAAATCCACATTTTGTGCTTTGTTTGAACCATTAGCACCCAATATATGAAATTGGTATGATCATAAACATACCTTAAAATTCTGTACAAATTATAATTTGTGAGTCAACCATTACAAATATGGTTATGGTGCAGAATTCTGAGTTTATATCAAGCAGATTCAAAGCGGACATATTTACAATCGCAAGCAAAAAAATAAAATCAGACTCCACAGGAACATCTGTGTAAGCATGAGTGCAACATGATAACCTCTTTGGTATAACACTAGGTATTGTGTGATTATAAATTTGCATGATACTAATATGATTTGTGTAACTAAACTCTGTAACACAAAATATATTAGTTCTATCCTAAATTCCTTTTACAAGCAAGGATGGAAAAGAGGGGGTTGGGGGTGGGGGTAAACGCCATTTACTTTGTTCCAGGGCACTTCATTTTTAGGAAAATATTTCCAGTGTCTTGAGGTGTCATAATTATCAATATCTCAAGCCCACACTGTAATAATTTCCTTTTAATAAGTGTCTGACACTCCCTTGGGTTTTATTCAGGCATCAGGAATATCTATCTAGTTCTAAAAAGCCATTTCAACCCTCTGCTTGTCATTCACAAAATTTTCTACTAACAGCAACACACATATTAATGAACATATAAAGGTAAAGTTGTCTTTGTGCTTAACTAATTAAGCACTACGCCATGAAGGCACAGACATAGACCCACACTTTCTTGACATCAGAACTATTGGAGATGAGCGCTCAGCTGTATGTAGAGGTGACGGTAATACATACTGTATATATATTATCCCTAAACTAAGTTAGTTACACTTTGCTGTGAGGTAATTCAATCATTAAAACAAACTATAAAATAGTTTACTTTCTTTATATATTCCATTATGTCATATGGAGTATTCTTCTCAGGGAATTCAATGGTAGTAGAAAATATAAGCATCAAAAAACAGCAAGCATAAAAATAAAGTATTGTAACGTATTTAGCCACTGAAGATGCCGTTCAGATTGTTAATTGGTTTATTTAACAACCTACAAGTTTCGGCTACAATTAATTATAGCAATGTTATGGATTTCCACACTTTACAAACCCTACACATAAATCTCTTCACACTGTCCTCAGTAGTCTACACATGTATTAATTACGATACAGGAGCTATACAAGTGTCACTGTATCATACACTCCCAATTATTACTCAGTTATCACAAACTATCACAGATTATCGCCGGTCACGGTAGCCGAGCGGTCTAAGGCATGCACTGTCTTCGCTTGCTCGGAGGCCGGGATCATGGGTTCGAATCCCACTCAGGGCATGGATGTTTGTGTGCGTTTTTCTGTGTTTGTCTACAGGTAGAGGCCTTGCGACGAGCTGATCACTCGCCCAAGGAGTCCTACCGAATGTGTAAGATCTAGTAAACCGAAGTGAAACGGAGAGTTTCATGGAGGTAGGCCTAGGCCCAAATTGGGGCTGTAACGCCACAGGAAAAAAAGGAAAAATCACAGATTATCACACACACGTCCCGTTCTTATTTCCACGACGGCTGCTATATTCCAACTGTCTTAAGTGGCTGCTACACATTAAACTGTCTCCGGGGACGGCTACACTTTAACTCGCTTCATAGGCTGCTACAATTTAACTGACTGTGTAGGCAGTGTAGTTCTCTTATAAACCCTCAACCAGACAATGGGAAACGCCTCACTTCCTTGTTGCCTAGTAGCTGTGTTTGCTTTTTATGTTCACTTTGGCTCCGCTCGGCACGTCACCATTGGTGGGGGGGGGGGGGGGGGGGGGACGCGCGGCANAGGGTGTTGACCTGCCTATTACCGTAGCGTAACACGTCACAGTATCTTCTAGATAATTACATAAGAAATTTAACATTTGTCACCTTAGCGATGAACTCTTAGGCCCTTTACCACCATTCACTGTAAAAAAACATGGAAAAGTTTTAAAATCCATACACACACAATTACATATGTCACATACCAAGATTTTAGAAAGGAATGTATTAAAAATCAAGGTATGCATCCTCCTAGTGCTAAATGTTTAAATCATGATATAAAAGTACTAAAGCCAGCAAAGAAACATTTTCTCTTGAACCCATTCCTACCCTGTAAAAGAATGTATTTCAATAAAAAATTCTTAAATCTTTAACATAATTATTTTATTCTGCATAAAACAATACCTTTACAAAATAATGTCCAACTATGCATTTATGTTTTTATTTGTATATGACATGTTCTACAGCCTTGGCATGCTGTGTAATGGGGTTCAGGTTAGTCACCTGGTAGCTTATAATGCTGGCAGAACAGACAGGGCTTGTCAAGTTCATATATGTTCAGAATTTGTGCCCAGTCAGTGATTACAGGACACTGGTTTCTTAGTCGCTCAAACTTCAAGAGGACATCATACTTGAGGAACAAATTCTGGATGCAAGCAAGTTGATGTTACAATTTCTTCAATACAAATTCTGGTAGCACCCAACAGTTACTGCATCTTTACACTGTCTGCATCAGTTGCAAGAACCTGCAGTCCAGCATTCTGATAAGAATGCCACTCAACTGCACCTTCATCTCAGCCTTAGTGCTTCAGTAAGACACTGGATGTTTCCACTTCAGATGCGACTGGAGCATGATGTGGAATGCTGCATATCCTGTCTTGACTTCCTAGAAAATAAAATCCTCAGCACAGCAAATCTTCTAATTGAAGTGTAAGGTCTCATTGACATTTCATTAAACACAAGACAACAGTCATGATGATTACCAGACATCTGCTGCACTGAATGCTAGAATACACGACAGCACCCAGACCAGTTGTGGGGCCCATCTAGCTTCCTCTCCAGTGAGTACTTCGGGCTCTTTCCACAGGGCATGAAGCTGAACGCTCACCTCCATCTAGTGCCGAGGTCAAGAATAGTGGAGCTATACCTCCACTCCCCCACATGTCTTCATGGAGTGGTACTTAATTAACTACACACAGAGAACTTTACCTTTTGCCTTACTATATTATATACTACAATGGGTTAGCTTTTTATATTGGTTAAAATTGTAGTTATGTAGCTGAATTTGTGGATCTTAAATGTTTTATGTAAATGTGTGGCATTGAACCCAATCTGGTCCACTTCAAGTGTTGCCTTGTTACACTGCTCTCCCTGGTGCAGCTTGGCCTGAGTCCTTGTTGACACTGTTGTTCACAGGGATCAGGGAGTGGGGCATGGGGGTAATTTTGTTGGTTTCACAGTTATTGTTACTGGGGTAATACTGTTTTATGTCTGCTGCCACTGGATTGTGCAGCACCTGCATGTCTAGGAGGTGGCTATCTGTAGTCAGTTACACAACAGAATGAAACAAAATGTGTTTCACTACAGATCCTGGAAGGTGATAAGATATGAAGACTGTCTTCAGGAATTCAAATTGACAGCAATTAATTCAAAGAAGTACAAGTAGTGAAGATCAAAAGGTTGGCAGATTGAAGATGGAGACAGCATCCAGATATGGGGAGTAGCTATGAATATACTGAATAAGCAGTCATAGGTAGCTGACAAGGGGTGTTTCTCCAGCTTGAGAGTTAGACATGCGACTAAGCACTCGACATAAAAAACCAGTTTGTTACCAAATGTTACACAGAGCCTTCTACTTGGACAGATTGGCTAGAAAGACCTAAGCTAAGGAATATGGACATGAGATCTGGCACATGGAATTTAAGGAGCCTCTACAGGGCAGGTTCATAGATAACAGTTGCAAGAGAAACAGCAAACTATAAGATTCTATGCAAGTGCAGGTCAGATGAGACAGGGGTATCACTACACCAGCAGGTGATTATACATTTTTTCCTGTGGAAGTTGGAATGAGAATCGTGAATTAGGGACAGGACTTCTGTACATAAAGAGAATTATATCAGCAGTTAAGAGGGTAGGATTTGTTAGTGATAAGTTGCCATATATAATACTAAGAGGTCACTGATGTAATATCATTATTTTGAATGCTCATGCCCCAATAGAAGTTACAACTGATAAGACAAAAGAAAGCTTCTATGAGGAACTACAAGATGTATTTAATAAATTCCCTAAACACCATATGAAAATTCTGTTGGGAGATTTCAATGCCAAAGTATGTGGAGAAGATGTTTTCAAACCAACAACTGGGAACATGATTTTGCACAAAATTAGTTACAATAATGGAGTTAGAGCAGTAACTTTGTTACATCCAAAAATCTGATGGTCAAGAGTACAAAGTTCCCACATCTGAACATTCATAAGTACTTGGACATCTGATGAAAAGGTACAAAATCAGATCAACCACATTTTGATATATGGAAGATGGCATTCAAGTGCACCTGATTTCAGATCTTTCAGGGAACTGAAGTGTGATACCAATCACTATCTGGTGAAGGCAAAAGTTAGGGAGAGACTGGCAGTAAATAAATGATCAATGCAAAATTTTGGTAAGGAGAGTTTCAATCTCAGATTCATAGCTTTGGAAAACTAAGATGATAGAAATATTAAAAGAGCTTGGGAAACAATTAGAGAGAATATCAAAATTTCAGCCAAAGAGTCTAGATTGTTACAAACCATAAACCATGGTTTGTTGAACGATTTTCAGAATAGATCAAAGGAAACAAGTCAACTTGCAATGATTAAACGATTCAAGACAAAAAAAAAGAAAGAAAGAAAGAAAGAAAGAAAGAAAAAAAGAAAGAAAGAAAGACAGAAAAAGAAAGAAAGAAACCCAAAGATAATCTGAACAGTGTAAGCCATGAAGCTAGAAAACATTTCAGGAACAAAAAGAGGGAATATTTGGAAGAGTTTGCAACACACATTAAGAATCCTGGAGACTAATATAGAGGAATAAAAGAATTTAAGAATGGTCACCAACCTATAACTAACTTGGCAATTGATGAGAACAGTGACCTGCTAAAAGATTCCCACAATATTTTGAATAGTGGAAGAATTATTTCTCTCAGCTATTGAATGTACTCATACATATGGTTAGTGATGTTAGGCAGATGAAAATACATTCATGTTCCAACTTTAAATGATGGAGCTAAATCTATTTCTCTGAACGCAGAAAATTAAGCAATTGAAACTGGTATTCTAAGAGAGGAATTCAAGATTCAAGATTTTACAGAATACCTCTTTATTTACATAAGTTTCCTTAATGAACATTTTAATAAATTTTTATTTCATATCCAATTTTCCATACACTGGTATAAATTAAACGTTCAGATCACAAGGGTTTGTGCCTCTAACAAAGTTTGAGAACAATGAAATTTACAAATGTTCACAATGATTGTTTAAGAAATCAAACTTTGTTCCTATAGCCTTTTATCGCATCACATTCACTACAATTCATTCCCATTGTTCACATTACTTTAGCTTATTTTTCCACTACACATCTCTTCACCAGGCATGATTTTTTCTGTCAATATATGAGGCCAGAGCACTTTCCCTTCACACAACAGCAGCCAGTAGTTGCCAGTCTAATGCTGCTAACAAAATACATGCTCATCTTTTAACCTACTGTTGCCAAAAATAAAAGTATCTATGCTTTTATTTCAAATTCAGCAAAATACCATGCACTGTGAAAGAAAAACTGAATATTTCTTCCAAAAATGTATCTCTATTGTGGGAGTTCGGGTTTCACACCCAGAGAGGTATGGAAGGTATTACCTACACCTATTACCTATTAGCCACATACCATCATGCTTTCTCTTGAGTTTCTGTAAAGGAATATATCTTGTATCCTATACAGTAATTAACATGTGCAATAAATTAAGGGAAGACCAATTTTACTATATGGGAATAATAATAATGCATATGGATGCATTGCTGCATTTAGCAAGAAGAATCTTTTTACCAGCAAATTGGACTTAAATTTGAGAAAGAAACTAGTGAAATGCTACATTTGGAGCATGTCTTTGTATGGGGCTGAAACATGGACACTTAGGGCAGTAGATCAGAAACACCTCGAAAGTTTCGAAATGTGATGTTGGAGAAGGCTGGAGAAGATCAGTTGGACCAATTATGCGAGAAATGAAGAAGTGTTAATTAGAGTCAGTGAGCAGAGGAATATCCTACATGAAATAAGAAAACGGAAGGCTAATTGGATTGGTCATATCTTACGCAGAAACTGCCTTCTAAAAGAAGTTATTGAAGGAAAGATAGAGGGGCGGATAGAAGTGACAAGAAGACGAGGAAGAAGATGTAAGAAGATGCTGGATGACCTTGGGGACAGAAGAGGATATTCTCATTTGAAGGAGAAAGCTCTAGATCGCATCAAGTGGAGGAACTGTTTTGGAAGAGACTGTGGACCTGTCGTCTTGACAGATTACTGATGAATGAATGTGGACATGAGAATTCAAATCATGTTGACAGAATTAACACAGTGAAATGCTATAAAAGGAAAACTCAGAGTTGACACTGTTCACACTCACTGTTTCTCATGCAAAGGAATGTGGTGGAACTGTTCAAAGTCACAGAAGTGATCATCTCTCTTCAGAAAGGATCTGAAACTCCTTGTGCAGTTGCTGCCCTGGCTCTCCAAGCTTTTCACTAAGTACCAGGGCTGCTTGGTGGTTTCTTAAGGAGAACAGCTGTCTTGCAAAATCAAGGTCAACAGCAATCAGTAGTGGCTGTGGCTTCAGATAAGGAAATCTACAAACTAATTAATTCTTCACTTAAAAATATAATACATTTACAGTACATACTGTCGCAGAAGAGACTGTAATCAGAACAATTCCTGTTTGGATTCTGAAACATCAAATTATGCATTCTTCACTACATCTGACTGAATTTTACAGTTCTGATCGGAGAGTGGGTGGAGATAGTATCAGGATATGTCTATTACTATTACAAACGTTTCTGAGTAAAGAAGGCATGATAACAAAAAGTGGGTCTAATGGAGAAGTGATTCAGTAACAGCTTACTGGTAACTTGTATATCCTCCTTGCGCAGGAAAGGAGTAGTTGGCTAATCCACATTCATTTCCTTGAAATAGCTCCTCAATTATCATCACAAGGCTAAGTGGACCCAATTCCAGACCCACTACTTCTAAGTAGCGCCAGGAATCAAACCCGGACCTCTGGATCTGTAGCCAGGAACGCTGACCACTAGACCACAGAGGGGGTCCACATCGGCATCAAATCTACAACTGGCTGATTGAAAACCCTGGAACTCAACCTGGAAATTTATGCAAGCTTGGAACAAAAGACAACAAGAACTAAGAATTTAAGTGCAGTTCTTTTGGGTGGCTGTTATTTAGTGCTGATATCTAGTATACGTCCTAAATATAGTCTACAATGGTACCAATACATCAATCTGCCCGTTAATTCTGGGGCGAATTAATGTGGGAAAAAAAATGGTGTGCTAATTATGTAACATAACAAATTCATTGAACAGTGGATACAAAACTGAAATCTGTCGCATCTCTTCAAATGACTATAAGAAGTGTGGGCTCAATGTCAATATCCAAACCTTCACAGGAATGTTATCACAATAATATTCCTGTGAATAATAATGTATCTTCTGTGGCTTTAAAAGGATATCTGTTGAACGAACTGCAGGTGAGAATATCCCAAATTCTTGACAAGCTTGCAACAGAAGACCAGCCTGAATATGCAGCTTTTGAGCCCCCAGTAACTCCAACACACGCTCAAATTGGCACATTGACAGCATTACCAATAATGCCTTGTTCTTGAAACAGAAATTACATTACCACATTTCAGAACTGTGGATTAATATTTCCAATACTACAATAAAATCTCTATGAAAAGTGCATCACAGAATGGAAGCTGCTTATTCCTCTTAGTAATAAGCGGTACTGAAATTTTGTTTTAATATCTCCAGAGTACAACAATAGAAAAGGAAATAGGTTTAACTGTAATCATACAGGAATAAGGGATGATTTAAACCCTCATACTATCGAACTGGTGGCCAGACTTTAACTCATAACAGTATTAGTACTGAAAGATGCATTTTTTAAAATTCATCCTGCTTTAAAGTATTGTTTAAAAAGTACCTGAAAGAAAACACACAGCAGAATCTTATTGTGACAATTTTTCCTAACAGTATATCAAGAGCTGTTCCAAAAGGTGACAAGATTCCTGAAATAAAACCAAATAATATGTATATACATTAGTCCAAATGTATAACACATTTCCTTTCTTCATGATTGAACTCTAATTTAGGGGTTTACCTCTGTATGGTAAATTCAAACACACAAGTCTATACACAGCCTGCCTTTACATTCTGAAGTTTGGTAGCTGTTTCTTCTTAACTGAGCACACGACACTGCACAATTCTGCAGCCGCTGGAGGGCACTGAGGTTGAGGTTTGCTTGTGCTCATTTTCAATAAACACTGAACCAAATTCAGACAAAATTTTTAGCCATCTAGGATGACAGAATGATGTACCTATTTATTATAATTAGATCCAACATGTGAAAGGACGGCTATTTGTCCATTACAATGTTAACCCGTTGCCGTGGTTCGACGTGTATGTTTCGTCAGGGATTTAAATCGTCTGGGGGGGTTCGACGTGTATGTTTCGTCCAGCTGCACACCTATGTTATAACGCCCATAATAATTGATGGTTTTGCTGTAGATTGTTAGATTTTTCGCTGGCCTGTTGTCACAAGAACGGTTTATAATGAGGCACGAGTTTAGCTGCGCTAAGTGGTCGTTACATATGCCTGTCTTGCAGCAAATTTCCTGTGGCTCTGGCGAGCGGTTTCTAGCTGTACCGTTATGAAAGGCGTGTTTTCTTTGCTTTGAAGATATAAACAACAGAGACGTGATATTTACGATGTTTATAATATCATATTACCCTGAGCTGGCCACAGTAACACACTCACTTGGAATTCTTGGAAGAGGGTTGTCCAAAAGTTTATTCTTGTAAAATCGATTGCTTTCGCACAGTACTTAGCACCCATTTCTTAGAAAAACGCCACAATTTAAGGCAGAACACTGTGGTCACCCCCTGTGACGATGGGTGTGTGTGTGGGGGGGGAAAAGAACGCATTTTATCGCTCCAGTTGACTCCAGTTTATCGTACTGACCTTGGTGGTCGTTTCGAGGGATGGCCATAAATATTTTTTTTGAGCCAGTTAAGCTCGCGCTTTCGTGCACTACATACCAGCCATTTCTTAGAATAACTTCATGAATTTTGTGGCCACCCCTATGACATCTGCTGCAGCCAAAACGCATACCACCAACCCATTGGTATGATAACACAAAGGTTGAATTTACTGCAGCTAAGCTGGCAAGCTAAAGACACGTGTCTTTAGCTGCCAGCTAAAGACGCGTGTCTTTATAATTTCCATACACCAGGCCACCAACAGTTTACTTCGAAACTTTGAGTGGTATCATGGCTGGCCCTTCCACAAGTCGTGCGCTGACGGAGGTCGAACAAGTGACCGCGCTGAACGAAGTATTAGACGACGAAACCCTAAGTAATTATAGTTCAGATGATGAGAGTGCATCGGACTATGATTACACACAACTGGTGCCACCTGAAACCATCAGTGCTAGTGAAAGGGACAGTGAGCCTGAGGATATCGTGGCCCACGATGAATTGGAAGAGGTGCCCAGGAGATTTGTGTGGGAAGATATCGATTCATTTCACGCTTCGCGAGAATCGTTTTGTGGTGTGTGCGGTCCCCAGTTCGACACTGCCGAACTAGATGTCGTCAGTGTTTTTGAAAGCATTTTCGATATTTCCCTTGTGCAGCTGATTGTTGATGAAACGAACAGGTATGCTCAACAGGAAATATCGAAAATCGCCAGACCTCTCACATTTCGCTCTAGGATTCGGAAGTGGGAAGATGTGACAGTGGACGAAATGTACGTGGTTTTGGCACTAATTATGTTGACTGGCATTGATCAGAGGCCTACATTGAGGTCTTATTACTCAAAGAACCGCCTGCTGTTCACTCCGTTTTTTGCAGAGACCTTACCTCTGGAAAGACTTGAGGTCATAATGAGATTTCTGCATTTTTCGGACAACAGCAAGCAAAATGAGTACCAAGGCCCTTCCAAACTTTTCAAAATTTATCCCGTCATTCAGCACCTGAGTAGAAAATTTCAGATTCTCTATCTTCCAGGTCACAACATTGCCATAGATGAATCCTTGACCCTATGGAAAGGTCGTCTGTCTTTCAAGCAGTACTTGCCACTCAAGGCTGCGAAATTTGGTATCAAAACGTTTGAACTCTGCGAGTCTAGTTCTGGTTATGTTTGGTCCTTTCTTGTCTATACTGGACAAGGAATGGAACTAACAAATCAGTATGTGACTGCAGAGACAAACAAAACTACAGCAATTGTAATAACACTGTTAGAAAATCTTCTGGGTCGCGGACACACAGTGTGGATGGATAATTTTTATAACTCCCCTGATTTGGCTCGTTTCTTGAAGTCTAAAAATACAGACTGTGTTGGAACCTTACGTCCCAACAGGAAAAATGTCCCTCCCTTAGTGAAAGATAAGAAATTGAAAAAAGGTGAACACTGTGCTCAACACTCAGGAGACGTGGCAGTTCTTGCGTGGCAAGACAAAAAAAGGGTGACCATGATATCCACATACCATAAAAACGATATGCGTGTGGTTGTTAATCGTGCAAACAAGACAGAAATAAAGCCTGTGGTTGTTTGCGATTACAACAAAAACATGCTCGGGGTGGATCTGAAAGACCAGATGCTACAACCGTACCTGCTTGAACGAAAGAAGGGTACCAAGTGGTACCTAAAATTGTTCAGGCGGTTACTCAATGTAGCAATCCACAACAGTATGGTAATCTATCGGTCCCACACAAACAAACAAAACCTGGACACTCTACAGTTCAGACTTTCCCTAGTTCAAGGTCTCGTGGAAAAGCACAGTTCTGGGGTACGTCGTCCTGTACACGGCCGTCCGTCAGTTCTTCCGCCGCCTAAACGACTCACGGAAAGACATTTCCTTGAGCGAATTCCCCCCACGGGGAAGAAGGCAAGACCGCACAGAAGGTGTGTGGTTTGCGGAAAAAAGGGCCAGAGAAAAGATACGCAGTATTGGTGTGGTGAATGCGAGGCAGCGTTGTGTTTAGAAGAATGCTTCAAGGCGTATCATACACTACTACACTTCTAAACCAGCTGCTTCCATCGCCGAGATACAGGGCGCTCACATTATAAGGTAAGATTATAAAACCACCTTTTAAGATTATTTTAGTGAAAGATTCATGTTACTATCTCATATAATTTAAGAATAATGACAAATAAATCATTTACGAGCAAAATTTAAATGGTCGGCTGAAAATATTACCGCCGGAGAGACACGGCAGCGGAATTTAAATCACCGCGCCAAAGGGTTAACCAACTAACTGAACAGCTACCATTCATTCCGTCTCCCTTTTCTCTGCAGCGCACATTGTAAATGCAAATTTCACTAACGGCACATTTTTAATTTTCCCATCATGGAAGTTGCCCACTACTGATGGTTTTTGCATATTCGTGTATCAGCATACACACATTTCACAGGTCTTTCCAAATCACTCTCTGGAGTTATTTATTTGGCAGATAAAAGTGGGGGGGGGGACAGAGTACTGATTTGGATTCAAAGATGTACTTTGTATCTCTCCACATTTTCTAATGTTTATTACTAACTAATACTAACCTTCTGCCCACTAACCCACAGATGATCAGCCCATTTGCGCATCACCTCATGAGTTTCAGGGGTTGGCAGTACTGACTTGGCCAGCCAAACAGCTGCTTCCCACAGGCTGTAGGAAAGCAAATAGCGACATGCATCTAGGCCCTTGCCAATCAAACACAGCAGTTGCACACCCTCCCAGATGTTACCATTGGCAATAAGATTTGTTGCCACTAACTTGATGGTGCTTTGTGCTGCTCCTGTTGACTGGATTGTTGCAACCAAACACGCCCTGAAAGGCGAAATAAAAGTAATAACAGCATTTACATCAATGCTGGTGTCAGAATCTGTCTGAAGGCATATGATTTTGTGTGCTTTCGAAAGTGAATAATAAAGAATGCAATTAATTTCTAATGTGCACTGATAACTACAACCTCGAGGTACCAACAGCTAAATAATAGTAAGCATAACAACAATAATGACAGTGACAACATCTGTGGCAGCAGCGGCAGCAGCAGTAGCAGTAATCATTACTGACACATACATGGCCCCCGCCAACAATGTTAAGAATTATGTAGTTTCATTTATTTTTTCATGTCAATCTGTCAAATTTGTGGATATTCCCATGAGACATATAAACTGTCACATCAATTCCAACATTCAGCATTGCACGTTCCAAGGCAGATCCAGAATGAGTAACTGAAGGGACATGATAAGAGAAATTTCTGATGCAAATATTGATATGGATGAAAACCGCCCACAACTAGTCACATTTTATCAGGGACCTATTTCTGGAATGAATTGTCTTCCCAAAGTGTTCTGTCTTCTGGGACATAATACTGTAGAGTCCGTTCAATGTCAACCAACATTTTGGATGCTACCTCCATTTTCAGGGTCGAAGAAGCCAAGCAAGAAACCAGCACAAAGCAGTTAGCAAGCAAAGCTCCTGCACATTCCTAAAGATGGTGATTGATTTTCAATCAATATATCCCAACAGACAGAACCTGCCACACCCATTGCTGTGAGGACCTCAAATCTGATATCTGCAATATGTTTCTGCTAATGAATATACCTGAAATCATGAGAAACCTCCTTTACTCTGTAGATAATGGAACACAAGAAGTTCATGCTCAGATCCAAACTGTACTGAGGTAGTAACACATGCTTTTCAGTACATTTATTGCTTCTCTCAGCAACGCAGATTACAAAGCTAAGAGAATGGAACAGTGGAGCCAGAAGAGATGGCTGTTGCTATGGAATGGCCGATAAACATGTTTCTGCAGCAATCCAAACTCCATGTCTAGTCACTGAAGTCATGAAAATATATTTCCTTTCTTACTTGATGGCATCAGTGTAGTAATGAGGGTTCTCTAGTTCTGTCTCCAGCAGCAACTGCACAGCACGGTCCATCTCACCGAGCAAGATCAGCTGTTCTATCACCTTCTTAGTATGTTGGTAATCCCCTCGTTTGCTCTCATGTAGACTTACACGTTCCAACTGTAGTCTCTGTATGCAAAGTGTAAGTAGTAATCTGAGAAAAATATATACATTTTTATTTCTGATAAATAATTAAACCAATGATTACCAAACTGTGTTGCATTACAGCAACGGTCTTCAACCTGGGGTACATGAAGACATCTTACAGGGTACATAAAAATAAAATCTGTCACTAACTGAGGTGCTGGCATGCCACAAACAAGCTCAATCATCTCATTAACAGGTCAGAACCACATTAATAATTGATAAAATATTTAATCATATAATTTTGCTTTGCTAAAATACTTTTGTTCCTTTATTAATTTTTATATGATAGGCAATAATATAATATATATTTCTTAGTGCCATCCTCCTTTTTCATATTCAAAACTTATTATTTAATACACTATTTAAGATGTAATTTATTCTATTTATTTTAAATGTAGATTATGGACTGTGTATAACTTGAATTATACACCAACAACTTTGGGGGTAGAAAGTTGAAAAGAAATTATATCTGGGGGTACATAAACAAAAAAGGTTAAATACCACTACATTACACTGTACTACACTCTTAATAAGTTCCTCACAAAACCCCAGTGCCAGATCAAATTGGCATTTAAAGTGCAGAGTATCATAAAGTAAATTATAATTACAGTAGAACTTGGTTATAACGTCATCAAAGGGACCTAAAAATAGTGTCGTTATAAACGAATGTCGTTGTAACCGAAATGGGCACTTCCACAGTAGCCTTATGTTAGTCACGTAAAAATCTACCAAAAACCGAGTTAAAATGTTGCATTTTTTAGTGAAATACATAGTTAAGTACAGACTAACGTAACATTTACGTGGAATTGCCCAAATGTGTAATATCAAAGACATATTACAGCGCTTTTCACTGACAATACACACCGCACTAATACTGTATATTAAAGGTAGGCCTACTCACCAAATTACAGTAGATTACATCAATTGTTGTGCCTTACTGTACCTAGATACGAGTACAGTAATCAGTTATCTTCATCTGTTTCCTGTTACTTGCCCAATACACACTTTCTAAATTACGTTCAATGTCCATATCAGAGAAATTCAGGAATGAAAATGACGTTACATACGAGGTTGATGCATTTGTGCATGTCGTACTAAGCAAGGTATAAAAACAGTTGCTTTATGAGGAATTAGTTCGTACCATTGAATATTTGACGCAATAGACAAGGTGTTGCAGAAACCGATGTTGCTATAACCAAGTTTTACTGTATTACATTTTCATGTTTGGAACTCCAAATGAAAACCAAGTCATTAAGACTCCTTATATATGCCTGTATAGAAAATTATGAAATAATGAGCTTTTACACATGAAACTCAGTTTACACTCATTTACAGTTATTATGATAATGCATTTAAATTGCTTATTCTTCAAAACAAGAGAAAGAACAATTAAGTTGATGCCCTGTGCTTCTGAAGACAATTTTATTGTATAGCTTTGAACTGTGGCATTATCTGTGGTCATAAATTACTGCCTTTTTCCCAGTGGGTACTGGGATAAAAAATATGAAACATCCAATATCATGAAAAGAATCACATCAACTAAACTCGAGTTACATCTCCTACAAACACAAGCCCAAACAGGCATGCACCACATATCCTCACCTGGTATGTGTATGAGTCACACAGAACATCATAACATGTATCCAGAGGTTGAAGGTGAGGGTATCTGTTAATTCTCCTTGTGTCCAGTGGTGATGGGGATCCTGTGTTTCGCAGGTCAACCCCTGCTGCTTGGTCCACATCTGTGGCCTTGCTGTGAATAAAAAGTTGCATATCTACCTTGTGCATAGCCAGTAATTGATCTCCCAAAGAAAATAGCAATAATGAACTCATGTATCTGGTTTCTAAAATATCTGGGTATCAGTCTAAACTCTCCATGTGCAGATCAACCTAAAATCTGAAACTCATTATACAAATAAGATATTTGTTTGTAAACCCCCGCAAAAATCAGAAAATGGAACACACTTGAATCTTTGGCATTTCTTAGGACACTGCTCTATATTCCACATCTTCTAAGTGGTCCATCTAAAAGAAAACTGCAAAGGACCAAAGTGTTCTTAACCAGCATGTTTCAGAAGAAGAAATGTTTTTTGATTTCCAATATCAAACACAGGAGTCTTCAAAAATACAAGGGCTATTTGAAAAGTAACCTCCATTTACTGAATAGCCCTCATAAAATGTAAGTCAGAGAGACAATTTGTGGCAGAACAAAACTGTACACTTCTACCTACCTATTTAAGGAATTATAAGAAAACTGGTAAAGTAGCAACTTCAGCCAGAGGGTACCTAAAATGACTCAGTATACCATAAGACCAAATATAAGTAGAACAGAAATATGTATTCCTTACATTAATATTTTGTGATATTCATGTGTCACCTGTTCCTAGTCTCCAACTTTGCAACTTGAAGATAGTAGAGTGCCACTGTCCAGAAATCCACCTCGAACTGCTCACCAAACAGCTGTGCAGCTATGAGGCTTCTCTCAGCTGTACCCAGTGGACATTGCTGCAGATACTGAAGTTGCTCTTCATCCATCAGCTCCAGCTGCTCTTTGACCACTTCGTGCAAGGAAAACAAATAACTCATGCAGAAGCTAATCTGAGCCCTAGCACCACACTGCCGATGTCTTACACAGTATAACATCTACATATTCACAAATACACTGTATCTTACATGTAAGGTTCTTCAATTGTATTTTATTCTTCACAAACAAGTATAGTTTTAGGAAATGAATTCATTTTACTTCAATTTCCTGAACGATACTGGTGAATCACAACTCTTGTCCTAATTTCTGTTTAATGATACAATGACATGTACACTCGTGCCATGAAATACAATTCACTCATTTATGGTTTATTTAACAATGCTGAAAGTAGCTCAGGCAAAACAATATCAGTAATTCTTCTTGAGAAGGCAATACCCACTCACCTGGCTAGTCAAGAAATTCAAAATTTACGGAACCAAAAAGTTTGTTATTATGTTCACAAGAGCCCACCACAGGACTGTGTTCTGAAGTTGATGAATATAGAATACACACTCTCACACTCTACTCTAAACATAAATTTTAATATTATTCTCTCATCTACACACATCTATTTCTCCGAAGTGGTCTATTCTCATTAGGTTTTTCTGACCTAAATGTTCCATACATTTCTCATGAAATCCAATGCACACTACGTCTGAACCACATCAAAAAAAGAATGAAACAAAACTTTGTAAAACTGACCATAAGCCTAGGTTTTGAGAGGAAAGAAAAAACTCTCATAAATCTGTTTTCTGTTATATTTAACAATTGTCTGAAAAATCCATATGCAAATATGTTACATCCTTCTACATTCAAAATGGACAGGTGTGAAGAAAGGAAATATTTGACAGAGCGTGCACACAGAAACATTGACAAAGCAAGACAATATCAGATATTCTACCACCAATACATCTGTACTTTCTCTTGCCTATCTTTTCAATTACATACTGTTCCCTTATCAAAATCTATAAGCCTGCAGGAAGTTAGATCTGTTATAAGTGAAGGAAATCTTACCATTGGCCACTCATCTCACTGGAAGAGGAAACTGTCTATTAATAAAGCAGACCAAATTAAAAAAATTCATCAAACAAAACACTTTCCAGACAATGGAATTTATAGTTTTGGATATTTTAATTCTTATTTTATATATATATATATATGATTGGTTTTATTGACTTATTTATATTTGTTTGATATTTATTGATCTTTATAACCTATAACTACTGATATTCTTACAATTTTTATTCTGTTGTGTCCACTGTGTATGTGCCTATTTGATGATATTAATCAGTTTTCCCGTATGTTTTGTGGTGTGATATGTATTTGAGAATATCATGACAAATTCTGTATCCTTATTTTGGATTTTTAAATGAAATAAAATAATAATAAACATAATACAATTAGGATAACAACTGATGTTCCTGATTTTGTTACAGATTGTAGGTAATAGCACTTTATTGTTGCATGTGACGGTTTATGTTCATGTATTCATGTTTTATTAATATTTATATATGGCTAACTGTTATGACATTGCACAATTGTTATGCAGTATGTAATTACGCTTACTCATGTTGACTTCTTCTATATCCATGTTCATGTATTCATGTTTTTGTAAATATTTATATATGGCTACTGTTATGACATTGCACAAATGTGATGCAGTATGTAATTATGCTTACTCATGTTGACTACTTCTATATCCGTGGTGTTTTGAAAAAACCATGTAAGGATTTATGGAATGCTGAATAAATAGTAATAGTAATGGGATTAACAACTTCAATTGAATTTAAGAGCACTAGGTTTATGGCATTCCACAACTTTTCAGAAACCAGATCTATTTCTGCCCTCAGGTGCATATACTGTTACTATTACTGTCTTCAGTTGTCCAGTGGTTGAGCCTAGCTCTTTGTAATAGACTCAACTGATGCATGCCTCCCCACCTTTCCACCTGAGGGTGAAAACACATCCAGTTTCCAAAATACTGTACTCTGTTCACCAATAGATGATACAGGTAAAGGCCCAGGAACCAGAGCTGACCAACTAAATTTTTGGGACCTATGCAAGAACTGAAAGTTGGGCCCCTTATCTAATAAATTATTCCAAATTTCTACGTTCTCTCCACCTAACACCAAGTTAAGATCTATGCAGTGTGAGGAACAGCACAAGAGCAGACAACCCTAGCCTTTAGTGTTTTAGAATGACTGAAATGGGCGCTTTTTGAATAGGGTCCCTTGGAGATGTACGGTTTACAATACAGGTCTCGCCAGCCCTTCCAGACATCCAGTAATCCTAAGAGCAACATACCATCATCAGAATCCCTTTGAGCTCATTCATTCAACTGAGTATTCATCACAACATTCTTACCATGTAGCTCCTGCTCCGAGAAGCCATCATCAGTAGAAAAATCCAGTGAGTATTTGTCCCTCCAGAACTGTGCAGACAGAAGCACTTGAAGGTTAGTAACTGCTGAAATGGGCAACAGTGATGGGCAGAACACTGGATCTGAAATTTGTTCAAAGCATGGGGATTCACTCACTTGCAAATATAAAAACTATCTGATTTATAACTTGGATAATTTTTGTCAAACTGAAAAACACATACCACTAAGACAAATTAATCTTTGATAAAATGTGCAATATGAAGATGAACATGAACCAAATGAACAACAGTTCTCAGTAATATCTTGCAGACCATGCAAAAGATGAACCCTGCGCGAAGCCACAGTGAATCATATATGACACCATATCTATGAAACAGAGTGCAGCAGATGATAATGTTCATCTCCTTTATGGCAGCTACAACACAACCCATGAGGACCTGAGATCAGATGGCATCTTGTCCTCTTTTTGCTTTATTCTCCAGTATCATGTGAAAGGTCCTTATCTTCATAAATTCATTTCACTTAGTGCAAGTGCCCAATGAAATTAAACAGGAATTCCAAAATACATGAATTCAAGACATATTCTTTATACTTTTCTGTCTCATCAATGTCTGGAAATTAAATTCCTGTAAACACATTTTAAACAACCTGTGGTGAACTTTTTTTTTGGCTTGTTTTGGACTTCATCCATTTTCTGGTATGTAAAAGACAAAAGACCGCGACGTTTCGGACACTGGATCTGTCTCCGTCTTCAGGTGGGTAGGGAAGGATAAACCTACTCAGTTGGGCCCATTAGAAAGAGCTAGTCTCAATCACTGTTCCAGTGACTGAGACTAGCTCTTTCTAACGGGCCCAACTAATTTATTTCATATCCATTTTTTTCTCAAACATGTTTTAGAAGATTAATCTCTACCATGAAGAGATGTATCATGTTGGATGCAATGACGTGTAGTTCAGTGAAAGCAAACTGATGTTTCAGTACACATAATCTCCATCTTCAGTGATGAAAGGCAAGGCGAGCAAGGACCCAGCACGAAGCAGGCAGCACAGAGGGCAAATTTTGAACATGATTTAAAGAAAATTACTGCTTTGCTTAGTTTAACATAAACACAGTACATCCTTGATACTAGTAAACACTAAAAAGAAAGAAGTTCCCACCTTGGAGTTCATAATCCATCAGTGGAGAATAGCTTGTAGCCAGAATCATGTCCATTATCCTGAGACATCCATCCTGAGTAGCCAACACTGGTTTGTCTGATGCAGCCCAATCTATGTCCAGAACTTTAACCATATCTTTCGGACATTTCAATTGGGATATTCTTTCATATTGCTAAAAGGAAGAATTTTCAATGGTGTTACAAACTGTAAAATGTGTGTACTTCAATCCAACTAACCTATACATTGCTGAAAAAGTCTTAGATGCAAAAATTGATTGTGCATTGATATCAGCAAAGATGACGAAAAATACCTGGTTGGGAAAAACATATGGTTCAACTTCACATGTTATAGCCAATGCCCCAACTTGATGCTATGAATAGGATTGCACACCAACTGAAGAAGATGCTAGACAAGCTTGTGAGGATTGTAAATTTTATAAAATCAACCGCTGAAAAAAAGACTGAATTCAAGAATTTTCAGTATGCTCTGTAATTAAATGGGTAGCAATTACACAGTGCTACTGCTGCACACAGAGGTTCAATGGTTATTGCTAGGCTGAGTTTTGGTCTGTTCATTCACACTGTATTCGTAAATTGTTTATTCTGTGTTGCCAGCCCTTCCAGCTTTCATCACATCTGCATGACAGTGTGTCATTCCAAGGGGTAATATACTCATACCTAGAATACAGTTTTTACAAAGATAAATGAACTAAATTTATCACTCCAAGGTACAACTATAAACACTACCTTAGCATGTGAAAAAATTGAGTTCTGATAAAAAAATAGTCTGATAAAAATGTCATAGACCATTTTCCAACACTGACCATTTGCTGAATGAACTTGAGTGCCAGATAAGTGATCAGTTTTTATTAGATACAATAGAATACTTATATGGTCTAAAAGCTAACAATGAAAGAGCGATTTTTACTGTGATAGAAGGATTTCAGCAGTCTACAAAATCCACCTCTGTTCCCTCTCACAGAGCAAGGATTACTAACACATTAATATCAGGAATTAATGGACAACTCAACAGACACAAGTCTGAAAGATGCAAGCAGTTCTTCCAGTTAATTTCTGGACTTGCATGGTGAAAGAATTTCCACACATTTCAAATGCAGCTGTAAAGAAACTTTCATTTCCATCTATATATCTGTATTAAACAGATTTTTCAAGATATGCAACAGAGAAATGAAATACCAAAACAAACTTAACACAGAACACAACATAAGAATATGACTTTTCAAAAGTGTACCTGACTTCAGGTCATTGTGGCCAACAAGGTTTATATGTCACATCAAGTAAGTACAACAAAAACTGTTTCTTAAAATATGGGGTGGATTTAATTATGCTTTCTTGTATAGACAGTTGTAAATTAAAAATAAGTATTTAAAAAACATAAGTTTTGTTTTGACGGTTCTGCAAAAACATTTTATTTAAAAAAGGGTCATGGAACATTAAAATATGTGAGAGCCAGTGCCTTTATGTGTAATTTTCTCTTGAATGGACATCACTAATCTATATATCATTCAGGACCTTGAAATTATCTATGCCACCTATACCTACAAGAAGGCATAACACTTTGTGCCTTTGGTTGCTAATTGCAGTTTTTAGAAAAACTGTTTTCATTTTATTTTTTACAATGTTAGCTTTTAGCCTCTAGCAACCATTAAGTGTACCTTCTTCAAGTCAACAACATCAACACCATCACTGTAGAGAATAAGGAGCTTAAGGTTTCCCTTTCCTGGTGCAAAGCGCATCTTCTTGATCCATCCACGACCTGTGTGAATATTCCTGGAAGTGCGGGCCTTCAGGTCCCAGATGTTCAGCATACCATCTACATCTCCTTGTACAATTTGATCATTTTTAAATGCAATGCATGTCACTGTTCCAACTCCTGGCTGAAAAACAACAGAACAATTTTAAACAGAACATACCATGACTCACTCTTCATTAAAAGACTAATAAATAAAATGACTTCATTTATACAGTAGTATTATGATTTGGAAGATATTACTACAAAAACGTTTTAGTAGTTTTTAAAACTAGTTTCTTCTCTTCACAGTGAACATTCAGTTTAAGACATCCCACCTATGCATCTGTGGGTCATACAAGTTCTATCTCATATTGTCCATTAATGTTAATTTATTTGGGTATGTTTATTTTTACCAATCAGTTTCTACTTTAGAATTTTATTTGTGGATACTGAACAAATTATATTTCTACACAGTGAAATACACCGATAACATCTCTTACAAAGAAAAACTGAAATATTTTACCTCAGGTGGAATTTTGATGCCATCGCGGACAATGTTTCCTTCAACAGAAAAATGGTAAAGCTGACTTTCTGAGTCACTGAACACAAAGTGCTCCCTGGCAACCAACTGCTTATCAGTGCCCTCCCCTCTGCCTGTAAGAAGTTACTGTATTACAGGAAGTACACAGCTCTGGTACAGCAATGTAAAGCAGTATGTCATGAGCCTTACCAAGCTCCCCACCAGGAGTGCTAGTCGCCAAGTTCATGGGTTCAGCCTGCTCTTTCTCTTCCACGGAAGCTAGTTTCTTCTTTAGAGACTTGAGATTGTGGAGTGGAGACCATTCCTGCAGATTTCAGAAAACATGCCTCAGTTTTATGATGCAAGTCTAGAAATGGTAACATGAATTCCTTGTGTGGCAGATAAAAGCAACATATTTTCAGAAAATACAAGTCAAAACCTGTGCACCTGGATACCAGCTGCCAAAAGATAGTAAAGAGAAGTTCAGCATTATTTCATATGGTACAGACAGTACAGTGGTGGTTAGTCTTTGGTGTTTCATTCTGAACCAACTTCCACCCATACCTTTTATTACAATTATATTTCAGTATTTCAAGCATGCAAAGCTCATTCAAAGCCAGCACCCATAGACTTTCAAAGCAAAAGATGGCTGTAGTGGGTGATGTAAATCACCTTTAGTGCTTGCATTACAGTAATGGCTATTATCTTGGGGGGTGAGACAGTCCACTTGGTACTACTTGGCTTACTGTACCAGTGCCAGATGATGATGATGATGAGGAGGAGGAGGGGGAGGAGGAGGAGGAGGAGGAGAAGCAGCTGGTGGAATGGGAACTGGCACAGGAAACTAAGTACTTCAAGAAAACCTGTAGTAGTACCACTCTGCCAGAAATCTCAACTATCATGACATGACCTGACCTGGGATTGAACCCAGAATGCCATGATGGGAAGCTGGCAACTAACTAAGCTACAGCATGGCCTAGTGCCAACTTAGTACAGCAGTGTCCGAAAGCCATCCAGGCTTACAAAAATATTTCATGATGTGAAAAGGGTAACAATTCTCAAACAAGTGCACAACTGATTTGGCAGAATATGTTACTTGACAGATTAATTAACGAAAACAGAAGAACAGGAATCAAAGGAGCCTCGGTGCAGGATGGGTGCGTGGAAAGATGGGTACAAAAGAAGAGCTGTAGAAGATTTACACCCCATGTACAGATTAGAATATGGTAAACATTATCTTGCAGTAAAATGTCAGACTGAAGGACTAACTTAAAAGACAAGAAACTGCCGAGCTACCGTAAGATATTATTCTTAGGAAAACAGTTATTTGCAAGAATACATTTATTCTTAAATACAACAATCACTACCTGTTTAAAAAGAAACATTACAAATGCACATATGACGAACATAAAAGACATCACAAAGAATAAGTGATGAAGGGAACTGGACGAAGCATTAAGTTGAGGAGTAAGATGAATGTATCACATCTGGATCAGGAGCAGAGCCTCTACTGGAGTTCTGTAGGAAGGACATATCTGAATAAACTTTACTGTACAGCAGACTATGAGTCATGAATAGGGAAGGACATGCACAGATGCAA
Source organism: Cryptotermes secundus (assembly GCF_002891405.2). Lineage (NCBI taxonomy): Eukaryota > Metazoa > Arthropoda > Insecta > Blattodea > Kalotermitidae > Cryptotermes > Cryptotermes secundus. The sequence continues at coordinate 1,748,924 of NW_019729897.1, forward strand.
ACGGAAACAGTCTGAAACATTAGCCCATTATCTGCCTACAGGAACTCAGGCAAACAGCAAAAACCCTCACTCAAGGCAGCACTTCTGAGTCAAGATTCAATTCTTGGACTTAAAAACGGAATATGACTGCTAACCACTATAATGCAGTGTTGGGTGATTAATTAAGTAATTAAAAGTTTTAAAAACAACCAGTTTTTATCTATACTCTAAAGTTAATATTGACAAGACAACCATATGACCTGACAGCAGTGGTTCACCAAATACTCACCAGAGCTGAGACGGTAGGAAACTTCTTAGGCATGGTCCGTAATATGCACAGATTGCGAAGATCCCACAGCTCAAATGGCCCATCCTTCATTATCACAACAAAGTACTGCCTGTAATGATACACAAATTAAGTACCAAAGACAAGAGAGAATGAAAAAACATACAACCATCTTTCTTATGGTGATTAATTCAATGAGTCCCTTACATATGATGGACAAGTCGCATACCAACACAGCCAAAAGTACAACATATGGAAGAAACTATGTGTGGATGTGTATCCGAGCATTTGTAGGAGGAGGGGGGATGCTACGCTGACCACTACAGGCAGAATACCATACTAATTAATAAATGTACATAACATATCATCCTTTGAATCTCTTTACCAGTCCAGTAACGTGTTGTGAGTGAGTGTGTACAGGAAGTCAACTATAAAATAGCTTCCATATTTGCTCATGTTGCAAAACTCAGTTATTTTAGGAACTGGGTTTATTCTTTTTACACACATTTGTAAAAGGACGCTAAATTTATGGGGACTTCCATTTTAGCATTGTAAAACACTAATGAAATAATAACTTTTTCATACACCCTTAATGCCCATTAGACAAGGCAACTTCAATCATATAAACACCTAGAGTGTACCATTAGTGTACCTAGAGGAACTACCATTAAGCAAGAATGTTTGAAAGCAGAATAATGAAATATTTCAATTTAAAATGGAAACACACAGAGATTTTTACATAATCAGATACTTGTACTTCAATTTACATTTCTTTTGACTAATAATGAGAAGGGAAGTGGTCACAGGCAATTTCAGGCAATTTCATATTCTACTGACAAGTACTGAATAAAACCACAAAAATGTCTCTTGGGATAATGACACCTTAATTGAGATAAAATCTTACACTTCAGAACATAAGCCCACATTAAACACTACACCATGCTATTATGTTAAGCATGCAGGATAAACACCAGAACAGTAAAATTAGACTGACTGGTGATAAAGAAAGAACCTGAAATATGAATTAACTAAACTGGATACTTGTCACTACGTACTCACTTGAGAGGAGACACTCGCACCATATCTATAGGGGGTTCATCACCCTTATCAGTTCTCAATGGCAGGGAGTTGCCAGTTAGTGTATCAGTAAGAAACAGTTCATTGCGTACTTGTCCTTGGGTGCTGCTCACATTTGGATAAGCAAATGACAGAAACGTTGTTAGATTTGTCCACTCTATTCCCCTGCAGAAAAAGATAAACTTAGTAATATGCTAACTAACTGGATCACTAACTAACTACTTAACTAACTCCATAGAGATCAGCCCATTTTGAGAAGATGCAACTGTGCAGCTACTCAAGAATTACTCAACATTTTATGGAACCCAAAGGTCACAAGAGCCCTCCACTGGTCCCTATCCTGAGCCAGATCAATCCAGTCCATACCACTCCATCTTATCTCTCTAGAATCTATTTTAATATTATCCACCCACCTGCATCTTTTCCTTCCAGCTTTCCCACCAATATTCTATACGCATTCCTTCTCCATTCACAATACATGCCCTGCCCATCTCATCCTCCTTGACTTGATCAAACTAATTACACTTGGAGAAGAATACACAAGTTATGAGGCTCCTCATTATGCAGTTTTCTCCACCCTCCTGTCACTTTATCTCTCTTCAGTCCAAATATTATCCTCAGCACCCTGTTCTCAAACACCCTTAGTCTATCCTCCTCCCTTAATGTCAGAGACCAAGTATCATATCCATACAGAACCACAGGCAAAATTATAGTTTTGTATATTCTAATTTTTATGTTTTTGGACAGCAGACCAGAAGACAAAAGATTATGGACTGAATGGTAGCAAGCATTACCCAAGTTCAATCTCCTCCATATATCATCATGCCATAAACTTTACCATTTGCCTTTACCTGAATACAATTTTACGTGCTTAATTTGCACCAGTTAAACGTCTCATATTAATTGCAACAATTTCAAATAATGAAACCAAAATGTCAAGGCTGTGAGAGTGTGTGCATCTAAGAGAACCAGCCTGAGGAAAATACATTTTATTATTTTGTTATTACTTAATATGATCAAAGAGAAATTATTTTGGGAACAGCAGAATAATTAGCGCTACTTTGTAGACTGAAACATTCGCAGTTCATTTTACAGTCCTCTCAGTAACTTTATAGCTTATACAGTGTCACCCAAGATGGTAATGAATAACAAAAGAAATCTCAATCAGATTACCTGGTCTCAACACTGAGATTCCAGAACAATGCATACCTGACAGTATATGAATGAATACTTAGTTCCTTGTCTACTGTGCCGGTCGCCATATTGATGATCTGGACGAGGCCAGTAGTAGTTCCTGCAGCCATAAGGGGAGTATACTGTTGCCAGTTGCGAGTTGTTAGAGGGGGGCACATTCGTATCACAGTGAGTGGTGAGGCAGCCCCTGTCAGCATTCCCATCACAAGGAGTCGCAATGCTGGCATAGAAACACTACAATCCTAGTTGAGGGAAGAGCAGTGAAAGTGGTAATTCACTGGCTACAAAATGTACAGTTCAACTCCTAACAGTATGATTTGCTTAACTACCTTCACTATATAGGGTTAAATAGGAAATGAGAGAATTCGAATGAAAGATGCGTTGGAAAGGATGTGATAGAAATGTTGTAGGCTGGTAAGAGTGACAGTGTATGTATCAAAGGTACAAATATATTTTTCTTCAATTTTTCAGAGATAACAAATTGTGCAGCCTAAGACAATTAAACTAAAAAACCAGCAAATGTTCAACAGTTAAGAATAAGAAAGTTTTCCTGCAACACTTTATCAATTTAAGCAAAATTAAAAGCCAAAAGTCTAAGCAGTTATTACATGAAAAACAATGATTTTTATCTTACATTCATAAGTGGACCCACTAGCTCACTGAGGGTTTCCTTGCGTTGGGCATGTCTGTTGGCTTTACTGCTGCCTTTTGCCAACAAATCTGATAATATACCTGGGCTTGCCACCACAGGGAATGGTAGTTCTGCATTAGCTAGACGCATTTCCAGGAATACAACCTTTCCAGTGTTCATGAATAAAGCTGCAATACAAAGTAACTGACAAGTCCACATGCTCTGTAACAGATTTCATATACTTCACTATGAAACTGACTCTTAATACTTGTCATAACAAACCTATAACGAATTCCAGCTGGATGCACACTCTGTGTGAGTAATTTCAGTAGACAACATATACACATCCTTGCAGAACACTTTCTGTATACAAAACAAATGGATACAAGTAACTGAATTTATAAGGCAATTGCCACAGATTTAACTTACATTTACTTAACAGAAGAATCACATACCTATCCTCCTCTCGCAGACAGGATTCACAGCCATGCCAAGTACCTTCGAGCCCTTTGTCTGTCGTATCCCTTCGCTCTGGCAGCGCTGTTCATAAGCCATTTCCATGAAGACATCTGCTGTGACTGAACCCATATCTAAATACAGATCACAGAAACAAATCAAATACAATTAGTAACCACACAGTACATTTTAACTTCTAACAAGCAAATCCATATTCTAAACCTTCACAAAATGTCCCGGTTTATCAACAAACACAAGTGTGAAAACATAAAAAGCACAAAATTGTAGATGATAAGGTCACAGCAAAATCGATTTTATGTAACATATTACTTATGATAACATTCAAGTATAGAAAGAAAAACAGGAACTCCCAAAGGTGCAAATCTTATTTTTACAATTCTATTTTATAAAACAAAAACAAAACAAACTGCATGATTTTAGTCCGCAAGATTCTATTTTATAAACACATGCAAAGTATAAGAACGTTATTTGGCGTAGAAGCTATATAACATTATGGAAGAACAAAACATATTTGTCAACAGTCAGTCAGATAAAAAACAATCCTGTGTAAGATTTGAGGCTTTCACGGCGGTGACTATGAAGAAAGCAGTCTTCTGGGATTTGGCGCCGTGTATATGTGGTGTTAACCGACGTTTCGGAGGAACGTATCGCCCCCATCTTCAGGGTTGAAGAAAAGTATAGGTAAATCTGCAAGCGACAACACCGTGAGACACGGTAAAGCAGACTGCTTTACCGTGTCTCACGGTGTTGTCGCTTGCAGATTTACCTATACTTTTCTTCAACCCTGAAGATGGGGGCGATACGTTCCTCCGAAACGTCGGTTAACACCACATATACACGGCGCCAAATCCCAGAAGACTGCTTTCTTCAAAAAACAATCCTGTTTATTAACTTATGGACAACTCTACTTATAATACATATCCTTCCATCAAGACAAACACTCTTCAAGTTTCAACATACATGTAATCATTATAAAGAACTCAGGATAATATTATACAGCTATAGACAGTGTCACGTAACTTCGAACAAGATCCTGCATTCCTAGTCAAATCCCGCGCATAGCTTGTGGTGGGAGGAGTTTCTTAACACTCGTTCTTCCACTGGCTGCCTGTCCCTTCTCACACCCTCCACCCCCTTGTCTGAAATTTTTCTTCTGCGCATTCAAGGTTGCTCTTGGAAGGTTGCTCTTGGCCTTGTTCGAAGTTACGTAAGACTTGCTTTAACTGTTTATGTACTGATGTTTTTCATGATTATTCCTCAGTCCCTCCAAACAAATGGTCATACAGCAGCTCAAATGTGCCATGAATGCTTCCTTCCATAACTTTTTCCATTCATTATCCACTAATCATCCTATCATTTTCCAATATATTCTGAGCTACTGACAGCCATCTTTAAACAATAACAACTAAATATAACAGATATTTTGGGAGGAATCAGAGGGTAAGTCATCATGTTGCAAGCTACTCTGGCGAGATTGAAACGACAGATACGAGGGGGGACCCAAAAATAACCGGAACTGACCTGTTGCGCGTGCATGCTTTGTAGTTACGAGTTGTGCTGCTAGGTGGTGTTAGCTGGGGGTCTCCCGCGACTGTTAGTGAGCTGGCGTCAGTCTGAGTTAAGTGGCTTGTCTGTGGTGCTCTGTTGTGTGCGTTCTTGTTTCAACCCTTTGGCGATTAGTGAGATGGCCGACCAGAAGGAACAAAGAGTGTGCGTGAAATTTTGCTTTCTGTTAGGGAAAACTGCAGCCAAGACTGTTGGGATGCTTTGGCAAGCCTTTAATGATGATGCTTTGGGGAAATCACAGGTGTACGAGTGGTTTTCCCGTTTCAAATCTGGCAACATGTCAACAGAAGACATGCCACGCCCCGGGCGTCCTTCGACAGGAAGAAATGATGAAAACATTGCCAAAATCAAACGTGCAATTGATGAAGATCGTCAAAAGACCATTGACCAACTTTCTGAGGAAACAAACGTCTCATGGAGCACGGTCCAGCGAATTTTAACCGAAGGTTTGCACATGAGACGGGCTGGAGCATTGTCGTGGTGAAGCAACCAGTTCCCATTTCTCCACATTTCAGACCGTTTTCGTTGCACACTCTCTCGTAATCTTCGTAACACATCCAGGTAAAAATGTTGGTTCACTGTTTGTCCTGGCAGAACGAACTCTTTGTGGACAATGCCATTCTCACTAATCGCCAAAGGGTTGAAACAGGAACGCACACAACAGAGCACCACAGACAAACCACTTAACTCAGACTGACGCCAGCTCACTAACAGTCGCGGGAGACCCCAAGCTAACACCACCTAGCAGCACAACTCGTAACTACAAAGCATGTGCATGCAACAGGTCGGTTCCGGTTATTTTTGGGTCCCCCTTCGTACTTCAGTCAGGCCACACGGTCTCCAAGCTGAGGGCTGAACCTGAAACCTCAAGTAACACAAAAACAAAGTAGGAGTGTTAAAAAACTACACAATGATGTTCACTCACTTCATGAAATGGTTTTCATTAAAAATAACTACTGCTCCAGTACAACAGACAACCAACTCTCATACTTACAACTAAGCACAGATACTGACAGTACCTAAGGGACTGAAATGGCTTAGACGGTACACGTTATATAATTTGCAAGATAAAGTTGCATGGTATGTAATTAAGCATCATGACATTAAGATGTTTCGGAGACCAGCTATGTCTCCATCCTCAGGTGGATGGGGCAAGATAGACCTACTCAGTTGGGCCCGTTAGAAAGAGTGAGTCTCAATCACTGGTCCAGCTCTTTCTAATGGGCCCAACTGAGTAGGACTATCCTGCCCCATCCACCTGAGGACAGAGACAGCTCCAGTCTCCGAAACATTGTGGTTTTTTGTCTTATATATCAGACAATGGATAGAGTCCAAAATAAACCTTATAGTTCTGTACCACATACAGCACTGTCAGAATCCTTTAAAGTCTAAACATATATGTGTTGTGAAATTACGAGTATTTTTCTCTCTGGGTAAACTGTCATATTATCAATATAGTATTGTGACATGACACCTGAAAGCCAGAATAGTTGAGTCTGACTTTATTTTTGAGTAACTGTAATTGTAATCGTAATCAACTTATCCAACAAATCGCTTCATCTAATCCAGAACCCATTAATTACTTGTCGCGTTACCAGGATGTGTGACAGTATTATTAACAACAAAACTTCTGGGATACAACACCGTGCAGCCCATTGAAAATCAACCATTGTTCTGGAGGAACATATCACCAACATCTTCAGGGTCGAAGAATAAGCCAAGCAATAACTAAGCATGAAAACAGGTGCCTCTGCTTGCCACCTGCTTTCATGCTGGTTTCTGGCTCAGCTTATTCTTCAACCCTGAAGATGGAGGTAATATTTTCCCCTAAACATGAGTTTATTTTCAATAGAATATAACAAATTCTATCCCAGAAGACAGTACTCTTCATATCCACCGCTGTGAGAACCTCAAATCCTATTTAAACAACAAAACTGTCTGCATATTGCAGTTTTATAATGACACTCATTCCAAAAAAGAGGTCACCAGTGATCTACAGTTTCCCTAAAAGAGAACTTACCTACACTAGAAACACTGCCAGCAGGAGCATCTAGTGGAGAACCAACAAACGCCAATTGCCTGCGGCGAGATTTAGCACTGACACTGCCAGATTCATGAAGACAATATAAGACTTCACGCTGACGAACAGATTTCACCTGCAATACAATGGCACCTCAATAAGTCAACTTGTCTGGCAATGGACATGACTGAGTCAGTAACTGAACATTTTACATGAACTGCATCAGCTTACTTTCTGTATCAGTTAGCTGGAGAAAATTAAGGATCTACATGTAAACTGTTTACTATGGTAGAATTAGTAAGGATTAATATCAATGTAGAAAGCTGTGCACTTTTCTATTTTCTGGTATACATACATTAACTTTGAGTAAGGAACAAGTGATATTCTGGAAACATAAACCCTAACCTATAACAAATGTAAGTGCAATGTTGAGACATTCTTCGTTTCATGTTGCCATGTCTGCAACACATTTAACTCTTTACTAGCTGAACAATATGTATATCTCTATCCTCAGAAAAGGGCAGGGGGGGACTGATGTAGAGGAGGAGAAGATTAGAAAAGGGGGTATAAGGTAGTGCACAAGGCCTTCAACATAAATACTGTAACATATTACTGAATAGACACGAAGTTCGGACTGGTAATTGGATTTATTGAACTCTTATAACTAATAACTATAAGTAATTTTTAATTAATTATTTTAGCAATTTCCACAGCACTTCCAAAACCATTACATGTACTTCCTGTGCTATATTCACAACACCTGCAATAGAGGCGATGCTGTTTTCTCCAGTGGAATGATTCCAACTGTTTGGTTGATGTGAAGATCCAATATCAAGACTTCTCGAGCATACACAAGCAAAATGTGATGTCTAAGGGAATGATGGTATTCCAACTGAAGACACTCACTCACTGTCATGTAGTCATCTGGCCTGTTTGAACAAAAAAATTATGCACACAGACAAAATGATAAAAATAATCAGCAAAATGGCCATGAATATTAACACATTAAAAATATATGTATTAAATAAACAAACATTAAAATTCTTTCTGTTTACCAAACATCATGTGTAGCTTAATTCTTCACTTAAATATTACTATGTTAATTAAAATCAACTGACTTCGGTTTTGTTTCTCCAACCACAAGATCCTTCATTAATCTCCGAAGACGGTCCCTGGTACGCTGCTTCTCTTCCAGTCCAACAGAGGTCAGATTTGAGATGCTGCCACGAGCTGAACTTGCAGAGGGATTTGATCGTGGGCTTGAAATATAGAACTTGCGGCCATTTGATGATGGGACCTTACTGAGTGTGAAGTCATCCACGAAAAGGAGACAATCACTGCACAGAACTGCAGAAAACATTTCAATCTAATTTAACAATTAATGCAAAGAGAAAGAACTAAAATGGCAGGTGCAAATAACAGGGTTTTCAATCTCCCTTTGTTTGCCATCATGGTATTTGATACTATACACCCTTCTGGTAGTAACACGGTAATCACATGACACCAGTGGAATCCCTAGAAAATAGACCATTCATCTGTACAATTCAAACGTCCCCTATAAAAAAACTCTCTGTTTCACAGTCAAAAGAAATCGGAGATCATATTGTGAGTCATCCAGTACAAGGCTCTTCACTATATGTGCTCCATTTCTGAACAAAATCAGGGTGAATGAAGATCTTGACATATCACAATGTGATCCATAAGAAGTTAACCACACACAAACTTACATGCAAGTTTTGAAGGTGTGAAGGGATCAAAGCTGAAGCTCACAAGAGTCTCCGTATAGGTTTTCTTCCAGAGTTTTGTTTTGTTCCTGATGTCCCAGATAACCAGCGCATAGGGGGGATGGAGAGCAGCAAGCATTTGTTCTCCATTATCAAAGCCTGACACCCACTCCATATCTGTCACAATCAACATCACCACTGATCAGCATTCCTTTATGTTCTTTCACTCCACTCAAACCAATAACCTCAGATGATCCATACATGCCTACCATACAACAACCAAGCAAAAAATGGCGTACTGCGGGATTGACGGTGTAGTTACCGCTCCGATTCTGGATTGTAATATCCAGGTGGAGAGTGAAAAAGGCTGTGAGTGTTGTGAAGGATTGAAAATAGAACTTAAGAAGGTGTTATTAGAACTTAGTTCAGCTAGAGAAATTATTAGAGTGCTTCAAGAAAGTGACGAATATGGAGGGCAGGTTGATTGTGAGTCCACGAGTCGACAAAAGGTATATCAAGAGGAGAACTCAGGAATGAATAAAGAGAATACAGGTGAATGNGGGGATGGGATAGCTCAGTCAATATAGAAACAGGCTACAGGCTGGACAACCAGGGTTCAATCTCTGGCAGGGGCAAGAGCTTCTCTTCTCCACAGTACCATGACTGATCCTGGGGCCCACCTACCCTCCTATTCAATGCATTATTATTATTATTATTATTATTATTACTTGGAGGGGGTGGGTTACCCCATGCACTGACACCATTTCTTGATCTATTGTGTGTCCCCCTTTTTAATTATTCTAACTAGTCGCCATGCCCTTCCAGTAGTGGTGCTCGCTATCAGCCCCTTTCTACCAGCGAGGTTGGCCCTCTCTAGTAGTCGTCCCTGATACTTCCCCATCTACCGGAGGAATTGGAAACTACTTGGCTGGGAACTGCCTAATTTTGCTCAGAGGTCTCCTAGAGACATGAGGGTCTTTTATGTGCCGTAAATCTAAGACACAGGACACATGGCTTAAAGTTCCTCCCGGAGGACTTGTTCCATGAATTTTTCCACCCTTAAAAATTCCACGACCTCCGCCGGGTTTGAACCCATGTACTTTGAGGTGGGAACGTTACCCCTTGACTACGAAGGCCGTATATTCAATGCATACTGGGTATCTTTCCCCAGGGTTAATGTGGAACAGGCATGAACCTGACTAATCACCTCCATCTATCACCAGGGTAAAAAAAATGGTAGAGTTATACCTCCACTCCCCCATATGTCTTCATGGTATGATGCTTAATTAATTCAGCAGACAGAGAAATTTACCTTTACTTATAAATTCATTTTGATCACGTAATTACTAAACCTGTCTTAGTATAATGTGTTAAAGTAAACAGGCCACCAATAGTAAAGGTGGTGCATTTTTATAAATTTACTGAACTGGAGAACATCAGTTAATGTTCACCTACTCTGTGAATCAGGGTACATCATACTTTGTAGAGGCAACCTTACACAAGAAATGTCTGTCTGAATTTCCACATCAGCAATAGAAAAATCTGTATCAGTAAATGATGAAGCAGCCACATTCACACAGTAGGTATAGTATAACATGAAATCTGTTCCTTGGTTTAAGCTTATGCTCTACTGACCAGGATGACAGGATTAAACCTTGTGAGGACCTTCTCATAAATGCAACATTCTTGGCTGTCACACTTTCCTTACCAAGTATGGGTTTATTTCCTTCCTGTAACACTGTCCTCGGGTTTCCTAGCACAACATCCCACACAATTATGTGACCAGTTGTATCAGATGACACTAACTGGAGGGATGACGGCTCATCTGCAGCTTTGTTTCGATTACTCCTTTCCCACAAAACCTATTGATGACAACAGAAACACACAGAAGTATTTTTTATTATTATTGTAAGTGAATTTGATTTACTTACACCAATGGATCTTAAGGAAAAAAGTTTTGTAACAAAAATATTCAGGTAGGCTGCAGACTTTTCGGAACACAATAATGATATACAAGCACAAAATATTTTGATCAGATGAATAGTTATAAACCATTCGTGTAAGTCTCAGCACCATGATGTTATTTATGTAAGGCATATTCAGTTATAAAAGAAATTTCTTGTACTAGTAGTGTGTCAACACAGCACAGCTTTCTGGTGAAGAATATAATGTGTTACGATTTTCACAAATATGACTTTATGTTTTCTTTTTGAATTGAACTGAATTGAATTTATTTACATTCTATAAATCCTAAGTAGGTTAGTACCTTTGGATACAGAACAAGTCAAAAGGTTACATACATAAGTACAGACAATTTTAGCTTAAAAATTAATATAACTTAATTTTACATCATTCTCTATTTACATTGAAGTATTCATCTAAAGAGTAGAAGGAATGAGCATGTAGATAATTCTTTAACTCTGATTTAAACTTTTTAGTATCATTGCCCAAGTTTTTAATACTATGTGGCAGATTGTTAAACACTTTTATGCCAGTAAGGTAGACTCCTTTTTGATATACTGATAAATTTGATGAGGGTAGGTGAAAGTTATATTTTTGTCTAGTAATCATGTTATAGACATCAGAATTTAATTTGAATTTATCTTTGTTGTAAACAACAAATAAGAGAAGCGATAATATGTATTGCGATTGAAGAGGTAGAATTTTTAATTTCTTAAATAATTCTCTACATGAATCTCTACTTCTACATCCTGTAATGATTCTAATTATATTCTTTTGTATTTTAAAAATTATTACACTATGTGAAGAGTTCCCCCAAAATATTAATCCATAGTTCATAATAGAATGAAAGTAGGCATGGTAAACCATCTTCAATGTTTCCTGTGACATAAAAGGCTTAACTGATCTCATCGCATAGCAAGCTGCATTTAATTTAGGTATAATTTGTTCAATATGTATTTTCCAAGACAGTGTACTGTCTACATGTATTCCAAGGAATTTTGTATCAAGTACTTTACAGATTAATTTGTTGGCATAACTGATGTCCAGATCAATTTGGTGGTTGTTTTTAGTTGGATATGATCCCTTCTGGAGAAGCCGCCAGTTCTGCAGCTACTCAAGAATTTCCCAACATTTTCTGGAACCCGAAGGTTCATTACAGTGTTCACAAGAGCCTCCACTGGTCCCTATCCTCAACCAGATCAATCAAATCCATACCATCCCATCCTATCTCTCTAAGATCCATTTTAATATTGTACACCCACCTATGTCTTGGTCTTCCCTGTGGTCTCTTTCCTTCTGGCTTTCCCACCAATATCCTATGTACAGTCCTCATCTCCCCCATTCATGCTACATGCCCTACCCACCTCGTCCTCCTTGACTTCATCATTCTAATTATACTCGGAGAAGCATACAAGTAATGAAGCTCCTCATTATGCAGTTTTCTCCAACCTCCTGTCACTTCATCTCTCTTCAGTCCAAACATTCTTGACACCCTGTTCTCAAACACCCTCAGTCTATGTTCCTCCCTTAATGTCAGAGACCAAGTTTCACACCCACACAGAACCATAGGCAAAATTATAGTTTTGGCCTTCATAGTGCCAAGGTCAAGAAAATGTGGATTTATATATCCACAGGGACAACTTTATCTTTCTTTCAATATTTACATTTACATTTATTTTCACTTCCTGGATCCAATCATCTCTCCGTAGGGCTGGATATAAAACGTGTCACATTAACAAAATAATCCTAAAGACTGCATACAAGTGTAAAATGTAATAAAACAGTGCAGTTCGAAAAGCAAAAACGATCCAGAATTTGTTTACCCGGTAAAGATCCTGCTATATTAACAATCAAATGTTCACTTGTTAGATTTGAAATTCTAAAGGTGGTGACTATGAGGGGTACTCCCTTCTGGGACACGACACTGCAGAACCCAGTAAAGTTCACCAGTGGTTCAGAGGAATGTATTGGTTCCTCTCCAGGATAAATGACCATGCCAAGGAAGCCTCTTAGCTTGCTGCTTGCTTCTTGCTCAATGTTCGCTTAAAACAACTCTGACTCTGAAGACAGGCAGAATGTCCTCCACAGCACAAGAGAACTTCTATCAGACTACAGGGCACCACATCCCAGAAAGCAGTACTCCTCAGCTTTATTCACATTGTTATGCTTATATTCTTACCTTGTTCACCATAGACTTGTGTTTATCAAGACACTGTATTGGTTGTACATTTTTTGTGTCAATTACTACTATCGTGTAGTTTGAGCCATATGCCAGTAACCCATGATGACCCCTGAAAAATATGACAATCCAGTTAATATCCAGATTACATTATGGGTCCCCCAATCCAAACACCTCAAATTCAAATTCTCAGGGAGAAGCTATGATCTATTATGTTGCTAAAAATGCTACATTACAGTATTTTTTTTTATTGCTAGTAGGGTGGGACTAAGTCCCTTGTACTGCGGCCACTTCTGGCCTATTGTAACAGCCCCAGATTATAGGTGAGGGTGATTGTCAAGCAAATGGTGGAATGAAGACTGGCAGGGGAAACCAAAGTACTAAGAGAAAACCTGCCCCAGCGCCACTTTGTCCACCACAAATCCCACTTGACCAGACCCAGGATCGAACCCAGGCCACCGCGAGGGGAAGCCAGCGACTAACTGCTTGATCTATGGTGTGGCCTTTTGAAGTAGGTTAGTTTGGTTTATTGTCGCTTTACATTCCTTATGACTTCGTAAGTTTCCCATAATTTCATACCCCTCCTTGGACATGGCACAGTGAAGAAACTTATGATGTAATCTTCACATCTGCTGAGAAGATAATGAAGATTCTCAAACAGCCAAGACAAAACACAAATATCCTTGAGCATAACTGAAACCCCCAATTTCAAGAACAATGACACATTTCTGTTCATTTTCATTTCTGACATAAAGATTGGCACTAGAAAATTAAATTTGCTCCATATTTCTGGATTCACAAAGCATCAGTTTCACTACAACTACAAAATGGCAGTAAATGCCATGGAAACATGAACAGAGCATAAAGTAAAAATCAGCATACTCTTCACCTCAATAGCAGATGAAGAGGAGTGATCTTGGACATGTTCTAGCAACTTTAAACCTGAGTTTTCCAGCTCACAGTCATTGAATTTACTAACTGAACTATTCCAGTTCAATTTATGATGCTTAACAATGCAATTATCAACCATTTAAATTATTCAGTACTAAAGATGTAACATAACTTTCTCAGTTCCACTTCTCTTCACTACTTTTAATTGTTATATAATTGTTATATGGCGAATATATAATTTCTAGTGTTTCAGTTTCAATGGGATACTGAAAACATAAACAGTTTGGTATGATAAGAAAGTACAACACATTTTCCCTTTCACAGATTCACTGATCCCAGCTCTCCTCTTTATACTGACAGGTCTTCTATGAAAGCACCATGTCTTGACTTTCATCAACTTCAGTAATAGCACCAAACTTTGGAAAAGGCACTTTCATTACCTGCCACTCTTTATTAATAAAATACCAAAATTTTTCATTTTAAACAACTTAAATGCTTAGTAAATCAGACTTCAGTCATCAGGACATGAATCAACTTCTATTTCCTGTGGTCACACATAACAAGTGTGTGGCAGGGCAGTTACTGTCATTGCTTGGCTTTGTGTAGATCTGACATATTTTGACTCATAGGACTAACGCCCTGTTAGTCTAAAGGCTACTACGTTACAGACGATACATAAACTTCTAGCCAGTACATTAGTGCTTCACTTTCAGCCATGACAAGACTCATGACCTAATTCTATGTTACTGGCATTTACAGGTTATGAAGTGGGGCTTTCTATAAGAGAAGAAGGTCTGCGTTAAAGCACATGTACGTTTACTGCCACATGAACTGCACATGATACTAATTTTAAACCAATGGTTACTGGGCACAACAAAGGGACTAAAAGTTGTGTAGCAAGCAGAAAATAACAATATTTCTAAGGACAATGAGAGACAATGAAGTAATGACAAGGTAATAACAATGTCTAGGTACACTTTCACTACAAAAGTATTCTGCAGGCAAGTATAGACATGGAAAATGAACATTATGTTTGTGGCAAAGAGTTACACAGAAGCTTACATTGGCAAGTAATAGAATTAGTTTCCTTAACATTTTCCTGGGGTATCCATCTTATATTTAAAGCTCTTTTATGTCAGTGATCAGTTAGAAACAATATTCTTACCAGTCTATAGCACCCTGGTTCTGTAAGTTAGCAGGACCAGTAATGGTACGTGCAGCAACACGAGGTATATGCACCACTACTGGCTTTGGCTGTTCGGAATCTTCAACTGAAGGGTCCCTCTCAAGCATCACATCCTTGCGACCCTGAACTTCTTCCACCTCACCCATTCTAGTTTATCAAATTGTCACACTACAATGGTCCTAAGGAAATTCTTCATACAAAGTCTTGGTACAATCACAACTGAAAATTTTCAGAGGAAAAACAGTGTTACTTTCACATATGGAAAATAATTAAATTGACAAATAATTTACACAGGTGTCATGTGTTTTATAAATACCAATGTGATTTATTCCACGTAATGTCATACAAACTGGGTCTTGGCCAATTTCAAGTTTATGTCTAGTTATTTAATTACTTCGGTACAATGTATACATTTTATAATTCATGAAGCATGTTAGAAATAGCAGAAAGGAGGCAGCAGCTGTGGCCTATTTCAAGGGACTATTATTACAACATTATGGGACAGTTTCCTTATTTAGAAGCTAATAGTGGCCCAGCTAATCAAGTAAATCCCGGCATTCTGTGGAATCCATATGATTATTATTGTATTCACATGAGACCATCACCAGACCTATCCTGAGATAATAATTGTTGTATGTAGTAACAACGTAACATAAAAAGTGAAACTTAAAATGTTGCCATGGCTTTGACTGGAAACCACAAAAGAAAACTAATTTTACCAAATTCGCACAAAGGCAATTCAGATATGGTCATGTTTACATGAAACGCAGTACACGTCCAAATAATTCTTGATGTTATTACGGAAATATCTATATGACAAGTTTTCCCCATGGTACATCACCACAAAAAAAAAAAAAAAATGGATTTGCATTCTAGCTTGTCCCAAACAACCTGTTCGAAAGACTACGTTGTCAGCTTCTTTAAAATAACATTATCGATCCTCATATTTCTGTATTAAGACGTGAGCATGTACGTCAGACACTAAAATTTACAACACAATGCGTTCTAATGAAGCAATAAAGGGCGATACATTTCGAACATAACCACAACTGAACTCAGTAACGTCACTCTTGCTAACATCTCTGACGTCTCTGACAATCTCTGATCTCTAAGAATATGTAATGGAGAAACAGGACATCATTTTTACGCTACAGCGTGCTAGATGTATTAGAGTTCTTAGACAGTACATTTCAATACGTACAGACATTACGGGTCATAATTTACAGGAGCTACAGAAGAGTTCATTTAGAGCAAACAAATGTCAGTACAGTACATGTCTTCCCGATTCATAACTGTGAGTTACCCATCTTGAAAATGAAAATACGGCGAGATGACACTCCATGATTAAAACGTTCAACGCAATTAATAGTGATTACCTCGTGTTTTGCTAATCAGAGCTGCTGCAAACAGTAACGAAGTGTTAATAGAATGCAAAACAATTAGAGTAAATTTTAGTAGTTTCCCCTATACCTATAGCTTACAGCGTGTAATGTCTCACGAAGAGTAAACAACTGGCTGAATGCTAGATTTTCTCAGCAATGAATAGCACAAGGAGGGTTAATGGTGTGGCCACCTCATTCACCTGACCACACCCCCTAGTCTTCTTTTTCTGGGGATGCACGAAGAGCTTTCGTAGTTTGTGCGAAGGACACAGCGGATACGACTGAAATTCATAACCATGACGGTCTCATTAATGCATTTAAAAAACCGCTCAGCAAATCCGCTATTAAATGTTTGAAAATTCGTTCAACATACCCGAGTTGTTACATGTGGACAGACGGACGGACATTGTGAGATTATTATCCGCATTAACAATCAGGTTCCTTCCGTCAAATGTGACACTTTTTTAAGTTTTCCACCTCGTCACCACCTGCCTTACATGCTTCGGCTCACCACGGAGCCATCATCAGAGGCATTTATAGTAGAAAAAGAAATCACCAACACACAAAACTTCACTTTGTCCAAGATAGCCACGTTCCAGTTAATTAAAATAATTACAAATGGTAAAATTACCCAGAGTGTCGGTTCACTAAAAGTTTTTCACACACCACAGTAGCTTTCTTATTTGATTCGTCGTTAATTCTGTAAAATTATGTTTCGTTATTTGAAGTAAGAATTCTTAAAATCCCTAGAATTCTTTCCCGCTTGGCCCGATCTTTTTGCTTCGGGATGTTGTTGACGTGTGTTGTCTGTCGGTAGTTGATGTTGCTTGTCTGTGTGTTGTGATGCTTGTGTGGTGACGAGGTGGAAAACTTAAAAAAGTGTCACATTTGACGGAAGGAACCTGATTGTTAATTCGTTAGTGTGACGGACCAGAATGAAAGACCTTAAACTTATTATCCGCATGTTTGCAACATAATACTGGACGCCCCAAAATGAGAATACTCGTAGATTGCGACACACTTCTTTTTCAGCTTTTATAGACTCCAGTATCAACAGGTCGAGATAGAATTCTCTCCCGCAAAGTTTAATTGCAGAATGTACGTGCAACATGCGTGGTTGCATCTACAACGAAGCAAAGGAGAGTAGGGACAAATAAAATAGTTTCATTGCGAACATTTACCCCCCGCAAAAGCAATAAAAATAACAAATATGACGAATTGTAGCAAAAAGGCTGGTAGGATGCCTGATAGTCTGTTTCTCTCTCTTTCTTTACGTCTGCCTTTCTTTACAGTCCGAATACTTTTAAAAATGAAACAGTTGTTTCGAACTGATAAAGTGGAGAGGGGAGTCAAACCTCACAGTTTCGTTACCAAGGCTTGTACGCATGGGAACCCTAAAGGGCCGAATTTAAGGTTCCTCCATAAAACAGATATAGAATCCACAGATTTTAATGCGACATTTGCTTCCCTAAAATCATGAAAAGCTAGTTACTCGTTTAGTTATTACAAGAAACAAAAATAAAAATGCCGTAACCTACTTTTTTTTTTCTAGCAGAGGCATCCATACGTGTATTTGATTGTCCTGGGCCCCCCACAACAGTTAATTCGACCCTGGAACACTGCTTCTTGAACTCTGGTTCTACATTTTGGCAGTTCTCCGTTTCAGCTGTAGTGCAGAATACTGGAGCTACGGCGTGTAGTATAGGCGTGCTCTTGCGTCTAACGATGATACAATATAATCAGAAAGTGGTATCACCCATTTACCCAGTGCTGCGCTGTTAAAAGACTGAACTTCCCTTTTACGAGGAGCACGGTGTCGTCCACGTTAAAGCACACTCACTCACTTAACTCGTGGAGCTGAGCTCTTCTTGAGAAGCCGCCAATTATGCAGCTACTCAAGAACTTCCCAGCATTTTATGGAACCCGAAAGTTAATTACCGTGTTCACAAGAGCCCTCCACTGGTCCCTATCATCATCCAGATTAGTCTAATCCGTTTCACCCCATTTTATCGCTCTAATATCCAGTTTAATATTGTCCACTATCTACGTCTTGGTCTTTCCAGTGGGCATTTTCCTTCTGGCTTTCCCTCCAATAGCCTATATGCATTCCACTTCTTCCGCATTCTTGCTACATGCCCTGACAATTTCATTCTTCTCGACTTCATCATACCAATTATGCTTGGAGAAAAGTACTTGTCAGGTGGGTTCCTTTTCAACACGGCATGGCGCGTCCTCAGATTGCGAATGGAGGAGACGCCCTACAGCCTAAGCCCTGTAGCTACGAATATATTGAATAAGCAGTCGCGGACAGCCGACAAGGGGTGGTCCTCCAGCTTGGAGGTTGGGCGTGAGGCTAACAATTCCTTATCATAAGAAATAAGCTTATTACGAAAGCTTAAAGCACAACAATTTTAAATTCGAAAGGCAGGGTGAGACAGTCCACTTGATACGTCAGCCACTGCTGGGTCTATCGAATGAGCCCCGGAGTATGCAGCAACTGGAAGAATAAGAATTAGTAGGAAACCCCGAAGTACTTGAAGAAACCACCCCAGTGCTGCTTTGTCTACAACAAATTCCAAGTGACCTGACCTGGTATCGGACCCGAGCCGCCGTGGTGGGAAGCCCGCGACTAACAGCCTGATATATATGTAGAATGGCCAGCTTAAACCATGAAATCGTGTATGGTTTGTGATCCAGATTCAGAACGTACGAGTAGTATATTTAGCAGCAGTTCCTAAACAATCGTTTCGAACTTTCATTCATTCATTCATCAATGACTCTACAACCCTTTTTTGGACCCTGACCTCTTCTTCAGTTTCGCAATATTTTTTTACACAGACCGTAGGCCTCTTTGAACGAGTGATCAGCCCATCGCAAGGCCGCTACCTACATACAGGACAACACAAACGCAGATAAACGCACACAGACATACATGCCTCGAGTGGGATTCGAACCCACGATCCCAGCGTTCCAGCGAGCGAAGACAGTTCATGTCTTAGACCGCGCGGCTACGGTGATCGGCCTCATTTCGAACTTTCCTCAACAAAATCCCGCATTCGACTATGTTTCAGTATGGGAAACGTGCATACTGACGCAGGAAACTGCATGTGTTTAGTTTCTGACAGGCTGCACTACCAAAACTAATCTGGGCTTACTGTGCGGTGGGCTTAAATGTTATGGTTCTGTGGACCATGCCATAGCTCAGGGGGTTAGTAGCCGGCTTCCCACGGCGGCGGCCAGTGTACGAGCCCAGGTGAAGTCATACGGGATTCTTGGTGGACAAAGCGGCAAGGGGGCATGTTTTCTCCGAGTGCTTCGGTTGCCCTTGCCAATTCTCATTCCACCGACTGCTCCATTCTCATCATAATCAATATCCGGGGCTGGTACAATAGGCCAAGTAATGGCCGACGTGGTAAGTGAACTCGATATCACCCCACCGCAAGAAATACGATATTGTGACCCACCCACACCACATCGCTTCAATAGGGTTCAGGTATAGGTGGCAGACCGAAAGAATGTTGTGCGAGAGGCCTCCGAAATAGTTCTTATTTGAACTTTATAAACTAGTTGTTAGTGTGGGCAGGCAAGTTTATGTCAAACTGCATTCCTTAGATCCGAGAGAATGTGACAAGCCTTAATAACAATAACACAGCAATCTTCAGAAATGGATAAGGTGTTTCAAGGATTTTACAAAACGAAAAAACACATCAAGTCATCCCATTCCCCCAAATCGAAACATCAGAGTTCCTGCCGCTTGGGGCTTTACAGCGAAGACCACGGTACTTGTATCCGTCACTCACATAAATTCAAACGGCGACTGAAAACTGAATAATTCATTATCGTCCTGTCGCCCTATTTACTCTCTTGGGTTACAGTCAAAATACTGTCCGCACTGGCAGTTACGTGTGCATTTTCCAGTTTATAACGGTATAAAACTGTTTGAAATAATCGTCTTAGAAGAGAACTGCGAAACCGTCGTGTAGAAACAAATATATTACTGACGAAACAGTAACCGGTTTAACTGGTGTGCATGTGATGTTGTGGGGGGAGTCCCGTTCGATATCTGACCGGAAGTCTTACTGCGTTTAAATTTCCATAATTTTCCTCGTTCTCTCATTGAAAGAGCCTGTGTAATAACCTCTCCTGAAATGGGTCACGACACCTTCCCGATAGACCTACATTCCTCTTGGATTATCGTTCATGATTATGTATTATTTGTATGTGCACTAAGTGAATGTAAAATTTACCGAGGTGTGTAAATTTGTAAAGGATATACATGGAAAACACGTGTTCTCCGTTTGACGGTATTTGGCAGTCAACACAATAATAAAAATAAACCAATCGAGCTGCTCACAGTTGTTTTATTTGATAGTTACTACATGTTTCGATCCACATTTGGGACTATCTTCAGGCAGTCTCATCAAATACATCTCTCGTAACTGAACTGTGCTAATATGAATCCATATTAATGTTACTCATCACCAGGCCCCGAATTTTGATGACATGTCATCTTTTATTCCATGTATTCTATTCGACGCCCGTAAATATAACTCTCAATGAGGTTGCACTTAAATATAGGAATATACTGTATATGTACATTAGATAAGCGTTCCAACGCGGTAGAAAAATCGTAGTCAAATATTTGGCTTCAAATTCAATCATATATTGCTTAATTTTCAACATAAAAACGAGGACGAACTTAAAAGAGTAACGTTGTGTTCACAGTGTTAATAAAGATTAAAACATTTGAAAAAATAGATTTTCCATGACATGATATAGTTTTAGGTCTTATTTTAACTTTTAGACAATTTTTCTGTATTTTTCGGTCATTTTTATAGGTCTTTTCTTTTTTGTTGTTTCTTCTGTCATTTTTTTTAAATTAGTTCATCAAAATCCGGGCCCTGCTCATCACAATCATATAATACATGCAACCGTCAGGAAGTTAAAAAAAACTGATTTTAAAATGTTTCAAAAATTAAAATTTAAGTTTAAAATTATTTAAAATTCTCTTTCAGTTGAATGTAAAATTCTATGTTAGTTTTGTGTTTCTGTCCCGCACTGTGGGTTGTCCTTAGCCCGGTGTTGCTGCTCTACTGCATATTATAGAAGCTATTCAGGATAATGCGGCTCTGGTCTAGAAAACTGAGATTAACGGACTTGGGGATCCGTTACGCTGACCACGTGACCTCTATCCGCAAAAGTTGGCACTAACTTCGCCGACAAGCGGCGGTCGCTCGGTCGATATAGTTCGCTTGCGGATTACAGGCCACGGAGCTCGTTTTGTTTTCTTATATTACCATTAAAGAAGCTACGACATTCATTTCACAGTCACGCTGCAGGAGATAGGTTTCTTAGATAAAAGAATAACGCACATAGCCTCCACCACGCAGGGGTGCCAACATGTGGAACTGAATTTTTTTATTACTAGTGGGGTGGGAGTAGGTCCCTTGTACTGCCGCCACTTCTGGTCTATTGTACCAGCCCCAGGTGAGGGTGATTGTGGAGCAATTGGGGGAATGAAGATTGGCAGGGGAAACCAAAGTATTCGGAGAAAAACTGCCCCAGCACCACTTTGTCCACCACAAATCCCACTTGACCAGACCCCGAGATCGAACCCGGGCCACCGCGGTGGGAAGCCAGCGACTAACCGCTTGAGCTACGGCGCGGCCTGAACTGCATATTTATGAAGGCCGTATAATAAGGTCCTTTTTGAGGTTAATAAGAAACAGTCTTTCGGGCTTTTAGATGCCTTCTCATTAGCCTTCTTCATCTAGGTTTTATTTCTGTAATTCTTTCAGCTCATCTTCCGAATTTCTTCAATAGCTTCATCTAATTTTGTAAATATTATTTCACTAAGTGCGGCCCGCGGCCCATCTTGTCAGGTTCCACTTCAACGCCGTGATTTACTCACACTCAGACCTGTTGGCTACAGATTCTCCTTCAATCGATTGAAGCGTCCATCGTTTTTTGAACCGATAACTTTGTTTGTGTTAAGTTGCCACTACTGCGGTAATGAAAACGCTCGCCCGGGGGTTCCTCGTTCAGCCTCCCGCCGACATCACGCGCTTCGTCCATCACGTCCCGCTGAGTTTCTGAAATTGCCTACATTCCTCTATATTTTCTTGCTACTTTATTTTGTATTTCTCTCAGAATTAATGGCAAGGAATATTAAAACACTTTATGTATTGTCTGTGATTACAATCCTCAAGTAAAAATAAATTAATTTTCAAAGGCCGACACAGAAAAAATATTCTATCAATGGAATGAAACTAACATTTTTGGTGACTGGATTAATTCTTGCATCCTTTGCTTTGTCCTTCCTACAGTTTTCTCTCTTTATCTATCTCTCATCTACCCATTAGTATCTTTCTTTACCTGTTCATACTTTTTCTTTCTTACTTTGAGAGTATTTATTTATCTTTTCTCTTATTCTTTCAGTCTTTCTTTCCTTCTTTCAGGCTTTCTCTCGCCCTTCCTTTATTGGCTCTTCCAACATTTCTCTAGATCCTCTGCAAAGTAACACAAAACCAGAACTAACTTCATTTAATACAGCTACCGGAGAGATGAAAAGTTTCTTTTTCGAACAAAATACGTTTCACATATGGCACTCGCTCTCAGTTGTATAGACCTACTACAATCTGCTTGTTGTTATTTTTTTAACTTTGGCATAAATACGAGCGTCTGTAACCTTCCGCGGAATATTCGATTGACTGATTCCCTAGCACGCACTAGTCACTTCCAAGCCGAGACTAGTGGAATCGGCTTCAGAGGAAACGTGACTCGTGGGCATAAATCTATCTCCATCTGAGGCACAGATATCCAATGTCTGAGTTGAGAATCACACAACTACAAATTTACTTACGCTTATGATGTTATACGAGTAGATTGCATTATTCTTGGACAGAGAATGGATGCCTTCTATATCTTCCCTCCACCCCCATCTCCGCATAAGCTAAAATTGTAGCGTCTACCACAGCGACGGTCAAGCACATGCAATTGCTAATATCAGGGCGGAACGTAATAAGTGAGCAGACTGCCGGCAGGTGGGAGCAGCAGTGCGGCGCCAGAAAAATTCCCATGCGTATCAACATAATGATAGCCAACAATTTAGATCTGATAATTAGTATCGTGTGCTAGTTATACTGAGGATCAAAGAGGCTTAAACTTCAATCTTACCACCTAATTTCAGCAAGTTTTGAGGAAACGAATTATGCCGTAAACTGAATGCCATTTAATTTGATTTGTGTTTCGTGAAAGACACGATTCGAAGTGCGTGGGAGTGATTGTTTCTTCTCGCAAATTCTTCTCGTACCATTTCCTTTACTCCCTTTAAAGTGACTTCAAATAGGATATTACTTCTTCCCTGTCCTTGCCGAGTCATAGGATATAACCGGTATAAATGATACGGAGTCGTAACAAACTTGTCAGTTAAACACACATCTTGACTGCTTGTAACTTCAGCATTTATATATTTTGATGCCTTCGAGAAATATGCTTGTACTTGTGAGGTTACTAGAACATATGCTGGCTGAGATGCAGAATAATCCATCAAATTTACTTCGCATTAGGGAACAGGGATAAACAGTAGGATTACGGGAAAACTTATTAATAATTTAAGCTGTCATTTACTGGTATATACTTTAAAAAAGTTATTTTTAGGATTCGAAGTCATCCCTGCGGTGATTATGAAGAGTTTTCTCTTCTTGGATATAATGCTGTGTAGTCCGTTAAAAGTCAACACACATTTCGGAACAACATGTCACCACCATCTTCAGAATATTATTTTTCAGCATCCTGTTGCATTAAATCATCACTCGTGCAGTTTCTCTCCCGTCTATAGTGCAACATACTTTCTATTTTAGATGACATCAACTTACGTTCAACTCACTAAAATATCAATTAAAATGTTCTTAAAATGTAATTCAAATATATATAATAAGGTAAAGTTATCCCTGTAACAGGCTGTGGAGGCCCATAGGGTTGTGAGAGGCCAAGGCTCCCACAATCGGCTCACAGATGGCGGTAAGTCTGTCAGCCTTACACGCCGGCCGCCATTTACCCTTTAGGAAGATTCCTGGTACTCATTAGTGTTGCAAGCTGAGTCGATCAAAGGGCCTTAATGCGGCTAGAAGGATTAGGTAAATTGAAAAAAACCACCTTATCGGGACTCGAACTCTTGACCTTTCGGCGTGTAGCATAGTACCTCGATTAACTACGCTATAATATGTGGCTACATATTTCGGCCTCACAGGGCCATATTCAGGCCTTTCATGGTCGAAAGATAAACCGAGTAAGAAACCAATGTGAAAGCAGGTGGCAAGCAGAGAGTTATATACCCCTTCAAGTTATTTTAACATATATCTGAACTTATACTTAGAAATAATGTGGTATTATAAAGCAGAAATTGTGTTGAATTTTATGCGCATTCTAAGCGCTTTCAGGAGCCTTCAGGAATATCCCTAACTTAGCCAATCACACTTGGAAGAAAAGCATCACGTACTCGTAGGTTCTAATCCTATCACAAAGCTGCGTCTCTCCCACGTCTGAAACAGATCGTGTGTGCATGGGAAAAATCTATACCACGCACAGCCGAAGTTACCAAATCTTGCCACTGAGGATTCTGTGGCAGCAGACGTATGTAAGAGTCCAGACAGAAAATTCTGTAAGGGACATACTGGACAGAATACAAGTTTGGAGGTGTTCCAAATAGCAAATATGAAGATATATAACAAAAATATGGCACGATATTGATTTAAAACATTAATTTGATTTCAAATCTTCTGTATCTCGTACAATAATTAGCAAACAAAAACAAATTCCGTGGTTTTAGTCCGCAAGCGAACTATACCGACAGAGCGACCGCCGCTTGTCGGCGAAATTAGTGCCAACTTTTGCGGATAGTGGGTGTCGCGTGGTTAGCGCAACGAATCCCCACGGCCATTAATCTCGGTTTTATAGACCGGAGCCGCTACTTCCTTGAAATAGCTCCTCAGTTATCCCCACGAGGCTGAGTGCACCCCGTTCCAGACCCACTGCTTCCCAGAAAATCTGGTAGCGCAGGGAATCGTACCCGGGCCTCTGGATCTGTAGCCAGGAACTCTGACCACTAGACCACAGAGGTTGTCACAAAAATTCGCAGATAATATAATGAACTGGGAATTTAGTTTTCATCTTTTACATTTATTTAAAAACATGACTGGTTCTGGTACCAGATTCCAAACCAAACGGCAATATGGTTGGCATTCCGAAAGTAAATTTGGCTTAATGAACACAGGGTGCAGTGTCCTCTCTCTATGCAACCTGTCAGCACTGAAATGTTTTAGGAACTTAATAAATTAACGGCCGTGGGGATTCGTTGCTCTGACCAAGCGACACCCTCTATCCGCTGAAAGGTGGCACTAACTTCGCCGACAAGCGGCGGTCGCTCGGTCGGTATAGTTCGCTACGGACTCAAGCTACGAAGTTTAGTTTTTCTTAGTAAGAGGCCGTGCCATATTTCAGACGGTTTGTACCCGGTTTTCGCCGCGGCGGCCAGGGTTAGATTCAAGGTCAATTCATGCGGGATTTGTTGTGGACAAAGTGATTCTGGGACAGGTTTTCTCCGAGTATTTTGGTTTACCGTCAAAATCCTCATTCCACCAGAGTCCCCATGCTCATCCATAATCCCGGGCTGGTACAAAGGGCCAATTAATGGCCGACAAATGGACTCAGTCTCAACCCACCCCACGAAGACTTAGAAAAAACTACTAAGATTCTTTCACATTCCTGCGGAGCTCCTATTAAAATCGATTTCTCCTTCTGTCTGTAGGCCTAAGCGTGAAATAACTTAAGCATGGCTGTACGGATGTTTATCATATTTGATATTTGGGAGTTTCTTTAGTAATTTTTTTCCTATACATTTACATTTTGGTTAAACGCGAACAAAAATAACGGATCCGTTACCGTGATATACCGACAGAGCGACCGCTGCTTGTCAGCGAAGTTAGTGCCAACTTTGGCAGATAGAGGGTGTCGCGTGGTCAACGTAACGGATTCCCATGGCCATTAATCTCAGTTTTCTATAGTTCGCTTGCGGACTAAAGACCAAGGAGTTTTCGTATTTTCTTTTCGTTACAGTAATATCCAAATGCGTTTCTGAGCGAACATCGGCGCCATTAACACTGCGACTGGTAGTCGAGGGAAGCCGATGCAGATGTGGGAAAACTTCTGAACTGCAGCACAAAGAGTTCAGCCAGTCACTTGTCAGAAGCAAATATTTGTCACCTCAGCTATAGTAAACTAAACACCTTCATCACATTTGGTTTAAAGTAACATTTTGATACGAATGTCGAAAAAGTTCCTCCGCGATGCTTGATCAATAGGCCCATTTGATCTGATTCCTGGGATATTGCATTACTTAACTATGTGAGCGCTAGCAACATGTTGCTTGTCACTTCTGTGCTGCCAGGAAGAGTAATATTTTAGGGATTTCGTCACTCCCGCGGTCTATGCTTTATACTGGACATGTGTTTCTTTAACAACGAAGAATCTATAAATAGATTTTCTGTCTACTTTTATTCGGACTGGTTTTACTATGCTTACATCAACAGGACACTTAACTGCATTGTCAGTTACAAAAGTACATTACTTTAAAAGGTATTAGAGTGAATTCAAAAGGTAAATTATAGGAAAAAATACTGGCCTACTTTAATATTCAGCCCCTTAATTTCCTTCCCAACGTACCAACCGTTAGAACATCGACAGCTTAATTTTCGTAGGCCACTCTTGTCTGTCCAGACCCGACTGAAGAAAGCGCACTTACTTAACTGAGTAAGTTAAAGTTAAGCACAAACCTTGAAGGTGATTAAACAGGAGAACTACAAAATGAGACAAATATTTGATAAGACGGCTATTAATTGCGTTAACTTCACGTGCTGAAACGAAGCTAGATGCCAGGTCGAGCCTGTTGGACAAGATGACGAAGTTTCATTTTGCTCGCAAAATGCGGCTTACCATTCTACTCTTAAGAAAACCATAAAACATAACGCTCGAAATTACTTAGTATTTTTATTTTTGGACTTTCCCCATCAGCAGGCATGTTTCGGAAACTGGATTTGTTTCCGGCCTCAGGTGAAAGCATGGCAAACGCCTACCTTCTTAGGTTTATTAGAAATACAGTAAAACTTGGTTATAGCAACATCGGTTTCCACGACACCTTGTCTATTGCGTCAAATATTCAATGGTACGAACTAATTCCTCATAAAGCAACTGTTTTTATACCTTGCTTAGTACGACATGCACAAATGCATCAACCTCGTATGTAACGTCATTTTCATTCCTGAATTTCTCTGATATCGTGGGAAAGTTCGATGTGTCTGCCCATCCTCACTTTCTCTACTTGCTGACNCGAAAACATGGCAATGAAAAGGAAAGTTTTAAGCATTGAAGAGAAAGTTAAAGTGATTCGTGAAATATTGTGTGTATTGCCAGTGAAAAGCGCTGTAATATGTCTTTGATATTATACATTTGGGCAATTCCACGTTAATGTTACGTTAGTCTGTACTTAACTACGTATTTCACTAAAAAATGCAACATTTTAACTCCGTTTTTGGTAGATTTTTACGTGATTAACATAAGGCTACGGTGGAAGTGCCCATTTCGGTTACAACGACATTCGTTTATAACGACACTATTTTTAGGTCCCTTTGATGACGTTATAACCAAGTTCTACTGTATATGATCTCAGTCAGAAACATTATGTTATTTAGAATACCAGTCGATGAACGAAGAACAAAAAATCAGACGCCCTGAGAGCTATACACCATCGTCAAAACCCTTTAGAACTGACATAAAATGTAAGTTTCAGTATTTGTTGAGGCATAATTTAAACCGTACATTAGTAAGTGGTTTTGTTTCTGGCGAGTGAGTGCAAACAATATGTAAGTTTCGTGTTTGCAAAACCCACATTTTCACCAACATGTTTTCAAATTATAACTCCTGTCCATTATCTTTGTAAACAGATCTTTTTTTATATTGTCGCCTTAGTTCTTAATGGCTCTATCTCCACATTTTGTGGGACAGAGAAAAGGAGGGCATCATGCTTGAAATATGAACAGTTGAACACAGAAGACTGAACAAAATTGGTCAATTTCCAAATTTTTATTGTGGTTTCTCTCGGGTTAATAACGGATTACAGCCTTTAATGCCCTAAAATATAATGAATTTGTAACCTACAAAATAATGAAAACTGGAGATAGAACCATTAAGAACTAAGGCTACGATACACAGGCTATTTTCCTATAGAGTTATTACTTTTAACATGAGTTGGAAAGTTCACTCCAATTTGGATTAAACTTACGCATAACTGATTTTCAGACTCAACTCAACC
This sequence comes from Cryptotermes secundus, assembly GCF_002891405.2. Classification (NCBI taxonomy): domain Eukaryota; kingdom Metazoa; phylum Arthropoda; class Insecta; order Blattodea; family Kalotermitidae; genus Cryptotermes; species Cryptotermes secundus. The sequence continues at coordinate 1,777,845 of NW_019729897.1, forward strand.
TCCTGACCCTGTTAGGTAAGATAAAATTGTCCCTGAGCTTAATTAATTAAGCACAAAGCCATGAAGGCGTATGGAGAGTGAATGTATAGATCCATATTTTCTTTCCCTCTGCACTAGCTGGAGGTGAGTGGTCAGCTTCACGCCACGGCAGCTTTACCCTTGGGGAAAGAGCCTCCGGTACCCATTGGATATGAGGTTGGGTCGACCTCAGAGCTGGTCTGAACGATTTGGAGAAAATTCTTGACCTTACCGGAACTAGAACTCCGACCTCTTAGTCCTCCAAACCGTAACCAGTCGCTATACCGACTGAGCTATCCCGGCATTAAATCTGGTTAAGTGGTGGAAAATGTCAGGGACTGCAGAAGGAACATTTTCGTGCAATAGGAAGACAACCAATCTTGCTATGCTTCAAATTGCATTGATTTTAGCCCAGCATCTAAAAATGTTAACTCTGCTGACACATGTTATGAACATGTGCTAAGCACCAGCCTGTGTATCGGTTGGGCGTACCTGACGGCAGAAACATGTTGCACTATGCAGTGTCAACAAGCGTATTGTGATAGTGCGTATGACTAGATAAAATCAAGCAAGTTTAGAAAATCACACAAGTGTTGCATACAGAAGGAGGGGGAAAGCAACATAAATGTACTGATATTTAAAACTGAGTTACAATAGCGGAGTCATTGTAGCATTGGCCAAGTACTGCATGACCGTGGTTCAATTCCAGGTATGTGCAGTGACTTTTATCTACGCCATCACGCCAAGATCGGCCCTTGGGTTTCCCCCAGCGTCCTATATAGCGTTTTCCCTGAGGATAGAGCGACAGGAACGTAAAGCTCGCTATTTTCCTCCATCCAATCATAATCTGTACTGCATAAGGCCTTAATCACAGAAACGGGCCGCTAAATTGAGTAATTGATTTTATAAGAAATAAATTACGATCTACATGAATAGCTCCAATAGTAATTAATGGTTTAAGGCAAGTTGCAATTGTTCAGTAGTAACCGCTGTCAAAAGGGCTCTTCTGTCTTGCGTAAACCTCCTTGTTTTTATCATCACTTCTTCTCCACATGTTATTCATCCCTTTGGTATCCCCAAAGCTTTTCCCAGTGTATTCCCTCCTGCAGTTTCGGAAGAGGTGGTAATAGAACCAAAATCTCCGGGAGGGTCCCCTTAACCACATTGGTTGCCGTGAGAATCCAGTTAGCGGTACCCTGCACAGGAGAACAACTTGAATTCGATTAGTTCTGCCGCCCCATGCACACTTGGGTCTCGAAATGGAAAGACAGCAAAACCATAAAATATACAGAAATGTAACCTCTTCTTTTCCGATTTTGTTTTTAAGTTGCCAGGAAATTATTTCACATTGTAATTATGTAATTTTACTTTTCTAGTTACAGGATTCGGACGGTCACGGTAGCCGAGCGGTCTAAGGCATGTACTGTCTTCGCTCGCTTGGAAACCGGGATCGTGGGTTCGAATCCCACTCAAGGCATGGATGTCTAGTTTGTGTGTGTGCGTTTTTCTGTGTTTGTGTACAGGTAGAGGCCTTGCGACGAGCTGATCACCCGCCCAAGGAGTCCTACCGAATGTGTAATATCTAGAAAAGCCGAAGTGAACGGAGAAGTTCATGGAGGTAGGCGCACTGGGGCTGTAGTGTCAAGGAAAAAAAAGTTACAGCATTCACCAAGATGAGACTGTTCCCTTCTTCTTTCTTTCTTTTTCTTCTTCTTCTTGGGGGTCATTGCTTAACGGGTTTAACGTTCTTATTCTCCAGCCTTCCAGCCTTGTCTCCCAAACCTCTGTCTCCCACAATTAACTTAATTTCTATATTCCACTTACAGGTAGATTATGATCTAAAGAAACATTTCCAAAAATGGGAGCAGTGGTCCATTAGCGGGACATGGAACCTTTTTTTTTTCCAGGGCTGCCAAAAAATAGGATTTCCAGGAGGCTCTCATATAATGTCCCTGAATTTAAATTTCCAACTCTGATTTTCTTGCAGACAGCAAGAAAACATTTGTATTTAGCAGCTAATAATGCAACGTCACATGCAAGGTCACAGCCATCCCCTGGCATCCACCCACTGTGCAACCATTCTGCTGGGAAAACTGACGTCCTTGAGTCTTGTCAATTAAGAAAATGTCAAGAACACTTTGTTAATTATAATCATGACTACAACAGAAAAATTGTTTTAAAACAGACCGTGCGATCTAATAGACTGCTGTCAGTATTGAAATTAGCGGTCTGTCGCTTAATAGCAACAATTCCTACCCAATGACATATGTCAGTCCCATTACTGCCACATCTGGTCCTACGTGAACAATCCGAACTTTATGGGCCGGCACATCAGCGCCAGTTGTACGAATATTAGGAACGAAAGCTCGCCACTCTGCCCTGTTCTGAGCCAGATGAATCAATCCCGCGTCCTTTCATCCTATTTCTCTAAGTTCCATGCCAATAGCATCCTCCCATCTAGGTCTAGGTCTCTCAAATTTCTCTTCTCTTCAGTTTAAGTTTGTTATTTAACAACGCTGTCAGTATAGAAAATATATATAGCATGGATATGACGATGGACCGCTTCTGTGGTCAAGTGGTCAGAGTTCCTGCCTACAGATCCAGAGGTCCCGGTCTCAATTCCGGGGCGTTACCAGATTTCCTGAGAAGTAGTGTGTCTGGAACAGGGCCCACTCAACCTCGTGAGCATAATTGAGGAGCTATTTGAATGGAAAAGTAGCAGCTCCATTGGGATTCGTTGCGCTGACCACGCCACACCCTCTATCCGCTAAAGTTGGAACTAACTTCGCCGAAAAGCGGCGGTCGCTCGGTCGCTATAGTTTGCTTGCGGACTAAAGCCATGGAGTTTGCTTGTTGATATGAAGATGAATAAATGTGGAGCAGTCTGTGGAATTGGCAGGGGAAACTGAAGCACTAGGAGAAAGCCTGCCCCAGTGTCGCTTCATCCACTACAAATTCGAATTATCTTGATATGGGATCGAAACCTTCTCGTTGGGAAGCCGGCGACTAATGACCTGAGCTATGGTACGTCCATCTCTTTTCTTTTCCTCGGATTCTGAAAAACGCTCTGTGCATCTTTCATCTCTCTACTGGATAATAAGTAGCTGCCCCCCTGAACCTCTGATATCCTAATATTGTTTGGTGAGGAGTTAAAATCATGACGCTCCTCAATATGTGACCTCTCTTTCTAAAATACAAATATCTTCCCCACCACCTGCTGTCACGCCACCCCCCCCCCAGGGGGACATGGAGATAAATGTGTACTTCTCCGAGCTACGGCTTTGTTTCCAGCACTTCTCTTTCCCAGGTTGCACTTCTGATGAATATGGAGCTATTCCTTGGCCTTCATACAAGTAGCGTGGATTCAGAGGTTACCATATTTTAAAGGAACGTTAGTTGACAATGAATGCATTTCCATTTCTTGTCAGCTTTCAATAAGCAAGAAAAGCAGAATACATTTATTTTCTCACCAGAAAAAATACATGCACGTGCAATGTTTCCCCAAACGAGGATGTGCACACCGAGACATGCTGTTACGGAATCACGACATTGTAATCAATAGGTTACATCTGCTGTGAATGGAAAGGCAATACTTGAGCGTACGCTATTTTCACAATACGAGATAATATTGTGACGCATACCTATTGCTAGGCAACGACCCGGTAAACAACTTCCTGCTTAAGCACGTGATAACAATAAAGTGTCCAGTGCTAGGCAATATATCGGTGAACACGCCTGGTCAACAATAAACGATTTATGTTGCTGAGTACTGGACGAGTTTTCTAGGTGGTCCGTGCCGAAATGTTATAGGGGACAAAGAATGTTGTTTGTAGTCTCGTAGAGTGAGAAGGAGAAAGAAGAGGGGTCTCGGCAGTCAAGGAAGAAGGGATCGGCTGAAGATTGGCTGTGAGCTGTTGTAACTAACTGTAACTGTAAAGAAATTCAAATAAATCCAATCACACTGTAATCCAGAACCCCTTATTATTCGTCACGGAACCCCAAACATTTGACATTAGTATTTAAATGGATCGTGAATAAGTAGGGTATGGAATGAAGTCAACTGACTTAGTCACAGGCTCTAATGAATTTAGTAATAAATTTTTCGGGTGCTATAAAATTTCGAGCTTTTTAACAGCTCAACGACTGTTGGATTTTATAGAAGACTTCTGCTCAATAAAGTGAACCAATTTAACTTTTAATTTAAATTGCTTGATGTGTTTATTTACTTTTATTTGTCGTTTATTTTACAATGCTGTCGATATGTCAGACTATACGGCGCCGACATTTGATGTGACATGAGGTGTGAACAATCGACGTACTCGAGCCTGTTCCAAACCCGGCAACCGATAATCGTATCAACAACTCAGAACAATGCAAATTTAAATGTATTTCACGATACAAAATCTAATACGTGGGAGCACTGAAAGGGTGCTATGTGATGTAACAGCTCTCTCTAACGCAGTTCGCTTCAAGTCGATAGGGACTATTCAAGACTGGGATTTCTTAGATGAATGACGTACTTAGGCGCTAGTCTGTCAGCATGGATACCAAAATATGAAACAGCTAAAGCGTTAGCAACGAGGCAGTCTTGTTTTCTGTTCCTTTCAACATAACTCAGTAAGAAAACCCAATGCCGTACACCACATCTAATCCACCTGAACTGATTTTAATACTGTAAAGAACCATGCAGTTTAAACCGAATGACATTTTATAACAGAATTAACCACTCTGTGTAACATAAGTGATTCTGAAACGCTAGTCATCACGAAGTAAATGTCCCATCTTCGGTTCCTCAGGATGCTTTTTCTTTTGGGGGCGGGGGAGGGGTAGAAACAGCAATGCAGTCGTAAACTTTGACGCTGAATTTAATTTCCTTGCTCTGTATCCCGCCCCGGCCCCTAACTGGAAGACCGAGTATACACGTATAACAATACGCTGCGTGGTCAGGGGTAGTACACATCTCAGAGAGCTGGATAATGAATACAAAGCAATGGTAGAATGATGATGTCCGCCTCCGTGGTCTAGTGGTCAAAGTTCCTGGCTACAGATCCAGAGGTAACAAGTTCGATTCCCGGGGCTACCAAATTTTCTGAGATGTAGTGGGTCTGGAACGGGATCCACTCAGCCTTGTGAGGATAATTGAGGAGCTACTTGAATGGAAAAGTAGCGACTCCGATCTAGAAAACCGAGGTTAACGGCCGTGGGGATTCGTTGTGCTGACAACACGACACCCTCTATCCGCTAAAGTTGGGACTAACTTCGACGATAAGCGGCGGTCGCTCGGTAGGTATAGTTCGTTTACGGACTACAGACAACGCAGTTTTCTTTTTTTTCAATTTGGTAGAATGATGACAAGGAGGATTAAAGTTGGAGACTAGGAGAAAAACATGCTTAAGTGTCACTTCGCCCACCACGAAATTCACACGAAGTAAGCAAGGACTGAATCCGAAACTATTGGAGAATGGAAGAGTTGTATCATCTAGGATTTAACGCCATGTATTCTGTTTAAAGTCAGCGGACGTTTCGGAGGAACACATCGCCTCCTTCTTCAGGGTCGAAGAGTAAGTCGAGAAAAAAACAGCTTTGCTTGGCACCTGAGGTTGATCTAGAAGTAAACACAGAGAAAACTAAGTATAGGTTACTGTCTCGTCACCAAAATGCAGGACAAAATCATGACATAAAGATAGGAAACAGATGTTTTGAAAATGTGGCACAGTTCAGATATTTGGGAACAACGATAACAGATTGAAACGTGATTCAGGAGGAAATTAAGAGGAGATTGAACTCGGGTAATGCTTGCTACCATTCAGTCAAGAACCTTTTGTCTTCTCGTCTGCTGTCCAAAACATAAAAATTAGAATATACATAACAATAATTTTGCCTGTGGGTCTGTATGTGTGTGAAACTTGGTCTCTGACATTAAGGGTGGAAGATAGACGGAGGGTGTTTGAGAACAGGGTGTTAAGGAAAATATTTGGACCGAAGAAGGATGAAGTCACAGGAAGTTGGCGAAAACTGCATAATGAGAAGCTTCATAGCTTGTACTTTTCTCCAAGTATAATTAGAATGAGCAAGTCAAGGAGGATGAGGTGGGCAGGTCATGTAGCACGAGACTTGAAAACAACAGGACTCTTTCCATACGTTTACGTTAAATAATGAAATTATGAAACCAAGGCTACGAGTACACTTGATTATAACAGTTTACATGTTGAACTTCTTCTTGATAATGAATCTCTCACTGTATTTCTCCTGGTTCTCGGACTGGTTTCTAGTCTCTAGTCTTCTGCTACTTAGTACGACTCATGGCTTCTCAGCTACGACAGCTTCATTGTTCTGTATGGCATTCCTTTCCTTTCATAATTTCGGGAGAACCGGATAGAAATCACCGCCTTCAACGATTCTATAATCTCATCGAGAATGCGTTGGGCTGGAACGGTTTTAGCTAAATTTTATGTAGCAATGGCCGTCTCTGCTTACTTCACTATTCCAGATTTCAGACGTCATGTCACAATATAAATTTCGCGCTATCGCCATGTTCCTTCACATTGTACAAAATAAATGAATAGATAAAATTTACAAATTTCTTCTGTGATCTCATTACACAAAATTTCAGTAGCTTACATTCAGAGGCGCCACTATTGTTTCCACACTGGCAATCGATACGGTCATCACACTGATGTTAGTGATGGTACGAAATCAAAAAGTATAAAAGTGACATCCATTGTCATGATGTTAATACAAAATATCACGAAAAATCTCGAATTATTCAAAATTCATTACAGGGTTATGAGACCCATGAACATAGTGAAACATATGTCTATCTTTCCTTGTACGAAGAGTGATCCGGCAACCTTTGCCAAGCTGGCATGTATCGTCTGCTTCTGAAATGCGGTACGGTGTATTGTATTGGTCTGCAATTGATAACATGGCTTAAACTTGCCTTCAGTTTCATACGGCCATGTGTGTTCGAGGTGCATGATACTGGCAGCTGCACAGGTCACTGTTATAGAAAAATATGATGCTTTTTAAAGTGTCGCTGGAGTCAACAAAATAGAGAAGAGTCCCCAACCCTACTCAGCAGGATACATATTTCAGCTTATCGTATTTCACGCTGAAAACAATCACCCAACCGACAATCTCATTACACGACAAGCCATTTTCAGACTGTAATGGCGCAAGGGTTATGTACAAGTAGATATGTTTTTTGGGGTAAATTTGGAATAAGTGTATCTAGACTTTAAGATTAAGAAACAGAAATGATGAAACGTACCAGGAAGCTTGAGTTTGCAAAGAAGTGTAACAGGCAATAGCTTAGTAATCAGAATGTTAGCGCGACAGCGTGATAACGCTGACATTGAGGAAGAAGCTATATGAAGTAGGTCATAAAAACTATGATATGAGGAAAACGCTGAGTCGGAGAGGGCGGTAGACCTGAAAGAGCCAACCCCCTTACGATAAACAGCCAATGAGTGGGCCACACCGACCCAAATTTACGTCAGGATGGGCGGTTGAATACACCCCCGGAACCCAATGAGTTAGTTAAAAGAGGGTACATAAATTCTAGAGAAATTAATCAAAAAACTTTTTAATATTATTAATTGACATAGAATTCAGCCGGAGGCTATCGCCGTGAGAGTGATGGCAATAAGTAGGAGTTGGTTGGTGATGGCGAGCGTCTGTTTCCTCAGACAAGTAAGTGAACCAACTTCATATAGCCATGAACATCAAGTGTGATAATATTAAAGTGCAAACCCCAGGGATAGAAAGTGAAAACTAGATGGACTAGATTTACTGAGAGAGATAGATAGAGGTATTGGGTACCCAACAGCAGGGTGACAGGAGACAGAACTAATGTGTGTACTACAGGGTCATAACCAAATGTAATGCGAACCGACAAACGTCGGCAAAGTGTGTATATTATGTATATAGCGACAGAGGTGAATAGAGTAGGATAGAAATGCGCTGTGATATTAATTAAACCTAGCATTTCCGCAAGTGTTCCCTCCTCCCTGACGACTCCAGCCCTCCCGAAGCTTCGGCGAATTGCGAGTTAAAGCCAGGAGTAGTGACGCAAGCGATCGATAAGTTTGCTTGAGTTTTCTTGACAGAACAAGACGGTGGCAGCATACTAAACCGGGTGACAGCGGGATACGTCCACGCCCCCCTGTCACCACGGCGTAATAGTGGTGGCAGCGGTGGGATACCTCCACGCCACCACGGCGTAACACAGACTACTGTCGAAATTATTTCACAGGCTCAGAATGAAAACAAGTTCTTCAGAAAAGTCGCGGTATCTCTGACCACAGGCAGCAGTTGTAAGGCGCTTCAAGGTTAGAAACCTGTCCTGCCTCATCTTTCAGGACGTCTTAATCAGCCGCTCTTTGACAAACCTCAGCATTTCACATAGTCATAAACCGTAGGCTATAATTGAACTAATTTTTACGGAGTAGAATACTTACTGAGACTTTCATAATAGCTACGTTACTTAAGAAATTTCCAGTCTTTCATAGACCATGCTCGTTCAATACTGCGCTCAAAAGAGCCTGACACTGGTCTCTAACCTGAGCCCGTTGATTCCAGTTAACGCTATCACATCATATTTATTTAATATACAATTTAATACTGGGAAACCGGGATAGTGCAATCGGTATAGCGACTGGCTACGGGCTGGACGTGAGGAGCCGTGAGAGTGCAATCGGTACAGCGACTGGCTACGGGCTGAACGTGAGGAGCCGGGAAAGTGCAATCGGTATAGCGACTGGCTGCGGGCTGGACGTGAGGAGCCGTGAGAGTGCAATCAGTATAGCGACTGACTACGAGCTGGACGTGAGGAGCCGTGAGAGTGCAATCGGTATAGCGACTGGCTAAGGGCTGGACGTGAGGAGCCGTGAGAGTGCAATCGGTATAGCGACTGACTAAGGGCTGGACGTGAGGAGCCGTGAGAATGCAATCCATATAGCGACTGCCTAAGGGCTAGACGTGAGGAGCCGTGAGAGTGCAATCGGTATAGCGACTGACTATGGGCTGGACGTGAGGAGCCGGGAGAGTGCAATCGGTATAGCGACTGGCTGCGGGCTGGACGTGAGGAGCCGTGAGAGTGCAATCTGTATAGCGACTGGCTAAGAGCTGGACGTGAGGAGCCGTGAGAGTGAAATCAGTATAGCGACTGGCTAAGGGCTGGACGTGAGGAGCCGTGAGAGTGCAATCGGTGTAGCGACTGGGTACGGGTTGGACGTGAGGAGCTGGGATAGCGCAATCGGTATAGCGACTGGCTACGGGCTGGACGTGAGGAGCCGTGAGAGTGCAATCGGTATAGCGACTGGGTACGGGTTGGACGTGAGGAGCTGGGATAGCGCAATCGGTATAGCGACTGGCTACGGGCTGGACGTGAGGAGCCGTGAGAGTGCAATCGGTATAACGACTGCCTAAGGGCTAGACGTGAGGAGCCGGGATAGTGCAATAGGTATAGCGACTGGCTAAGGGCTGGACGTGAGGAGCCGTGAGAGTGCAATCGGTGTAGCGACTGGGTACGGGTTGGACGTGAGGAGCTGGGATAGCGCAATCGGTATAGCGACTGGCTACGGGCTGGACGTGAGGAGCCAGGATAGCGCAATCGGTATAGCGACTGCCTAAGGGCTAGACGGCCGAAGGCCAAGAATTTTCTCTTCTCCACGTCATCCAGGCCGGTTCTGGGGCCCAACCAGACTCCTATCCAATCGGTACCGGTGGCTCTGTCACCGAAGGTAAAGCGTCCGGGGCGTGAAGCTAACAACTCTCATAGTAATGTTAACAGAGATATGAGAGAACTGCCGCTGTACTTCGCATCACATTTTGCCTTATATACGAGTACACTATAAAGCATGTAGATTCTGAAGGATTCTGACGAAGGTGGATGACACACAGAATTACTGGGGTTTTGGATTTTTCCATCGTCCGGATTTCTTAGTAATAGAGGACACGACGTTTCGGAAACTGGATCTGTTTCCGTCTTCAGGTGAGAAAGGAAGACACCTAATCAGTTGGGCCCCTTAGAAAGAGCTAATCTCAATCACTGGATTATCACTGATAATCGCTCAATCACAGTGATTGCATAATAGTCCGTTAGTTATCACTATGACAGCGAAGCTAAAGTCTTCTTTCTTATAGACGTCATGTTGTGTGTTATTTGACGTCTTACAAAGTAATTTCCTTATATAAGCCACATATTTTTCAATATATATTAAGTGTCGCTATTCTCACTCCAACCTTATACGTTCGACAGCCCGCCATGTTGTCATTAATGACCGCAGGGAATTATAAAGACGTAGCGTTGCTGTAGTCTCCAACGTCATAAAGTTTACACGAAGGTCCGTGAAAAAGAGATATCTTGGGGGGGGGGGACACACATATAGACATGACGGTGATCTAATAAGCCTATTGTTTGCACCTTGAGGAAGTAAAGTAGTCTAAATGAAGGGTTCAAAGGCCTTCGTGTTGGTCTTCATATCTGGCAATGGTTTGATAAAAAGGCAAATCTGTCCTTGTAATAAGCCGTAAAGGCCCATAAGGATGTGAGGTCGAGACTCCCACATTTTCTCTAGACAGTCGGCTCATAGATGGCAGTAAGGTTGTCAGCCTTAAGCGCCGGCCGCCCTTTACCTCCCAGGAATACTCCTGGTACTCATTTCTGTTACAGCTAAGTCGACCCCAGGGTCGTAGTGCCGCTGGGAGGATTAGGTCAATTGGAAAATCTAATGACTTCATCTGGAATCGGGAACTTCCGGCTTGTAGCACAGTGCCTCAACCAACTACGCTACCAACTGGTCTGATCCTACATCTAAGGAGGCCTACATCTTAAGAGGAATTCTAGAAACTTTGCAATGAAGAATAGGACCGTAGCACTAAGAAAAGTGTTTTCACCTCACCAACGAACCGAAGAACAAGTCTGTTTAAACAGAATTTTGTTGCACTTGTTTGAAAATTGTTATGCAAACAGCAGGCCGCGGGGGCCAGAGGCACCGCTCGAACTCAAATAAGAGATTCGTTAAACTATTTTTGTCGGAGAGATTCCAGTGGTACCGCTCTCTGCTCTATCCGCACATCATCATACAGAGCATGGCCGTCTGCGTGGAAGAGTGGCTTAAGGAGATCATCATGCGCAGCAAATACTCCTTTCACTGTATTCGTATTAAGGGCGGAGTTTCCACAACTTTTGGTTCAAACTTATTCCCCCGCCCGCTAGCTCCTAAGGGGTGGGTGTAGGCAGCCCGCGCACCACCGCTGTTTGTATCCCTGCCGCTATAAAACACCAGTCGTGCGTGCCACCTGACCAGTGCCTGTGTGCAATCAGCCCCTAAACCCGAAGGACATCACGTCGATTCTCTGTCGGTAAGTATAAGGAATGTTTATTTCCTGAATTTCAAACAAAAGAAAACTGAAAATATTGTATTTTGAAATTATTGCAGCCCCCAAGCCTGTATGCCTTCACTGACTTACGCTACAAATTGCAAGGTAGAAATCCTTCACGTGTGTAATTTTACTGGAGCAGCGGACACTTGTCCTGATATGGGTACAAGATTGTCATTCGGTCTCAAAAATGCAGAAATATTGACTCAAATTTCCTTCATCCCGTTCATTACGTCGGGATTATATTAGAATTTGTATAATATTTCGATCATAAACTGGTCAGTATAAATTCAGATATATTTCAAAACATGATGTTTAACAATCACTAAATATTACAAGTTTTTGATTACATAAAATAAATGTACATTAGACGTATATTACACATTAATCAACTTCACCGTCCATGGTAGTTTTCTGAAAAAATAAGGGGAAGATAGATGAATCAGCTATGGACAATATTTATAATAATCCTGTCCATACAACATTATTTTCAGCAGGTGGAGATTTTCTGTCTAGGACATGTTTCGGCAAATGTGTGTCATGTTCTGGTCTGGTATTTAGTTACAATTATTCTATAACTTACTTAGCGTAAATTTTCCATGTAATCAGATTGCTTCTATATGATCTATACAGAATTACGCAAAAGGATAAAAAATATGAATGTACCAGTTCGTTTAAAACAGACTGCCCTTCACACCTGAAAAATCACGACATGTGATTTCCAATTGCTGATTAAATTTTTATAGTCATATTAATCTACTCGATTTAAATAACTTCATACATGATGGAATTTAGCAGTATATCTTCATGAGAGTCCTTCAAATTCTTATTCATAAGTTTCATATCGACGGCCGAAAACGGACAAGCATGCTTGATGTTTGTATTTCATAAATTTCTCTCTTCAAATTATCTTCAATTAACTTCTAACTCATGTGGGGGGCTGCCGTCAGTTTGCTACTGCGAATGTTCTCAACCACAACTTTCTTACTGGAATGCAAGGATGTTCTTGTAGACGCCTGTAACTGCAGCCGGGTCAACGAAACAGTACACACTCACACAAAATTTCACCGTCTGCAGGCCATGGATTGTACGTATGGCAGGAGATCAAGCGGAGGACTTTGAATCTCGCTAATCGTGTCGATTTTTGCTTTGACTCTGCTACGCTAAAAGTCAACCAGACACTGGAGACGGAAACATTTTAATTTTAACTGCCAGAAACTACTTTGTTTGTTAATTATTATTTTGAACATTTCGGGACTGTTGCGCTATTTATCTCCTTCAAATATTAAATATTCAAAAACATTGTTTTTCACAAATGTGATATAAATACTATAAATTCTTCCCTAGAAAATGCTGTTAAATTTTATATCCTGGAAATATGAGCAATTACTTCCGTCCATTATATTGTTACCAACACTGCGACGCTTCATGCGTTACTGCGTAACAATGTGTTCGTTTCAATCAAGTTTTCAGCTTATTCTCAAGAATTATGTACATTATTGCAGAATGCCTTTCCGAAGGAGAAAAGTGATAATACTTCACGCAGAATAATCAACAAGCTTTTAAAATTGATATTAATCACAAGAATATAAGCGAATGCAACATCTACCAGTTCAAATTAAACTGCGATAAAGGCCTATTGCAAAGATTTGTGCATGATAAATTACTTGATCGCCGGTCACGGTAGCCGAGCGGTCTAAGGCATGTACTGTCTTCGCTCGCTCGGAAACCGGGATCGTGGGTTCGAGTCCCCCTCAGGGCATGGATGTTTAGTTTGTGTGTGTGCGTTTTTCTGTGTTTGTGTACAGGCAGAGGCCTTGCGACGAGCTGATCACCCGCCCAAGGAGCCCTATTGAACGTGTATAATCGAGAAAACCGAAGTGAACGGAGAAGTTCGTGGAGGTAGGCCTAGGCCCACTGGGGCTGTAGTGCCAAGGGGGAAAAATTACTTGATCGATAATTATTTCACTAAGTAAGCTTTTTATTACCATAACCGTGGCTTATTTGAAAGTTTTATTCCGAAATTTTCCTAATCACCGCGGAAAACCATGAAAATCAATTAGGCTATCCAATCATCAACCCAGACTTAAACCCAGTACACTGGGATCACATAATATAGGACTCGATATCACGTGGCTACTGAGCTCTCGAGTCTTGACCACTCAAGTCTTATCTCTAAATAAATATCAGTGAAGGAACTTCTGTGGGTTCACATTGTGAGTGAACGGAAGTACTTATAGAGGTGCATGACCACTTATTCGAAGGCTGACGTCATTCTAATGATAGTATAATAATAATGATGTATAAATATTTTTTTTTTTTTTTTTNGAGACTTGGGAAATTACACTGTTTCGGATTACCATAGCAACGAAATGCAGAGCTAGTTAACACGCACGAACCTGCTTTGCTGTGTTGCATAAACGCAGGCCCGTATGGTTATAGGCCACGAAAGTATGAGGAAAATTTTGTTTCTGTTTTGTGAATGATGAGTGTATTGTTATGTGTACATGAGAAGTACGACTCATATTTTCCACGGAATACAAATAACTTCATAAATGTAAGATTTGAGGTTTTCACGGCGGTTACTATGAAGAAAGCCGTCTTCTGGGATGTGGCGTGGTGTAGAAATTGTGCTAATCGACGTTCCGAAACGTCGATTAACACAATTTCTATACGGCGCCACATCCCAGAAGACGGCTTTCTTCAACTTTATAAATATTCGTAGATACTTTCCCTTACAGAATATTCTTCCAGATTTATGTAAATAGAGATCCATAGAGACCAATTCAGTAAAATACAAATTCCTAGAACTTGAATCAGTGTGACACTACCCTAAGTTTCTTTCGGAAAAGCAACGATTTTATTGTACAAACGTGCAGGAGTTAAAAACACTGTTTTCTATGTACATTTCTAAGAGACTACACCACCTCGCATTTCATGAAATATGAGTAGCAATCTACATATATACAGATGCGAGAATCTCAGATCTTCATGCGAAAGTTAAACAGCCGTTTATTATAGCGAGCCTCTAAATCTTGTGTTTTAATCAAAATAATTTCCTTCTGAGCTTTATTCCTAGTTCATTTTAGTAACGAATGACTTTTTTCTGGAATTACTGTGTCTAAAATGTCTCTGAGTGTGCGTCATCATCAGACAGTGACGTAGCCTATTACGTCATCGCTAGAAATTACTAGAATCTATTCTCAGCATATGATGGGAACATAAATCGATATATCGAGGATCTCGTTGCACAGCTACGATGTCTCTTCCATGTTGTCGCCTATTCAAGGTGTGACGTATCCTCAACGATGTTTTGGAAAGACAATAGATGAAATTATTCCTCTATTAATATCGATTTCAACAGGCCATTTTCTAGTAACGAAATATTTAGTACTGACGTCAAGTCTTGTTCTCTTGGCCAGACTAGTTTGTCTAGAAACTGAGGTTCTCAAAGCAGTGGTTATAAAGTGTTTTATCTTCTGGAATTTAACGCCATGCAGTGCGTTAAAAGTCAACAGAAGTTTCGTAGGAACATGTCGCCTCTATCTTCAGGGTCGAAGAATAAGGCAAATAAGAAATCAGTGTGAAGCAGGTGGTAGAAGGCAGATGCAGGCGATATGTTCCTCCGAAACGCCGGTTGACTTTCAACAGACTACACAATGTTATATTGCTGAAGATAGAAATCTTCAGACATATCCACCCTAAGCAGAAGGCAATAGATCTGCTGAAAGCCGCCTAATAACATATGAGGTATATAACCAGCAAATGAACTGAGGGCTCTTTCTCAGGGGTAAACGGTGCGTGTAGCTGATCACTTACTAGTGCCGACGTCATGAAAAGGTAGATATATACATCCATTCCCGCATACGCTTTCATGGTGTCGCGCTTAATTAGTTAAGTACAGAGACAATTTTACATTACCTTTAACCAACGAATTTCCTGTACTTGAAAAGAACCACTAACGCTTATACTCAGTCCACCAGCAGATATTTCCCCTAAGGCGCTTGGAGACATAAACGAGGGAAGGGGACACTTAACTGTGTCTCATAGTTTCCTTTGAAGCTTGATTCAATAAAAGCGCTTGATATTACGGACCTAAATTTGAGTTCTTAGAAGAACAGCTTTCATAAATCTGGGAAGAACATGACACCTCGAAATATAATACAGCACCTGTTCTTCGCGTCTCTTTTGAGATCAGATTTCCTGTCTCATCTTTCCAACCGTCTTAATCAAGCAAGGAACAGTCATTAAGGTTCCCAAGAAACTAAAGCACAAGTAAAGAAACCTCGTACACAAGAAGTGACAATGAAACTAACCACCAAAGAGCAAACTCACGGATGCTACGTGCCAGAGCACACGATGGTTTCTCTTCATGTGACCCTTTTTCTTGATCCTAAAGTCACATTGATCTGAGATGAACATAGACGATCGTTACTTTGCAAGAGTAAATTACAAATAAGAGGACTAAAGAAAAGATATTTAAATAATTGCATGTAATGGTTCTTTTACACTTATGAAAAATAGTAACAAATAAAAATACATATAACTGGGAAGAAATTTTTCATCATGAAGAATTCCGTCTTCTCGGATGTGGGACTTCGTACATTTTGTAGGAACCGACGTTTCGGACGGACGTATCACCACAATCTTCAGGGTAGAAGAATCCGCGAGCGAGGAACCAGCGTGAGCAAGTGGCTGCAGTCTGCAGTATACCCTGAAGATGAAGGCGATACGTTCTTCCGAAACGTTGGCTCATACAAGATCCACATGGTGCCACATCCCAGAAGATGGCATTCTTCATAGACAACGCCGTGAAAAACTCAAATCTTAAAATCTGTCAACAGTTCAGAAGCTTTTGTCTCTCCGTGTCCATTACAGAAACATAAACATTAAAGAAGAAGATGGAGGCGATACGTTCCTCCGAAACGTCGGTTAACACAACATTTACAGGGCGCCATATCCCAAAAGACTGCTTTCTTCATAAAGATTAAAACTTACAAAAGTGCAATTTTACCTGTCTTTTCTATGGGTGCTCATTTCGGTTCCTCGCCATAAGAGAAGAACATAGACTTAGGACTTTTGGAAGCAAGGTGCTGAGAACATTTGGATCAAAGAGAGCGGACTAAGATAAGAAAGAAGAAAATCGAATAAAGAGGTGTTCAATAACTTGTACTCTTCCCCATATGTTATTTTGATGATCACATAAAAGAGAATGGCATAGGCAGTGCATGTAGTAGGCATGGGACAGATTAGAATTGCATAAACATTCTTGACAGGAGAATTATATGGTTAGGTGACGTATCCGTCAGCACAAGAAAAATTGTATTACAATTAAAATCAATATTACATAGATTGAATAAAATACAATAAAATGCAATCTACATGACATTTATTTTAATTGTAATACTATTTTTCTTGAAATGGATCTTAGAGAGATAGGATGGGATGGATTGGATTGATCTGGCTCAGGATAGGGACCAGTGGAGGGCTCTTGTGAAGACGGTAATGAACATTCGGGTTCCATAAAATACTGGGAAATTCTTGAGTAGCTGCAGAATTGGCGGCTCCTCCAGAGGGGCTCAGCTCCATGAGTAAGTAAGTAAGTAAGTAAGTACTATTTTTCTTGATGTGTGTTGATCGATACGTCACGTAACCATATAGTTGTGACACACAAAATGACGCACACTATACAAATAATTAATCGGAGCATCCGAATGGAAGAAAGCATTTTGAAAACCTAGGTGTGTATGTTAACACAGAAAGGTGGGTGTGAGGATACGGACTGGTTTAAGTTGGCTCAGTGATAGGCTCTGCAGGTCGCAGAAAAAGTGGAGACTCTTTACCAGCTGGGCGACTATCAGCATTTAGTTGAATGGGTACGCACTTTCTTCTGGAGGGAGAGTGCGGTCACAGTAGTTGTATTCACGTTACTGCACCCCTCAAAGACGTTTTAGGCGACAACATTGAGGCACATCCGCCGGAAGTCTACTTTGCAAGTGTCACCGCGAGAGGCGCAGTCATCTCATTCCTTGTCACAAAGCGGAATTAGCCCTATTTGTAGTTAAAATTACTGATGGCACAGTGTAAGATGAAGGCAAGGAAACGTCGTTACTAATTCTGATTAAATTCATTTTCGGATTACCTGAATTCTGGATTTTGCTCACCATCTAGTGTTTGGAACAGAGCACATTTCGGAAACTGGCTCTATTTGTTTCCTCAGGTAGTTCACCGTGACAACCACAGTTAGCGTACATCAGTTGCGACTACGTCTATATATACGCACCTAAGGCCGCGCCATAGCTCAAGCGGTTAGTCGCTGGCTTCCCACCGCGGCGGCCCGGGTTCGATGCCGGGGTCTGGTCAAGTGGGATTTGTGGTAAACAAAGTGGCGCTGGGGCAGGTTTCCTCCGAGTACTTCGGTTTCCCCTGCCAATCTTCATTCCACCAATTGCTCCACAATCACCCTCACCTATCATCTGGGGCAGGTACAATAGGCCAGAAGTGGCCGCAGTGCAAGGGACTTAGTCCCACCCCACTGGCAATAAATATATATATATATATATACACCTAGGATTAGGGTTTGTCATGCAAGATATAAGAAGAAAATTGACAATAGAAATTGTAGAAGTGCCAATGAAAACCTGAACTAAAGCAGAAAAGGAAATCGAAACGAAATCCATCAAACGGAGCCCAAGAACCCGGACCAGAGAGTGACATGTTATGGAATACCCAGACACCACTTTGTAAGTAAATATGAGATTCGCGGCTTTTATAGGAGAAACTATGAGAGATAAGCGTTCAAATGCTAGCAGATTGTACTGGCCTTTCTTAAAACATATTAACCTCATTGACAATAAAGAATCCATATGGAAGAACTTTCTAGACTAAGATGGTTGATCGAACTTGTAAAACACGCCGTGCGGGACCTACATTTTTCTCACCTATTTTTCTTCCTAAATGAAGTGGCCAGGCATCGAATAGATTTCGCGGATTCCAGAGAAGAATCAGAATCGATAAAACTTGTAATGCTCATAAAATATTTTGCTTAATATTTTAATAGATTTAGCTCAGACAAGTCTTGTAGAAAATAAGGTTCACGAAACCATATATATAGACATAAATCGATTCAGTCGCAGATACGTTTCTTCTCATTTTAGAACACGGTCTTTCAATGTTCAACAAAAATCCTCCTTTATTACTGCCGAAAGTCAGTCTAAAATTACTGTGCAGTTAATAATTTCTATGAGTCATGACTTGAAAAAACTCCAGCGTCTGAAGACAGTTGGCATGCTTCTGGAGAAGATACAGAAAACAAATTTAGCGTGCTGACGACAGTATAGTTCACTTCGTGGAAAAGTGCGTTGAACTTCAACGGGGAATCATTATTTTTTGCATCTTCATTCGTCGCTCCTTTCCTTCCTTCTTTCCCCTTCATGTATTTATCACAAATGCAAATTACATTGTAGTGTTATGATTATATGTTTCTACAGTTCATTAAATAATTCATAACTTTAAAAGCATTTTAAAACAAAACCTTACGTTCCTAAAGTTATCTGTATTATATGTCATACTAATTTTTCATATTATGAACCGTTTTGTTATTTAAATTTCAGATTTTGTTATTTGAATTTTACAAAGTTAAATTTGGCCTTCATGTAAACACATCCATGGAGCAGACTTCTTCTTGAAATAGTAATAGTTGTTCAGCTGGTCAATAAATTTCCCGCCTCTTATGGAATTCTAAGGTCCGTTGTTATGTTCACAAGCTCTCGACACTGAACCAAATCCGACAAAAATGGTGTACGAATATCTCATATGTCTTATGCGTGCTGCATGTTAGGCCTATCTCCTTCTCCATCAATCTAATAAAATTTAAGATATATGTACTTGGCCATTAAACACTAGAACTCTTAAAATATTAAACGCAGTAGGAATATGCTCAGTAGCTTCTGGTATGGAACATGCGGACGGACGTGGTTCAGTGGTGTAAGGAACGCATCAAAAGACAAAGAAATAGTATTTGCCCTTTAAAGCCAAGTGGTTCCTATATGTACAAAAGCTGCTTTAGCATATTAACGTTCTGCAATCTACCAAAAAGGTGCATTTGTGTGTATCTTACGGTTCTCACAACAAACAACCTTTGCTTCCCTAAAGAAATCAACCGGTTCATGTTTGTAGCGGAGACGTAATGTCCTTCCTGAGAGGTACGAGCTGGATTTTTAAATATTATTTTGAAGAAATTCTGTTTTTAAACGGTTGAAGCTGGCATCGCATGTCTTTTATACGAATGAGTAAACTGAGATTCGATTTCATTTCAATCATACAGAAGGAAAGAGAACTATGTCAGAGCAGAAAGAATAAAAACGGAAAATCTGACTTTATTCTGTTGGCGCCATTGGAAGTAAACCTCACAAGATAGCGTACTCTATTAATGATGGTTGCATCATACACAAATAGCACAAATGCGATTATAAATTCTGTTACGACAAGTGGTTTGTAATGTTGCAGTACCTTTGTACGAGAATCGAATGGCTTCATAACATGCGTTTTCCTCAGTACGAATGGAACATAGAGGATTTATATCCCGTAAACCGGAATGTAAATCAATTTCCTTTGTCACTGAAGCTATTGTGTTCAATTTATTGTCTGAAGTAAAATATTTTAAAATCTGTCATTTGCGAATCTGGCTCCAGGCTTCAGTTTTGCCGAACGCATGCAATTTAACGCATTCTACGTGGTGCTTAGAAGTCTGGACAAATTACATTATTACTGAATTATGTTGCAGAAGCGGCCAATATACGTATTGTGACACGTGACAGTATGTTCCGCACTGAGCAGGTTGGCATAGGCACTCCAAACTCACATACGGGAGGTACTCGGTTTGAATCTAGGTAGGTAAATCAGCTATGCTGATTAAAGATTTCCCTTCACGCAAATACCAGGACAGCACCTCGATTAGGTTACGCTCCTACCAAAAAAAGTTACATACCTAATCTTCTTAAGACAAGACCACAAAGAACTGCTTCAGGTTCACAAATGGTGTTCAAGGCATAGGATGTGACTTCTGAGGCTCTGATGCTGATGACTATGAAGATTACTGCCCCCTAGAATGTGCTGCTGATGTCTATGTTTCGAAACGTCCGCTAACTTCTACTACGCTACACGGTGTCACACCTTGAAATGTTATGAAATTTACAAAGTACAGAAAAAGCAACACGTAGGATTCATATGTGTAGAAGTACTGTTATAGACTACATAATTTATTCTCTATCTAAATACAGAAATGCCAGTGGAAGGCAAAGTCTTTAGAGTGAGTGCATCCCAAAGCAAGTGTCATATTGAAAATTACCGTAAAAAATTTAACACATTAATGAATATGTCAATTCCTTCTTCAGCAATTGGAGCTGGGATTGCGTAGTCGGTATAGAGACTGGCTTCGGGCTGGACGACAGAGGGGTCGGAGTTTAGGTTCCGGTGGGGGCAAGAAATTTGGCTTCTTTGTGTCGTTCAGACTGGCTCTGGGGTACACCCAGCCTTCTATCCAATGAGAATCTGGGAGGGAAGTTGATCACTCAACTCCAGGTAGTACCGAGGTCAAGGAAATGTGGTTTTCTACATCCACTCCCCTTTACGCCTTCATGGAATTGTGCTTAATTAGTTAAACACAGGGACAAATTTACATCTCACCTTCTTCAGCAGTTCTTTTCATTTCAATTTTTTAACATAAAACGGTAGAAACCTCATTTGCTCTCTACTGCAACTGTCATATAAACAGAACAGTGGACTGGCTCTGGGACCCACCGCCCCTTTCCGTCTTTCTAATTATGTCAAGATGGATCCTGAATTGGTCTGGTGATCATTATTCTGCATCAACATCGCTGGCAAAAAAAGAACACTTTGAGCCATAGCCTCCCTTAGAAGATCCGGTTTCTTCTTCTATGATTTCGCCAAATAAAATTATTTTTTCTCACAGAGCAAAGTCGTCAGCCTTGGGTTCAACTCCCACCTGGAGGATCAGCTCCTTGCATGTATGCCCCCAGTGACAGGGTGGCCCAGTTATACCCTCGGGCACTTGGATACTTTGGAGGTATTCTAGCTTCCGTCTGCGTGAGAACAGTTTGTTATAATATGATGGATGAGAGAATGAGAAGAGAGACTGTTTTCGAATTTTACAAAGTAATTTTTGTGGCCATATTGTTTATGTCTCAGAATTCTTGACCCTAAATTACAGAATAGGAGTGACAAATAGAGGCAGATGAAATGAAGTTCCTAAAGGCTGTTGCGTGTTATAGAAAAACAGATCATAACAGAACCCCCCCGCCACCAAAAAAAAAAAAAAACTTGCAAGAACTAAATAACAAAATAACTGAATATAGAACAGACTGGTCCCATTACCTGGAAAGATCAGAAGGAAGCAGATTTGTTAAAATATCTTACGTGTATGCACCAAAAGATTGGAGAAGTGAGGTCATAGATCAATCAAAGGTTAAGGACAATTTTTGACTGGGCTTCAATTCGAAACTATCTACCAAGACTGATCTTATGGTTCATGAACTAATGACGTCAGAGAAACAAAATATTTTATGAAGGTTATGAATATATTTACAAACGTACCACACTTCCGTTGTGTGTACATTTGTCATGTCCGAAAAGTATTCGAAATAGAGGACAGAAATATATCATCGTATTTTCATAATTATTTATATAGAGGCCTGCTTTAAACTAGCATTCCTGTACATAGAAGAGTATTTTAAGGAAGGGTCTTCCTAGAGCTTCCTTTTCTTTTTATTGTCAGGAATTCGTTTTACCGCAGATGGAAGCATTAGTTTTGGCGTAAAGACAAATGAGCTTCCATCCTGTGAAACACGCCGTGCTGAACGTCAATACAACGAATTATCTACCTGGAGGGCTTTTATTTGCTTTTGAAAAATGCAGACAGAACCAACTTCCATTTGTAAATTTGTTGTAGCGTGACCGAAACAAAAGACTTGCTCGTCTGGCCTCTTCCCACTTTTATAAAACAAAATCAATGAATCGATCACAATGGGCTGCAAGTTCTGCAGGTACTGGTTTCGAATCCTGGGCAGGTGACTCTCTTTCCTTAGTTCGGTCAAGCGAATTCCAGGACATTGCGTTGACTAGCGTCTGAAATACCCCGCTGCACCTTATCAAATAACACAAGAGCCAATCGATTTTAGGTCTATGCTTTTCTTTTGAAAACTGCATAATAAGGAGCTTCATAACTTGTACTCTTCTCCAAGTATAATTAGAATGATCAAGGCAAGGGGGATGAGGTGGGCAAGGCATATAGCACGAATGGGGAAGTAGAGGAATTCATATAGGATATTGGTGGGAAAGCCAGAAGGAAAGATATTTCTAGGAAGACAAAGGCGTAGGTGGGTGGACAATATTAATATGGATCTTAGATAATTGGGATGGGACGGTATGGATTGATCTGACTCAGGATAAGAACCAGTGGAAGGCTCTTGTGAAGATGATAATGAACCTTCGGGTTCCATAAATTCTGGGAAATTCTTGAGTAGCTGCACAATTGGCGGATTCTCAAGAAGGGCTCAGCTCCATGAGTGAGTGAGTGAGTGAGTGAGTGACGCTTTTATTTTACTAGATTGTAATCATTCAAGCCCGACGCATTACCGCTGCATTTCCATAGAGACAGTGCTAAACATATTCCTCTGCAGGCATCAAACGTAAGGCTACCGGATACGTGTACTAGCTATCATTTTTCATGTTCGGAAACCAAGCTTTCGCTTTCAGGATGCCGGATTAAATTTATCGTGTTTCAGAAGGATAAGAGACAGGGAGACTCTCAAAATGTCTCGCTTCTTCATGTTTATATCACAGAGAGGGCGATGCGCGCTGCAACGTTTCATGCCGCGCGGCTTCAAAAATACGGCTCAGCGGACAGAATGTTGCGCGTACATAGAGACCGGCAATGGGTACTTCACGCTTCTTGTTACTAACCGACTAACTTCATGAAAGACAGTCCTTGAGGAACCGGCAATCATGCAGCTGGTCGAGAATTCACACACCTGGAGAGTCGGTATAGTGACTGGCCAAGGGGTGAAAGATCGAGGCGTCAGAGTTCGAGTCCCGATAGGATTAAGAATTTTCCTTTCTCCACGTCGTCCAGACAGGACATGGGGCCCATCCAGCCTCCTATACAATGGGTACCGGGGGCTTTTTCCCGGGGGGTAAAGTGGCCGGGGCGTGAAGCTGACCACTCACCTCCAGCTAGTGCCTAGGTCAAGAGAATATTGATCTATACATCCACTCTCCCATAAGCCTTCATGGCCTAGCGCTTAATTATTTAAGCACAGGGACAAATTCACCTCTTTTATTTTTTTTTGAACCCGAAGGTCCATTGCTGTGCTGGACAGTGGGATTACCTAGGGGGATCTAAGAGTCAAGGGCGGCAGGGAGCGTTGGAGGTGGGCCCTTCCGAGTTCGCTTATTCACGATCGAAGTGACTATAGACCAGATACTGGGAAGCTGGTATCATTCAGTAAGACCATAAGTTGCATTAAAAATCTATTAAGAGTGAAGTACGTGTAGTTACTAAATGCGATATCTTATTACATTGTTGTTATCTTCCTTAGTGGGTTGTTCAAATGACTGTTCTGAAGAATACTTCTTATGGGAAACACTGGGCTAGACCATATCTTATCTAGGATCCAACTTACATTACTACTACTTAAAGTTGCCCCTGTACTCAACTAATTAAGCACAACGCCACGAAGGCGTATGGGGGATCATACACACTTTTTTGTTGATTTATGTATCATTGTAATTCTTGTATTGGGATTTTATTCTGATCTGTCTGGTAGAGTTAGGACGGTGTGCCTTTCAAATCTATGTGCAGTTTCGCTATTGCGCAGTAGGACCACTGCTAGTGCGTTGGTGTGGTTTTCTAATTTTCTTAAGTATTTGCATTCTACTTTTATATGTCACAGCACACGAGGACGGTGTTTAAATTAGCAAATTAGCTTAAAGAATGTATTTAATTCTGAGTGCTAATAAATATATATATATATAAATTCACTGAGCATTGTGTTTATTTGTAGATCTTCATGGATCCTGTGGTTGTTTATGTACCAAGGTAAAAAGTAAAAGTAAAGCCATCTTTGTAACAGACCGTGGAGGCCCATAGAGTTGTGAGATGTTGACATCCTAATATTTTCTACAAAATCGACTCATGGGTGGCGGTAAGGTTGTCAGCCTTAAGCGCCGTCCGCCCTTTACCCCTAAGAATATCCTTGGTACTCATTTCTCTCAGAGGCTGAGTCGACCCCAGGGACATAGTGCGGCTGGAAGGATTTGGTAAATTGAAAAAATCCACCTCGTTAGGATTCGATCCCACGACCTTCCGGCTTGTAGCATAGTGCCTCAACCAATGCGTTCAGAATTTCTCGGAGAGTCTTGGATTGGATGTAAGATATAAATTACTTATTTGTAGTACATATTTGTGAACAAAAATATAGAAGACTATGATGGACTGGGCCTGTAGTTCGATTGGATGGGTAAAGTCAGGACAGAACTAAGACTGATAATAGTAAAATGGGTTGTGAGGATGGAAGTGGGTGGGCCTCGTTCAGAATGTGTCTACTAGCGTGATTCAGTATCAAAACCTTAAGGTTCTGCTATCACAGTGTTAGTAGTTGGAGGGACACAAAGTAAATCGATACTTTATGACCTGAGAAAACTGCGTATTTCAAACCACTTTGTCTTCCTTCATAATAACGGTTCGTGTGTCTTTGAAATTTTATCTTACATCAAACGTAACTCGTACAGCTTGAACGGGATAAATAACGTGCCGTGTGGACTGTCATGTAAAGAAAAGAAAATAAAAGAAAATATAACACACTGAGAACCCTCCAATTATTTTTTAAAGTAAAACTTCTTTTCAATATCAATTTTAAAGAATTTACATTATTCTTGCAAAAGACAGTTTGGAGAATTACCTCAATTCTTGTGGTTTTCTTGTGTTTGAATAATTCATTTGAATTTCCGACGCGAAAAATGGAACTTAATCATATTTCTTGGCCTTTCCTTTCCTCAATCAGTCAAATGAAGTAAATTATAGTAAGAAATAAACAAAATCGCCACTTCCCGGTCCCAGAAGAGGATCTAATATTACGGCGAATAGAAAAATTATTCACTCGATTCCAGAATGCTAAAAAGCTTGAAACTTTAACCAGACGGATTCAAAGTTGGGCGGCATATTAGGCAGGAGCGAGCACAATTTGACATGAAATTTTATACGACAGCTGTAAAGATAATACAAAAGAGTATCAAGATTTCGAGAACAACGAACAAAAACGTTGGTCAGTAGACAAGTTCTGAATAAGAACGTTGTTACATTAAACGCAATACGGAAGCATGAGATGTGTAGCGGAAATGACATTCCAGTAGCGACGGACAGTTTGCCTCGAGATATCAGAAATAGGTTACATCCTGTGAATTCAAAATGATTAGAGGAAAGCGACAGTGTTCTGTTTTAATATTGGGAGCAGATACTGAAGAAAATCATGTAAAATCTCAATGGTGCAGCGGCCGAAAAGGAGAATTATTAACGGCTGAGCTAATTTGCTTATCGGAAACGCAGTGCAACAAGTTATAAATATTTTAATTCGCATTTAAATTAAAGACTACAACAATATAAAAATTAATTAAATACTGATCAACTATTTACGTGTAGAATCTTATTGCTCTCAGAAAGGATGATCAAACACGGCAGCAGAATGTACCATTCAATGGTATTGCAGTGTCCAATTTTGCCGAAGAAATTTCAAAGCGTACCTTTAGATAACAGCATCCCTTAGTACATATTACAGTTGAATAAAATTTTGTATCTTACAGCATACATGCTTCTGCTTTCCCAGAAATTCTAAAGTTTATATCGTGCATAGCGCGATTTCGAAGTGGCTCTCAAGGACCATAATGTTTGAAAATGAATCACAGTGAAATAAGTACAGTGTGATATTTCAATGGGCTTTATATTAGTATATAAACACATTTTTTTTCTCGCGTAGTGTCCCCTCTGGTAAGCGATCACACCCGCTTTACTGTGCAAAAGCAATATACGCCCATTGTTGTTTCGTTTAGTTCGTAAAACAATCACTAGTCGGCGCCACAGCGGTAAATAGGAGCGAAATGTCCGATGGTACTACAAGACTGTGATCAGAAACATTTTTGTTTATTCGTAGACTGGGTTGTTATGCCGGCCACTAGCGGGCGTATTGTACCAGCCCATGATGATGATGATGATGATGATGATGATAGATGGGCGTGGAGTAGTTCGTGGAAAGAGAATTGGCCGGGAAAGCCAAAGCACTCGGATAAATTCTGCCCCAGTGCCATTTCATCCAACACAAATCCCACATGACCTGACCTGGAATTGAAACCGGGCCCCCGCCAGCGATTAACGGCCGAAGACGGCATCTTGGTAACCAGTATATATGAGATTTCATCAGAGCTTATTGTAAGAAAAATTGTAACGAAATACGGGCGCTTACGCAAATCGTGAATGAATAACTGACAGTACTTGAGCAGGACTATAAGAATTTAGAGGAAAAAGTGGAATGGGGGTGGGATTTCCTCCGAGCACTTCGGCTTCCCCTGTCAATTCTCATTCCATCAACAGCTCTACATTCATTAATTACCGTATTAACCGATTATATATATATATTATTTTTTTTCACTGACTCTACAGCCCCTTGGGACCTGGCCTCTGATTTTCAGTTTCATGGTTATTTTTAGCCAGTAGGACTAATTTGACGGATGATCAGCTCGTCGCAAGGCCTCTACCCAAACACAAAACCATACCAAAACATCCATGCTTTGCATGGGATTCGAACCCACGATTCCGGCTTCCGAGCGAGCGAAGACAGTACATGCCCTAGACCGCTCGGATACCGTGACCGGCCTGTATATAAAGGTATATATATTGTCACGTATCGGGCGTATAACGCGACAAATAACTTCACGATGTATTTGATGTAGCGAATTTTATTTCACATTCGCACTTACAATCACCCAAATTACAGATTTACGATTACTGCTATCTGCAGTATCACAAATAGTACACTCCAAATGCCACAATACAACTGACTGGTTGCTGGCTAACTCGGAACTAACTCGGAGGTAGCTCGAGGACTAACTCGGAGGTAGCTCCAGGACTAACTGACTGTGAATAGCCTTCGCTGCTCCTTATGTAGCCTTGATCGGACAATTGTCGTCTGGTGCCTTGTTGCTAGCCACGCTGTCCGGAGTTGTTGACTGCTGCCTAGCAACCGCGATATCCCTCGGTGACGTCACCACGCGTTGCGCGTTGCATAGCTACCAGGATGCGGGGTGATTACTCGCCTATTACGCGAGCGCTACGTTACAGCTACGTGCAGCTGGGAAGGTAGGGGTCAACATGTCACAATATATATAGTCTCGGTATTGATAGGGCCGTTAAATAGCCAACGAAGAAAAGGACAAAACGAAGAGAGTCACCTGATAATTACAGCAGCTGTACTGTCAGAGTAATGACCAATTATATGGGTGAAATGTGGAGTAAATAAAGGCAAGGAAAAGTAGAAAAGCTACCCCTGGAGGAGTCCGTGCAGGCCCATAGGCTTTTGAGAAATCGAGGCTCCCACATTTTCTAGACAATCGGCTCACAGATGGCGGTGAGGCTATCAGCCTTTCGCGCTGGCCGCCATTTACCGCCCCCCCCCCAACAGGAAGACTCCTGATACTCATTTCTGTTAGAAGCTGAGTCGACCCCAGGGCCATAGTGCGGCTGGAAGGATTAGGTAAATTGAAAACCCCAGTGACCACATCGGGAATTGAACCTGCGACCTTCCGACTTGTAGCACAGTGCCTCAATCAACTACGCTATCTCGTGCCCCAGGTAGAATAAATAAGAAGCAGAAAAAATATTAATAATTCAATTCAATACATTTCATTTACTTATTTACTTGAAAGCAACTGAAAGCCAATTAGGCAAACACTGAAGATA
This sequence comes from Cryptotermes secundus, assembly GCF_002891405.2. Classification (NCBI taxonomy): domain Eukaryota; kingdom Metazoa; phylum Arthropoda; class Insecta; order Blattodea; family Kalotermitidae; genus Cryptotermes; species Cryptotermes secundus. The sequence goes on from NW_019729897.1 coordinate 1,806,274, forward strand.
AAATAGTCATAATAATAATAATAATTATATTATTTTTGCCAAGGAAGCATAGACTTCCATTTTGGAAATGGTGCTGCTTAAAATTCAAAATACCGACATATAAACTCCGTGTGTGCAGTCTGAATTTGGAATCGGTTACACGGGTCCACGTAGAATGTCGTGCATTTAGAATGAATCATTTTCTCCAATATAGAATTTTGCAGACAAACAACAACACACTCCGTGGCCTGTAGTCTGTAAGCGAACTATACCGACGGAGCCAACGCCGCTTGTCGGCGGAGTTAGTGTCAACTTTAGCGGATAGAGGGTGTCGCGTGGTCAACGCAACGGATCCCCAGGGCCGTTAATCTCGGTTTTCTAGACCGGGGCCGCTATTTCCCTGAAATAGCTCTTCAATTATCCTCACGAAGCTGAGTGGACCCCGTTCCAGACACACTACCTCTCAGAAAATCTGGTAGCGGCAGGAATAGAACCCGGGACCTCTAGATCTGTAGCCAGGAACTCTGACCACTAGACCAAAGAGGCGGTTTATGTCGTGCATGTAGGATGAAGTATTTTCACCACTCCAGAATTTTGCAAATACTGTAAAATCTTTCTCTGTCAGTCACACATGGACCACACCAACATCGTCAATACTTTTCTGATGCCGATCAACTGGTAAATTCAGAGCAACCCTCGAGACGATTAAACGGATCACTTCGAAGTTTCTCCAATAAGCTTAACGAAGTTCTGTTGACCGTCTGAAAGTACATTATGTCGACTAAGAAACTTCACAGCGTAAAGAGCTAGGACTAAACCCCAGAAGGAGATTACACGTAAACAGTGATGAGTGCACGTGTAAATATTTAAGACAGTGCGAACTCTTCTAATGTTATAAAATTCCTTCTTTATATCCAAGTCTGAATGGGGATTAATAAGAAACAAAAACGAATCGTAATTTATTTATTTATCTATGAAGAATGCCGTCTTCTGGGTCGTGGCGCCGTGTAGATCTTGTATGAACCGACGTTACAGACAACAACCACCTGCTCACACTGGTTCTTCGATCGCGGATTTTTCTACCTTGGAGATGGAGGTGATATGTTCCTCCGAAACCTCTGTTCACACAAGATCTACACGGCGCCACATCCCAGAAGACGGCATTCTTCATAGTCACCGCCGTGAAAACCTCAAATCTTACATACTTATTTACGGATTCCTGAACAGGGCTATCAAAATCTCAGACTAAAAGCTTGTAGCCTAAAATAATTACATGATAAGTGAATAATGATTTGGGATGGATGTGGAAGGAAGAATTTTTACCGCTTAAATCAACTTGCTAGGTGTAGAGCAAGGTCGGCTAATCTTCTTGATGTCACGAATCAAAACTTAAGACGAAGAGTTTCTGCTTTAGTTTCGAATGTCCATAAAATTTCTGTAAGTTTCTAAAATGCGTCTTTCTATATCCTCATGATGTATTTCTTGCAAAAGGCCGAAATCGTTATTAAGGTATAATGCAAATTTTACATATTGCCACGTGTGTGAGTATGACTATTAACGGGGTTTGTACTGGTAATAGGATTTATTGCTAACTTACAGAACGTAATGACAAATGACTAGGGCAGTCTCACAGAGTTACATACGCCGAAGATCACTGTAAATACAACACACATAAAATTTTCTTAGTTTGTTATGTCTTCAGCAGTCGTTCCTTGGTGACGGATCCCAACAATATCCTCTGCTTCCGTACTCATATTCTTACCGGCCGGAGACTGTCTCATTAACTATGCTTGTCTGCGAAGCCGTTACGCAGTAAAGGTTGTTGTATATTTGCTTATCACGTGGTCGTTGATCAGCAACGGGTCTACATGCTACAATATTTTGTGCAGTGCAAACGCTTGCTAAAAGACCATTTAATTACATACTCACTCAGATAGAAAGGACTCGTTCAGAAGGTCCAGGGTCAGATTACAAAAGCTGATAATCTTACCTGAAATTTTATACGGTTTTGTCGATAACGTATGCATACGCGACGCTATTGCCTCTACGCCTAGAATTCTAATCCAAGAGTTCGATTTCTTATGTTATTTGTTGATATGCATTAAAGTTGTAAGGCGACTGTGAGTACACGAGTTCTTGTACATGACACTTAATTACAGCAAAACTGTCGAAAGTCTGAAGGACCTGTCGCCTTCTCACACCCCACACTGAACCCCGAACGCAAGCAGACTCCCTCGTCACTCATTGCTTCAAGCAAAGCTGATAACTTACTAAAAACTCAGTCATGTAAAGCAACAATAAAAATGCTCTATTGTCGAAAATGGGGGGCAGACGGTAGTGTAGTTGGTTGAGGCACTATGTTACAAATTGGAAGGTCGCGGGTTCAACTCCCGATGAGGTCATTGGATCTTTTTCAATTGACCTAATCCTTCCGGCCGCACTATGGCCCTGGGTTCACTCAGCCTCTAACAGAAATGAGTACCAGGAATTCACGGAATAATTTTCCTGGGGAGTAAAGCGCGGCCGGCGCGTAAGGCTGACAACCTTACCGCCATCTTTGAGCCGATTATCTAGATAATGTGGGACCCTCAACGTCTTACAACCTTATGGTTGTTACAGGGATAGCTTTATTTTTTTTTTACTTTTATTGTTGAAAATATTGTCACGTGTAAGGGATTAGCGTGACGAATAATTGTGGGTTCTATATTTGATGATTGGATTTATTGGACGTCTCCATTACAATTATAGTTGATTACAACAGTTCACACATTGAATTCGTTCTTGATGACGAATCTCTCGCTGTATTTCTTCTGGTTCTCGGGTTCCTAGTCTCTGCTCCTTTTGTGACTGCTAGACGGTGCGCATAGGAGACACCACGCTGAATAGTTCGTCTGTTATCCTGTCGGTTCTCACGGGAATCTCGTGTCTAGCAACTTGTTACCTGGTAACTACTCGTTCGTGCTGTCCGTTGCCACGGGAATATGTGTTTACCTAACCGTTGTCCAGCAACGGCCTATTCTGCGTTGCTACGGCAATGCTTTGATTGCTTTGGAACATGGCGGACAGTGGTGGCCAGACAGCTGCATGCAATAACATTTTAGTAGATATTAAGTGTGGAAAGTGTAATAAAGTGGTGAGAAACGGCATACTATGCGATAATTGTGATAAATGGTATCATTTTAATAAGTGTAGCAATGTAAATGAAGACAAAATACCTGATAATCAATGGCTCTGTGCTTCATGCTCACGACAAAATGCTCCGGAAAGTGAGGTTATGACTACGCAGTATGTTGAGTGTGAAGCTATCCGTAAGTTGTTAGAGGAAATATCGTCATTGCGAGAAATGATATCTATCTTACAAAGGGAAAGAGATCAAGAAGTACATCCTCCAGTACATTTTGAAAACGAAATTGGTTGGAGCCAGGCAGCTAAAGGTAAATCGAGAAGAAAACAGGTGACTCCACAGTTTTCAGTTTCAACAAGTAACAGATTTTCCCCTCTTAATGATGTTGCTGATGAGACTGTGCAAAAGAAAACACTTAGTTGTCAAAAAAAGAACGTGAAAAATAAGAATAAATTGATGTTTTATAGTGACAGCTTTGGTCGTGGCATACCCACATCACTAAATAAATCTAATGTTGATGTTTCAGTGTCCGGTGAGGTTAGGCCGGGTGCTAAGGTATATGATGTTTTGAAAAACTGTGTAAGAGATTGTGCTGTACTTGGCCCAAAGGACCATGTAATAATTATGGGTGGTGCTAATGATATTGCTAGTAACGAAAGAAAGACTTGTATCAATGTTGTAAAGAGAACACTTTCCGCACTAACTTGTACAAATGTTGTTGTTCTTAATATACCGATTAGGTATGATTTAATAAAAGATTCAGTAGTAAATATGGAAATAAGAAAAACAAATGCTGACATAAACAAGGTGTGTAAAAGATTTAGAAATGTTAAAGTATTGGATATAAGTAATATAAGCAGAACCTATCACACAAGGCATGGGCAGCATTTAAACAGACTAGGTAAAGAATATATTACTCAAGAAATAAGTAAAATAATAAGTGATAATAAAAAGAACCAACTAAATGTAATAGTTTTAGATGATCTAAACCAGGGAAACTCACAATGAAGACTGGATCCCTTGGGTTCCAGTCATTCCCAGTTGGGGTAGTCAAGCCAAAATATAATTTGAAAATAATACATCAAAATGCTCAATATCTTAGTAATAAAATTGAAATATTTACTGAATTTCTCCAAAGTACTACCCCTGATATATTAGCTATTTCTGAACATGGTCTTAAAGAGGATGAAATCCATCAATGTATATTAGGAGGTTATACTCTAGTCTCATATTTTTGTAGGAATGAATATAAAGGTGGAGGGATAGCTATTTACAGTACCAGTAATATGGTACAATGTAAACACTTGAATTGGGTTACTGGGAAAAGCATTGAAAAAACTCTTGAGGTTACTGGTATGGAAATAATGTGTGACAAGATTAAACTTATAATTTTAGCATTATATAGATCACCTAGTGGTGTAATGAATGAATTCTTTAACTTATTAATTGATATATTGCAGCAGCTTGCTCAGAAAGATCGTTATATCATTCTTGTTGGAGATTTAAATATAAATACTATGGAAAATGGATGTGGTCATAAGCAATTATTAGATATCATTAATGCTTATAACATGATTATGACAATAAATATCCCTACTCGAGTAACAGAGAGCACAGCAACGATTATAGATCAGATCATTACTAATATACCTGTTAACTGCTATTATACTAATGTTATAAATAGCTTACTTTCTGATCACTATGCTCAATGTATAACTATTAATATTACCCCACCAGTACTAAAAAGGTGTTATAAAGTTGGTAGAGATTTATCTGATGACAATATAACTTGCTTTTGTTCTTATATACAAACTGAAACTTGGATGGAGGTATTTAATGATAATGATATTGAGATCAAGTGGAACTCTTTCTATGGCATCTTTAACTATTATTTTAATATAGCCTGTCCAAAGGTAAGACGAAACTTTGCAAGTGTAAATAAGGCTACCTGGATAAATAAGGATGTTGTCATAGCCAGAACAAAATTAAGAAATTTGTATGATCTTTATATACAATGCAAATCTCAAGAATATAAAAATGTTTATAAAGCATATAAAAAAGTATATAATACAATCATTAAAACTGCAAAAGCAAATCATATTCAGAATATAATAAATAGATCAATAAACATTCCAAAAGCACTGTGGAAATTTGTAAATCGTGAAAGAGATTCTTTAAATAATAAACTCACTGGAAATATAAACTTATTTGATGGAAAACAAAAGGTTTCATGTCCAAACAGAACTTGTAATATATTTAATAAAACCTTTGTAGAAACTGTTAACAATCTAATACTTGATAAAAACTTAATCCACCCACAAACCATTAATAATATTGATAGCTTAAAAGACTCATTTGTTTTGCTTGAAATAACAGAGGCCGATTTGATTAAAATAATCCACAGTATGGCGAATAAAAAGTCTGCTGGACTTGATGATATCTCTCCTTATTTGTTAAAATCATGTATACCTTATATTGCTAAACCGCTCTTAGAATTGGTTAACGCATCAATTAGAGATGGTATATTTCCATCTATATTAAAAAAATCGGTCGTTTCCCCTATTTATAAAGGGGGGACTAAGGAAGATGCAAGTAATTATCGACCTATTACACTTGTTCCTACTTTCTCTAAGGTCTTAGAAAAAGTAATAGTTAATCAACTAATAGCCTTCTTAGATAAACATAATATTTTAAATAAATTTCAGTTTGGTTTTAGAAAGAAACATTCTACTAATGATGCTATTGCCACAGTTATTGAAAATATAATAGATAACTTGAATGATAAAATAAATTGTAATTGTGTCTCTTTAGATCTATCAAAAGCATTTGATTGTATTCAGCACAACATTCTTATGGATAAATTATATAAATATGGTGTCCGCGGTATTCCACATATGTTAATTAAATCTTATCTTACAAATAGAACACAACAGGTGAAAGTTTTACATAGGGAAACCAATGAAATAAAGGAATATCTATCGAGTAGCCTGCCAGTTAAATTTGGAGTCCCTCAGGGATCAGTTCTTGGTCCTTTGCTTTTTATTTTATATATAAATGACTTTCCTCACCTAACACAAGGTAGATCTATAATGTATGCTGATGATACTTCAATCTTGAATATGGGACAGAATATAAATGAACTCCAATATATAACTTCAACTAATATTGGAGTTGTGGAAAAATACTTTGAGATGAATGATTTATTCATAAATCCAACTAAAACGCACTGCATTTTTTTTCAAACAAAGCAATGTAGGCAGGACTATAAATATAAAATTTTAGTTAAGAATATGGAAATAGAAAATGTGAATAGTATAAACTTTTTGGGTGTGGAAATAGACAGCACCTTGAGTTGGGATGTTTATATTGATAGAACCTGTAGTCGAATTAGTCGTAACTTGTTTTTATTAAATAGACTTGCTAAATTATTAGACCTAAAGGGCAGAAGAATGTTGTATTATGGCTTGATCTTCCCCTTTTTATCATATGGAATTGTAGTATGGGGAAACAGTGCTAAGGCACTTACTAAAAGAATTTTTATTCTTCAAAAAAGAGCCGTACGGTACACTGCTGGGCTAAAACCCTTAGAATCTTGTAGAGACAGTTTTGTACAACTAAAGATTTTAACATTATATTCAATGTACATATTTCAAACCATTTTATATGCAACTAATAAGTGTAACTGTACGGTAAATAAACAAGTACACACTCACAATACTAGAAACAAAAATGACTACCATAAATGGGTGCATAACTTAGAACTTTATAACAGCAAACCTTCTGTTGCTGGCTGTATCTTTTATAATAAATTACCCAATAGTATTAAACAGCTTGACAATAAAAACCAGTTTATAAGGGAACTTAAGAATTTGCTCATAAATAGATGCTACTACTCAATTGATGACTATATGAATGATAAATTCTGTAATGCTGGATAGTTATATATGTTGCATGTGATATTGCATTACATATTTTGTGAATTTGTTGGTTTATAATTTGTTGTAATTTTGTTGGTTTTACAACTCGTTTCATGAGATATGTCCTATTTTAATGTAGTCTGATCTGTGATATGGGTAAATATGAATTGATTAATGTATAGATAATTCTGAATTGTTGGAATTGTTGCGTGTTTGATGTGAATACTCATTGCATATTTGCGAGTTTATTGGTTTTGATCTTATTGTATCTTGCTGATTTTATAATTTATTTGAGTGAATGAATGTTTGGATAAATTTTGTTATGCTGCATATTGATATATGCTAGATATGATAGTCATTACATATTTTGTGATTTTATTTGTTATGAATTCTCGCACCTTGCTAATTTTATAATTTATTACTTGTGTCATGTTCTACACCTGTGTGGTCCGATCTATGGATAGTGAATGTTGAATGTATGAATGTATGGATGGACTGTGATATATTAGATTGTGATACATGCTAGATGTAAGTAGTCATTACATATCTTGAGTGTTTACTGGTTTAGAATCTACTGTATTTTGTTAATTTTATAATTTATATTATGTGACATGTCCTATATCAATGTAATCTGATCTACAGGATGAATAAACATGAATGAATGAATGAATGAATGTGCTTACCGAAGCGTTGCCTAGCAGATGGTCATATTCTGGGTTTCAGGCGTCATGTCACAATAATGATGTCTCAATCAAATATGGTAAAAAATAGAGTGATTCAATATTGAAACTATTATTATTTCCATCAAATATGGCAAAAAATATAATGCATTCAAGATAAATGAAGGTTTGTTTATCTGTACGTAACATTCTGTTATCATGTGTGAAAACAAAAACGTATGTTGACATACAAAAGTCAATGAGATTGCATTAACCCATAAACCTACCAAGATATTTCATACAGGAATTTACATGTTCAAAACATTTGCTGTTCACATGATTCTCTTTACTGGCGAATAAATGAATTATATTTTCTTTGAGCATTCAATGACTCGCCAAATCAGTTGTGAAGCTGTGTAAATATTTTATAAAACTATTGGGCTGGCGTTTGGGTGTCGAGATAGCTCAGTCGGTATAGCAACTGGCTACGGGATGCATGACCGAGGGGTCGGAGTTTAAGTCCCGGTAGGGCCAAAAATTCCCCTTCTCCAGATTCCTATCAAACGGGTACCAGGGGCGTTTTCCCCTGGGGTAAAGCGGCCCGGGTGTGAAACTGACCACTTACATCCAACTAGTGCAGAGGTCAAGAAAAATGGGTCTATACATCCACTCCTCCATACGCCTTCATGGAGCAGTGCTTAATTAATTAAGCATGGGGACAAATTTGCTTTAACTTTACTTTACTTACTGGGTTGACGTTTTGTCTACAAAAGGATAAATCAAAAGAATAAAAGCTGTATTTTCAGAAAACATAATTGTAAGATATTACCTTTAAAATCTTAGAGTTCATTTAATGAAACAAAACCCCAAATCACCTTATTTCTTAACTTCTAAAAGCGAGTTATTCAACGCCGTAAATGAATAGTTCTATTTCCATTGGACTAACATTAAAATGTTACAATTTTACTGCTAATATAAACAGAAAACTGTTAAGGCCATGCATTAAGAAGTTACTTTATATTCTAGTTTAAATACATATGTTACACGAGCTCTTTAAAACGAACAGACGTAACCTCAGCGCACAGAAACGTGGTATATACAAATGTTTGCCTTGCCTGTGAGTACACACTACATGAGGGACAGGACCGAGTGAAAACACGCGGGAATCCAGCCGCTGCCTCTCTGCCTGCTTGCCTGTGGCGGTACATTTTGCACCCCCCACTTTCTTGGATTCCTGTTACATGAAAATAATGCATGCCGCTCTTTTATTCATAATGAGGCCGTTAAGTGGCAGTAATCTAAACGCGAGAAGCAGTTCTGTAAATGAAACTGTTTCATGAGTTACACACCGAAGAATTGTCTGGAATACTCGTGATATTTTGACTAACTTTTCATAAAGAAGATGTGCCTCAAATCAGGGAAGGCTACGAAATTTTCGTCGCCTTCAGCGGAATTCTGGTGTTCCTAAGTATAAATGAGGCTTTTAGAAGCAGAAAATATGCCTGGCCGATCAAAATGGCCGCTAGATCTAAGGCACAAAATGTCTTCGCACGCTCAAACTCTGAGATCATGGGCTAAAATCTCACTCGAGGCATAGATTTCTGTGTGCATTTCTTCTATGTTTGTGTTATCTTATGTAGGTAGCGGCCTTGTGACAGGCTGATCTCCTGTCCAAGGTGACCTACCAATTGTCTATAAGTTCCTTAATTTAGAATTAATTCTGAATGGGAACAGGCAAAATAATATATAGACTTAATAGATATTTAAACAGTATATAGTTGAAAGGCAAGTAATTAATTTACATAATAATAACTAAGTTTATAAGGCAGTGTTTCTTATGTAGTTTGTTTAATTTCTCTCTTGTCATAATTGTGTTCCGTGCGCCATTCATAAAGAAGACTATGGCATAATTAGAATTTCATGCGCCTTATTCATTATATATGTCAGTCTGCCTTTCTTTGTACCCTAACGTGGAAGCTTTCCAGAAATTGCATTTTCCAGTGAGTAACGCTAAATAAGCTTAGGTCGTAAGTGCATACTCCCTAGTTGCAAAAGAATGCTAGACAGGTCAGTAACTAATACTTTTGTTAACGTCTTGGTGCACTAAATATATCTTACATTGCATTTAGGTACACGTTAGATTACATTTTTTCTAAGTTATAAAACGTGAATATAAAATAGGCCTCGGCTGATGAGGGAATTATAATCGGAAATCATTAAAATATTTTACAGTATAAACACATTCCTTCTTCATATGTAAATATGTCACCTAACGTGTAAAATATGAAGAACGATGATCTCGAAATCTCCAGTACACGTGACACCAAGCATAAACGAATAGGACACTCGAGATTACGGCAATTTTCTGCTCTGTCCAACATCCGGTATTCTGAAGAAAAATAAAGAACACGACGTTTCGGAAACTGGATCTGTTTCCATCCTCAAATGAGGGGGTGGGAGACGCCTGCTACACTGCGTCTGTTAGAAATATCAAACCCCATTCACTGAACCAAGGTCTTTAGGGATAATATCCTGAGATGTGCATATCAAGTGGAACGTCATATGAAAGCGTTCTAGTTTCCTATAGGAAGGGTATACACCGGGTCCATACCGGTTCTGCAAGTGTATCCTAAACGGCTCATCTTAACAGACACAACAGAGTATTTGCCTCCCACTCTTTCATTTGAGGACAGAAACAGATCCAGTTTCCGAAACGTCGTGTTCTTTGGTACTCTTTAGAATACTAGCAATGATGAAAAAGATAAAACTGTCCCTGTGCTTAACTAATTAAGCACTACGCCACAAAGGCGTATGGGGAAGTGGATGTATAGATCCACGTTTTCTTGATCTCGCCATTAGTTGGTAGTGAGTGGTGAGGTCATTCCTCGACCCCTTTACCCCAGGGGGAAAGAGCCCCAGGTACCCATTGGATAGAAGGATGGGTGAGCCCCAGAGCCGGTCTGGACGAATACTGGGCAATGGAAAATTCCGAGTGTTACACCCCACTGTAAGTACCCTTCAGAATCTACAGAGAAAACTAGGAGTTCGGAGCTAAATTCTGCACTGCCTGGAGATGTATGGTCAGCATCAGGCTTCGGTTTGCACTTGTACCTGTCTACCAGACCTCATGGAGTCACAAACCAGAAGACCATAATCATAACGCTGACAGACGAGAGAACCTGAGGTCTCAGTTTTGCAGTTACAGGCGCTGCTTGAGCCATGCATCGAAATGATAAAGCAACAACAGCTGTGTGTGTGTTCTCTGACCAGTTTAGCCAGCTGTGCGGGGCCCACACTCTCAGTAAACACTGCGCTCTTATTTGGCGGGAATACGTACTTTCTTTTCCAGTTTCCTATTTCAAAGCCAGAATTCTCTCGTTAATATTTCAGCAGAGTTGCCTGTTTTGTTATACCCAGAGAATTGGAGGGAGGGAGAGACAGAAAGGGGGGGGGCTTGTGTGGGGAAGGGGTTCAACTTCCTTTAGGCCAGCGAGGAGATCGACATCCGATTATTACGGAAATTTGTAAAAGGGTTTTCAGATTACTGTATCTCCTGTCCGTCAGCGCTCCAAACTATTGTCGTTTGCTAAGTGCGTGTTGTCTGAAGGGCCTTTCATTTAACAGATGAATAACAGTAACATTCATATCCTGAATAATATAAAAAATGTACGGTGTAAAATTTATCCCTGTGCTTAACTAATTAAACACTACGCCATGAAAGTGTATGGAAGAGTAGATATACTGATCCACTTATTTTTGACCTCGACACTGAGGCACTATGATACAAGCCTGAAAGTAGCGGGTTCGATTCCCGATGATATCATTGGAATTTTCAATCGACCTAATCTTTCAGCCGCAATATGGCCCTGGGGTCGACTCACCCTCTAACAGAAATGAGTACCAGCAATCTTCCTGGGGGGTAAAGGGCGGCCAGCGCGTAAGGCGGACAACCTTACATCCATCTGTGAGCCTATTGTCTAAAGTAAATGTGGGATCCTCGATGTCTCAATACCCTATGGGCCTTCACGGCTACTTACCAGGGATAGCTTTACCTTTTACTAGTTGCAAGTGAGTGGTCAGCCTCGCCCTTCGACAAATTTACCCCCTTCGAAACCTCTGAATAGGAGGCTGGGTGGGACCCAGAACCGGTCTGGACCACGTGACAAGGCGAAAAGGCTTGTTGCTTTTCAGGTACACGAACTCTGATACTTCGCCGTCCAGCCCGTAGCTAGTCGCTATACCGACTGCGCTATCAGGTGGATCAGGTGTACTGTGTGGGTCTGCTGTGCCCAGTGAATGGGATTAGCTCTTTTTCACTGACCCAACCGAGTAGTTGTCTCCTACTCCCAACCCCAACCCCACCTCCACCTGAGGATGGAAAGAAACCCAGTTTCCGAAACGTTGTGTTGTTTAGATTTCTTTAGAATACCGGACAATGGACAACGTCCAAAATCATAGTAATCACGAGTCTTTCAGTTCAAATTTTAATATTATCTCCATTTCTACCGCTAGGTCCTTGCAAATAATTCCTTGTCATCATATTTTCCACTGAAAGACAGTAAACATTTTTTTGTGTCCAGCGTTAGTTCTAAATTCCCTAATCACCTATTCTTATTGATGAAATCACTGTGGTAGTATTACTCGTAGATAAAGGATTAATGTATAAGTTCCATTCCCCTGTTATTCAATCTCTCTTCTTTCAAATATTCTCCTCAGTAATTTGTTCTCTAATACCCTTAACTCCGTGGCCTGTAGTCTGCAAGCGAACTATACCGACCGAGCGAACGCCGCTTGTCGGCGAAGTTAGTGCCAAATTTACAGGATAGAGGGTGTCGTGTGGTCATCGAAACGGATCACCATGGCCGTTAATCTCGATTTTCTAGACCGGAACCGCTATTTCCTTGAAATAACTTCTCAATTATCCTCACGTAGCTGAGTGGACCCCGTTCCAAACCCACTACTTCTCAGAAAATCTGGTAGCACTGGGAATTGAACCCGGGACCTCTGGATTTGTTGGCAGGAACTCTGACCACTAGACCACAGACGCAGTCTTAATACACTTAATCTGGGTTCATATAGCAGAGGAGTTGATGGAAGAGCAAACTAGTTATGAAGCACGTTATTTGCTCCAAACAAGACAGTTCCGTGCAGGTATATGATTATCTTTTCTGGCTTNGCGCAGTCCTAATACCCTTAATCTAGGTTCATTTAGCGGAGGAGTCGATGGAAGGGCAAACTAGTTATGAAGCACGTTATTTGCTCAGGTCCAGGCTTCAAACAAGACAGTTCCGTGCAGGTATATGATTATCTTTTCTGGCTTTGGTTGTACAGCATTTACTGAGCCTCGAGTGTCCAGCAAGAAATGTGATGTCACTATAAGATCCTGAGGACGGGAAAGTAAACCTGTCAGAAGGAACGACGTTGTGAGGGACACTCTGTCACTGCCATCTGTTTACAGTTCGTCCAACTAACTTTCTTCCTTCTTTCTCACCTCTAATTTGCTATAGGGCACAACAGCAACATGAAGAAGCTCGCGAATTCAGGGGGACTTCCCCACAGTATTTATAACGATTACTAATTCAAAGCCAGAACGCTGCAATTTAGCGGCATAGCGTGGCATTATTCGGGATGCGCTCATTTCGAATCCCGTCCAGGACACTTGTTATTCTGACTGAGACTTCTTAATGTTTTCCTCAACCCCTTCACGGGGAGGCACTATGCTACAAGCAGGAAGGTGGCGGGTTCGATTTCCGATGAGGTCATTCAATTTTTCAAAAGACCTAACACTTCCAACCGCACTATGATCCCGGGGTCGACTCAGTCTCTAACAGAAATGAGTACCAGGAATCTTCCTTGGGGTAAAGGGCGGCCGGCGGGTGGGGTATCGTCGTTTCTAGTAGAGCTTCATGAAATATTTACTCCTGCATATTTCTTCTTTTTTTAGTCTGTAATTTTACTCATTCCCTTTGTGAGACGGATTCTCAAAGCTGACTTCATGTTTTCATTTCTATCTACATATCTACGTACGGCTCAACAATCCTTGTGGACCTTGGCCGCTTTTCAGCTTATTAATCCTACATACAGTTGGTAGGACTCCCTGGACGGAGGATCGGCTGGTCGCAAGGCCGCTACCTACACACAGGACAACATGAACACAGAATAAACGCACATACTAACATCCACACCTTTGAATGGGTTTCGAGAATACGATTGAGCGAGCGAAGACAGTTCATGCCTTAGACCGCGCGGTCACTGTGATCGGCCCTTCTTGTATTTAACACCAAATAATAGACAAGATAACAGAATTTTGTTATTTTTAGCTGTCTTCCACTGGGTAAACATACATCTCGGAGTTCGGAGTGGATATACATGATTCAGCAGAAAATTAAACTGCATTTTGCGAAAAATATTTACCATTTGCTGAAGTACTGTAGTAGCAAGAAGCTTCAGACATTAACATGGAGAAATCAAATTTTCAGCTGTGTCAACCAATATCTCAGCCGGCACAAAGTTTGATACCGGTGTTAATGATTCGCCCTTTCTGCTCTAGAGGAAACCTCTTCGAGTCAGACACCAGCTACACTTTCCCAGTCACAAAAATACACATAATAAACCGCATGCGACAGACGGACAGTACGGCACGGCAAAAGTAAATTTGTCGTGCTTAAGTAATTAGTCACTACGCCATGAAGGTGTATGGGGGAGTGAAGGTATAGAACCATGAATTATTGATCTCGACACTATTTAGAGACGAGTGATCAGCTTCACGCCCCGGCCGCTTTAAAATCGGAGAAAGAGCCCCCAGTACCCATTGCATAGGAGGCTGGGAGGGTCCGAGAACCGGTCTGGACGACGTAAAGTGGAAGAAGTTTTCTCTTCCGGGATTCAAACTGCGACCCCTCGACCGTCAAGGCTTTCCCGGCTACCCAACGGACAGACAGTTTTTCAAATTGGAAGGCGACAGTAACCGGACACCAAAGAACCTCGTCCGCAGAAAAAATACAATTTCAATCCGGGAATTCGCACATCCCCCGGTTATTTTGGGTCTAGGGTGGGACGCCAGCCTGCCACTGTGCTTGCTGTTTATTGCAAGGCAGTAAACATGTGAAGGTGTCCTGCCACTTCAGAAAATGGGAATTGGCGTGTGCGTATTCCCCTGCGTCACGTGGGATCAGATACAAATCCCGGAAATATTGGAGAAGACGCTGTAAACATAAAGGGAACAGAAATTCGTAAGCATTCCTTTACATTTAATGGCAGAAAATTCTGGCATTATCTGTAACTGACGTTTTTAATTTATCTTTCTCTGTTTCCAATTTCTGATACAAGATTTCAGGTTTAAGCCCTTAAGTAATGGAATTAATGCATATTAAAAAGAACTTCGATTTTCAGATATTACGTATGCAACATTAAAATCATTTTTGCAAATAAAAATATATCTTATTAAATCATACGCCTTCGAGCACAAAAATTTCTTTCATGTTTTGTCTTTTTCGCTGCAGGTGAACAGATCTAGGGGAACAAGTCTCTTGTATTGACTTCCCGCTTTACTTCAGTTCCAAATCTGTACGGTATGAAACAATAAGAACTACACGCACACAGCCATGACAAGGACACGGCCTAACCGAGGTACTACCCGACATTTTTCTGGAGAGTCTCAGGAAAACCACGAGAACCCTCAATCAGAATAACAAGTGTCCCAGCCGAGAGACTGAAACCAAGCACATCACGAACACTAGCCTAGAACTTCAGCGCTGTGACAACTCTCTCCGTGTAAAAATGTAAATGTATCCCTGTAACAGGCAGTGAAGGTCCATAGGGTTGTGAGAAGTCGAGGCTCCCACATTATCTAGACAGTCGGCTCACCGATGGCGGTGAGGTTGTCAGCCTTATGCGCCGGCCGCCCTTTATCGCCCAGAACGATTCCTGGTACTCATTTCTGTTAGAGGCTGAGTCGATCCTAGGGCTACAGTGCGGATGGAAGGATTGTATCAACTGAAAAATCCAATGACCTCATCGAGAATCGAACCCATGGCATTCCTGCCTGTAACATAGTGTGTCAACCAAGTGGAAGTTAGTAAACTCCTGGCCGCGCCATAGCTTAAGCGGTTAGTCGCTGGCTTCCCACCGCGGCGGCCCGGGTTCAATCCCGGGTCTGGTCAAGTGGGATTTGTGGTGGACAAAGTGGCGCTGGGGCAGGTTTGCTCGGAGTACTTCGGTTTCCCCTGCCAATCTTCGTTCCACCAATGCCTCCACAATCACCCTCACCTATCATCTGGGGCTGGTACAATAGGCCGGAAGTGGTCGCAATACAAGGGACTTAGTCCCAACCCACTAGCAATAAAAAAATAATAGTAAGCTCGTAAAGAAAACTCCATCTATAATTTACGTCGGCGATTTTCGAATCTGATAGACGAAAAATTATCAAAGAAAGCTTTTGGGGCAGTCGTGAAGCCATGGAACCGTTCCATCATTCGGGTCCGAAACCTGAGCTCAGCAACGACACAATGGGTTAGTGGACTGGCTGTAGAGAGGAATTGTAAGCTGAATAACACAGGCTTCTCGGGAAACTGTGTATTAAAATTCCCGCATTTCTCGTGGAACGCACGCAGTCAGTTCAACTGAAGTAACTAAAGACAGAATGAGGAGGGGTGAAAACGTGTGAACGAGGGAGGAAGGAGGGATTGATTGGATGGATGGCTGAGTGAATTGCAAATGTTTTACGCTTACTAATCAGTGAGGAACGGGGGTGGCGTGAAGGGCGCGCGGGGAATCGAGAAATGTAAACACAGTCTTTGTTGGAAGATTTGAAGCGAAGATATTTGTTTGTGGTTTATTTAAAGAAGTTGCTAGAATCTCATAATATAGGTTATAGCCCCGAATAATAGGATTATTTAGTAAATAATTAATTGGAAAGGATGTAGAAGGCAAAATCCGTGGTCTGATTTCAAATACTACTCCGGAATTTGCCTCAAGGAACTCAGAAAAACTGAGACCATTAGTGTCCCGAAAGAGATCTGACCCTAGAATCTCCCGAATACCAGTCAGGAGGTTAACGCTTGAGGCAGTTTACTCAATTGAGAGGGAACAATTCGACGTAGATGGAAGAAAAATATGACAACTGATATTTATGGTCATGGATTGAATTCATCTGGCTTAGAGTAAAGTCCAACTGCAGATCTTGTGAATGTGGCAATGAAACTTCGAGTTCCATAAAATCTGTTGATCACCTGAGCGGCTGTCTGCTTCTAGATAAGGATTCTTCGTAAGGAATGAGTTCATTTACACAACTGAATGTGTTTCCCTCGCTAACCACAGTTCCATCCATCACCAGCCGCCGAGGTTCGCGAGTGTCCTGAGCAGATAGCACGTCCTCGGCACTTGGCTGTACCAGAATAATGTCTGTCTTTGTGCAATACTATTGTAAAACCCGTTGAAATTCAACGGGAAGGCTCATTATTTGTTACATAAGTTTCCGCACCGCTAACTTTCCCAGCTTTCTCCCGTATTCCTTTCAATGCCTACATCTTAATCCAATGATGCGTTGAGGCAGATGTTTAACCCCATTGTCAACGAATAACACGCATAAATAGTCACTCGTAAACCGTCTCATTTTTACAATATACTACACTTCACACAATCATATCAAAATATTATCAACACACAGAGACTATACGGGGGCACGCGGTAGCGTATTTGGTTGAGGCACTATGCTACAGACCGGAAGATAGCGGGCTCGAGCCCCGATGAGGTCACTGGATTTTTCAATTGACCAAATCCTTCCAGCCGCAATAAGGTCCTGGGGTCGACTCAGCCTCTAACAGAAATGAGTACCAGGAATCTTCCTGGGGGGGAAAGAGCTGCCGGCGCATAAGGCTGACAACCACCCCGCCATCTGTGAGCCCTCTGTCAAGAAAATGTGGGAGCCTCGACGTCCCACAACCCTATGGACTTCCACGGCCTGTTACAGGAATAGCTTTACCTTTTCTTTTTACCTTACCACAGAATATACACGATATGCTGGAACAAAAGACAACTCGCTCTTTCGTGAAACAGGACTACTTAATGACTTACATTCATGGAATCAGTTAACGCTCTGAAATTCGTTGCTATGGTGACACGCACAATAATGAATCTCACGCTAAAAACAATTTTTATGTATGTGGAAAGAATTACGACAACCGTGTACGAACCTTCATGCGTGATTATAGTTCTTATCGCTTACTGCACCTTTTTCTGTTTCAGATCAATTCAGTTCCAAACTCAGGGACAAGAGGCAGTATGAAGGTGTATCACGTGATCATAGCTTGTTCTGTCACTGTACTGCTCGTGGTCCTGGAACTCCCCCTTGTTTCGTGTGATTCTGTAATCGTCCAAAGGCCGGTAAGTAAACACAAACTTGGGTCCAGCACAGGCAATTACAATTAAACATTAAGAATATCGAAGGGGCTCTGTGAGGAATTAGGCGTCTCAGCAATACACAAGCGCTCGCCCGTATGCGCGCATTCACACAGACAGACGCACGAACTAACGTTAATTTGTTTTCATAATCCTTCTAATATCTTTCTGTACATATTTTGCTGTAATTTTGACCTTTTACCTTTTTTATGCTGTAACGGATTTGATCAACGCGTTGCCAGGCAATAGCTTCGTAAAAACGGTCCAACATGCAACCATAGAGGAAGCTGTGTTTTCTGTAGATCCGACCGACGAGCCAATAGACTGGCTGGATAGCGATCACGTGATATATGTTTACTGTAGGTCCGTGTAAGTATCCAATAAATCCAATTACCAATTCGAACCCCGTCTTTAGTCACCGATACACGTGGCAATACATTCGTACCACAAAGAGCATAAAATGAAGAAATAATTATTCGTCGAATTTCAATTAACCTTCTGTTCTATAGGAACCGCTCTAAAGATATCGAGTGAAATTAATTTTGCTTCGTATTTATCAAATATATGGTGAAAAAAGACAAAAGGAAAGAGACCACTAGGAAGACCTAGACGTAGGCGGGAGGATGACATTAAAATTAATCTTAGAGAGATAGGATGGGGTGGTGTGGACTGGATTGATCTTGCTCGGGATATGGACCAGTGGAGGACTCTTGTGAGCATGATAATGAACCTTAGGGTTCCATAAAATATTTGGAAATTCTTGAGTAATGGAGCGATTGGCGACTTCTCAAGGAGGACTCGGTTCCATGGAGTTATTTATTTAGTTAGTTATCAAATATCTGCATCAATTTCCTCAAAAACGGCAAGAGCCTTGACCGGATTCCAACACAGAACAATCCAGAATAGTGCTATGTGTCAATATACGAAAGAAGAACAACGATTCACGTGATCTATCAACACTTAAATGTGTTCCTATTTCAAGAAATTGAGTGAGTCTTGAGTTACTGTAGTGTTCAATCTGGTTCTGTGGTCTCATATTATCACATTCATATAATTTCTCGTGTTCCACTCAGTACACAGGCTGATTCGCTTTCCGGAACCCTACGGCTATATTCCTTTGATACTTCCATCTATATGTGAAGACCAGAGATGCTGATCAGAAATTATGAGAATATCATGGAGAGCTGAGGGTCATGGGTCATTTGGTGGCGCTGGAAAAATCAAGTCGTTGTTTATGAATGCACATCGGTAGATGGTGAAATAAAAAATAAGTTCCGGGAATAATCACACACATACTTTCCTTGATACGACACGGACCTCACAGAAAACTACAGATCCAACAATTATTCGATTGTTACATGTGTATTCATTGCAATGATGACGTTCTTATCGAACTTTGCCTAGCAAAAATAGGTGGATTTTTACTTAGGCGTTGTCTAGCAACAGTAGGGGATACACATATAGACACACAGACTGAAAAAAGGGTTTTATAAGTAAGCTTTTGAGATGAGCTCAGGTGTTATGATATACATACCAAGTTTCATAAACATTGGTTCAGAAATTAAAACAGAATTATGGAGAGGAATACACAGACATGATGGTAATCGCATAAGCCTACTTTCAGTTTTTTTAAATAAGAAAAGTTGGTTAAAAATAAAATGCTGAGTTCTATCACGAAATTCGCTCGGAACAATTGAGAAAAATCATTAATCACGTTATTCAACATATCTGGTGCTCAAATCGAAATGTCAAATATACAGGCCTTA
Organism: Cryptotermes secundus; assembly: GCF_002891405.2. Classification (NCBI taxonomy): domain Eukaryota; kingdom Metazoa; phylum Arthropoda; class Insecta; order Blattodea; family Kalotermitidae; genus Cryptotermes; species Cryptotermes secundus. The sequence goes on from NW_019729897.1 coordinate 1,826,117, forward strand.
GGATTTCGGAACGATAACTAATATAATTTATATATTTTTATACAAACGTTTTATTAATAATCTAACGCAAACATCACAATTATTTTCAAACACACACATTCCCGTCCACCCTCCCCCCCCCCGCTCGATGTAGCATACAGTGCAGGATGCCTGAGGCAAACATCAATTGTATTTATTATCAGATACAGCAATTAAATATTAGAAAATTTGCAGCAGGGAAAAGCCTTTATAAAAACAATTAATATGGCTGAGTAAACAGGCTCTATATATCGATGCTAAAATACTTCTTCAATTTTACCTCATGTCGACATGGAAGGTGTTGAAGGTACCTGTTGCCTCGGGGCCGCGCCATAGATCAAGCGGTTAGTCGCTGGCTTCCCACCGCGGCAGCCCGGGTTCGATCCCGGATCTAGTCAAGTGGGATTTGTGGTGGACAAAGTGGCGCTAGGGCAGGTTTTCTCCGAGTACTTCGGTTTCCCCTGCCAATCTTCATTCCACCAATTGCTCCACAATCACCCTCACCTATCATCTGGGGCTGGTACAATAGGCCAGAAGTGGCCGCAGTACAAGGGACTTAGTCCCACCCCACTAGCAATAAAAAAAATACCTCTTGTCTCCATCTTTAGGACCGAAGTCTACTTACAGTGTGGATGTGTGCTCCTGACCATTAAAACGTCTTAACTTTCACTTTACTCTTATAGGGGAAGGACAAGCGGGAGAAAGCTGGGAAGCCAACAGAATTATAGTCTTTACCCCCACCACCCCCGTAATAAAATATCTTTCACTTTTCCTAAGGTTTTCATTTTCACCTACTCTTTTGCTATACACTTGGTCGTCGACCTACGACCTGCCGCACTTACGCCCACAAAAGAAAAAATAAAAAATAAAAGATGATTAAAATGTTTTTTTTAAATAAATTATAAAGATGATGAAAAGATTAGAAAGGTTAAAAATACTGGCCGACATACGACCAGATCGACTTACGTCCTGTCAGTCAGAACGGAAGTCGGTTGAAAGTCGACGACCAAGTGTACTTTCTACTTCTCTCTCTTTTTCTCTTCTTTTAATGATTGAAAATGTTAACTTTAATATTGCCATGACTGTTTAGTGCAGTATCACACGAATGCTCACACCTCTTTCCCACTTCTAGCAAATAGATCCGGCTGAAATGGACCGCCTGCTGGACCCGAAGAGGAAACGACCCTTCTGCAACGCATTTACAGGTAACTTTCATCCTTCTTGCAACTCTTCGATGAAAGATCGCACATGGGCACGACAATTTATAGAAGAATGGCTTCTTTTAGGAAGTGACGCTGTGCATGTATTATTCCATAGCTAGGGTTCATTCCTGTTTCGAAATTTACGAAATTTACTCTAGCAATAGGCTAGACGTGTAGTTTGGATTGTGAAAATGAAATTAAATAATACAGGAATATAGCAAAAGACTCTTAGAAAACAACGACAGAGCTGGGATAAAGACATTAAAACAGTTATTAAGAAAATTTATTTGAAGGATTGTAAGTTAAATGGTTCATTGATGGGTCTTTGTGTTAGCGATGTTGAAGCTTCGGGAACCGTTTCTTAGTTCCCTTGTTTGTTACTCTGCAGGCTGTGGCAAGAAGCGGTCGGACGAGTCAATGGGGACTTTGGTGGATATGAATTCGGAACCAGCCGTGGAAGATTTGAGTCGCCAGATTCTGTCAGAAGCCAAACTGTGGGAGGCAATCCAAGAGGCAAGAGTCGAACTGCTCAGACGACGTCAGGAACAGGTGCGCATGCCTCGTATGAACGATGCCTACATGGTACAGACCTTATTTTAAGCATCCGTTTTATCACGAATTTCCCAGTTTTTATGGAACCCGAAGAACTGATAAACAGAATTTAATGAGAAGTAAATTTCGGATTTCAAATATTAAAGTCTGTTTTACCTCACTTCCCTTATTTTGAAAAGAAAATAAAGAAGGTTTCATGATAAGGTCTTGCTGTCTGTAGGTCTGTATGTCACCTCCTAACGTTGCTCGGCAACGACTCGGTAAACATGTTCCCGCTAAAATGAATACATATACAAAAAAAATAATTGTTTGCCGTGCTGTTTTCAATGTTTTCCGGCGAATATAAATACGGGACCTGGCCCTTCAGGTTGGGGGAATCTCGAATTTGAGAGAGTAAATTGTGGTCACGAGTCCTGCGGGAGTCGAGCCTGAGAATGATTGCGCTGGCGAGGGCCAGCAGCAATTGTATACTACAGAGCCATCCTCTCGTCATAGAGGATGTTACATAAGGACTATAACCGCAAGTGTTCAATTGGAAAATAAAAATTCTGGTCGTGAGTCTCAAGGGACTTGTCGTTAAAATAAACTGACTGACGGTAAACCGCCGGTCGTATTGTGCTGTATTCCTTTACAGGTGGCAATTTCACTGCAATATTACCATTAAAATATTTGGAAATAAATATTTAAAAATGTCTTTATTGAATGTTTTACATATTATGTAAATTTAAAACCTTATATATTTAATTTCACCCACTCTGTTTGAGATCTAACTGTCAGCACGTGCATTTGTGCGCTATTGATCATTTCAATTTGAATTTTAAAATTTAGGATTAACATTAAGTATTAAATGAGACCTGCCTCATAAGATTCATATCCATTTACCTCGACCTGTAACCGCGTCCCACGTAGGACAAGCATTTTTTATTTCAGAACTACATTTCTGCGTCTATCTACCCAAATTAATCATATTTCGGCATTTCGATTAAATTACATATCCCGAAACTGAATTCATCCTAAATTTTTACTACAGATTCAAATGCGTGAGTCGGATGAATATAAGATCCCTATTATGCGGCTCCATATGATGTGCTAAGTCGTGCACCACATCGCCGGCATTTACTTCATGATCTTGCCGCGTGAAGGCGCAACCATCGGCCTCCTATGCACTAAGCACATACTCGTAGAAGTAGACTACATTTTGCTTTTGTGGATGACGACAGTTTTAGAGAGTTTCTGCATGTCACATTATAACAGTGTAAGTAAATGCACATTATATGTGCAAATTGCCGAAGTCGCTGGGTGAAGAGGAAGAAACTAATTTAATAACAGAATAAACTTCCTTACTATTCGTACAGCTGAAACATGACTCACATGGCACAACTCTATTGAATTAGTACGTAGTAATTGCTTTGACATTTCGTCATCCATGGACTGAGCAAATGGAACAGTATATAGCGTTTCATATGGCGTCTGCTTTTATGCACGGTTTGCAGAATCTTAATTGTTTTCATTGATACAAATAAGTAAGAAATTTGTCTTACTGGTGATATTTTGTGTAGCTCCATAATTTCAATAAAGGATTCACATTCGTGACATACCTATACAAGGTATGATTTATGCCAGATGAACAAATGCTGTAATTCTCCAATAATAACAGTGATATTACACACACTCCCCTTAGTGATGAGGCTCTGATATTACGTGCAGAAGTCCTCTCAACTATAACTCCATTTTTACAGTATTACTTGTTTCTCTCCGTCTCGGGAGAATAACGGTCGTCTTTAGCAGTATACAGTTTAATAAGAAGTGTACTACAGACGTGTCATCTGTAAAATTCTAAACAGGAGCACCAACAGAAATCTGGCTCGCGTCTCTCTTTGGGCAACGGCTGTATTGACGAAAAGGGCTAGTGGTTTTTCTCAGACCCTCCAAGCGACTTCTAGGACAGTGCCTTGAAAGTAACTATGAGCACTTTTTCCCCAGTTCTGTTCTGTTTAGGGTACATAATTATTTACTTGTGGCCGGCCACGGTAGCCGAGCAGTCTAAGGCATGCACTGTCTTCGCTCGCTCGGAAGCCGAGATCGTGGTTTCGAATCCCACTCAGGGCATGGATGTTTGTGTGCGTTTTTCTGTGTTTGTCTACAGGTAGAGGCCTTGCGACGAGCCGATCACTCGCCCAAGGAGTCCTGCCGTATGTGTAAGATCTAGAAAACCCGAAGTGAACGGAGAAGTTCATGGAGGTAGGCCTAGGCCCACTGGGGCTGTAGTGCCAAGGAAAAAAAATATTCACTTGTGTTGGTATGCTAAACGACTTATGCAATTGATATAGTGTCTAAAGAGTCCGTGCCATACCTCAGGCAGTTAGTCGCAGGCTTCCCAACGCGGCGGCCCGGTTTCGAACCCAGGTCAGATCATATGGAATTTGTGGTGGATAAATTGGCACTGGGGCAGGTTTTCTCCGAGTACTTCGGCTTCCCCAGTCAATTCTCATTCCATCGACTGCTCCATATTCGTCATCATCATCTGTCATCCGAGGCTGGCCGAAGTATGAAGTGCACTTGGTCTCACCCCACTCCAAGAAACAAACAAAAAAAAAACACACACACACACACATCAAGCATCAACAAATACCGGCAACTGGTTTGATTATTATCGTCTCTTATCACAGGGTTTTCCTGGTACTTCTCTTGAACCAATGGCGAACCCTACCACTGAGGCTTCAAAATTGTAGTTTTTCCTTGTTACGTGAGATGTTCCCAGTACAGCTGTATTTGTACTGAACGCTTAATATGATCATTATTGTCGGTCTTATTATCATTTTCATCATTATGGGACCTCTGTGCCCTTTCTGGCAGATGCAGCAGAGCCAGTTCCCAGCGGCAGTGGAGAGACCTGTGCCCTACCCTATTGCCGGATACCGGAGGAAGCGATCCGCGGAACCAGACCAGGTACCAGCACATCACACCATCTCTGAAGCACAGGTATCATGTCCAGTGTGCATCGAAATAAACTCAGATTTTAGCGAACTGTGTTCCTTTATGACGTCAAGCGTAATTAGAAGATATTCATAATGTGGTCGTTTGAGTTATGACACCGTGCAGTCTTCTCCATATTCTCTTATATTCTGAAGAAAGAAGTAACAGGATCCTCCGAAAATTTGTAACCTCCCATGCAAGGAAACGGTGTCATAGTACTGTCCCAGAAGACCATGACCTGAAATTTCACTGCAGTGAAAACATCTCAAAGAAATGCATCTTGTAAATTTGGCCTGCTGTTTTGTGTCAGCTGTCCATGTTGCATAGAGATGTGATAAGGTGACTATGGAAAGCCAGTGGCAGGGTGGAGCCCGTCATCATGCATCATGTAACAGGATAGGAGACGTCGTGGATGTTCACTTGCAGAATAGCCAAAAGTTAGTCTAACTGGTACTTAGCGAAATATTGGATGTATTGACCGTCAACATAACGAACAAAAATAAACTAACAGAACTGCTATGGCCGCGCCATAGCTCAAGCGGTTAGTCACTGGCTTCTCACCACGGCGGCCCGGGTTCAAACCCGGGTCTGGTCAAGTGGGATTTGTGGTGGACAAAGTGGCGCTGGGGTAGGTTTTCTCCGAGTACTTCGGTTTCCCCTGACAATCTTCATTCCACCAAATTCTCCATCATTATAAACACCAGGGGAAGGTACAATAGGCCAATCAGTGGCCGCCGTACCGAGTGGACCCAACTCGACACCACCCCCCACTATGCGAATTAAAAAAATTAAAAAAAAAACAGAACTGCTGACATTGGTTTTATTCGATAGTTTGTACATGTTTCGGCCCTCATGTGGGGCTCTCTTCAGGCAGTCTCATCACATACATCTGTTTTTATTGAACTGCCCTAATATGAATCCATATTAATACTGCTCATCACAATGATACGGGTATATTTTATTTTATTGCTAATGGGGTGGGACTAAGTCCCTTGTACTGCGGCCACTTCTGGCCTATTGTACCAGCCCCAGATGATAGGTGAGGTTGATTGTGGAGCAATTGGTGGAATGAAGATTGGCAGGGGAAGCCGAAGTATTCGGAGAAAACACTCCTCAGCGCCACTTTGTCCACCACAAATCCCACTTGACAAGACCCGGGCTCGAACTCAGGCCGCCTCGGTAGGAAGTCAGCGACTAACCGCTTGACCTATGGCGAGGCCCTTACGAGTATAATATATGCAACCGCCACGAAGTTACAAGAGTTTTTCTAATTTAACCCTTTCAAAATTTAAAATTTAAGTTTAAAATTACTTAAAATTCTCTTGTTGAATTTAAATTCTATGTTATTTTGTGTCTGGTGTTCTATTGGAACAGTTTCAACCACTGTTTGCACTTGAACTGTGGTCTTGCAAGTTATAATATCATATAGTCTTTAAAGTAGAGGATGGAGCTAGCGGAATCCCCCGAGGAGTTAATACCAACCTACAAGACATCACGGTATCACAACCCAGAAGACCACAATCTACATCTCCACTAAACAAACAAAAAACAAATTCCGTAGTCTTTAGTCCGCAAGCGAACTATACCGACCGAGCTACCGCAGCTTGTCGGCGAAGATAGTACTAACTTTCGCGGATAGATGACGTCGCGTGGTCAGCGCATAGGGTTCTCAGGCCGATAATCTCGGTTTCCTAGACCGGAGCCGCTACTTTCCATTCAAATAGCTCCTCAATTATTCCCACGAGGCTGAGTGGGCCCCGTTCCAGAGCCGCTACTATCTACATCTCCACTTCTGCGAAAAACTCATATAATTATCTCTGTTGTTTATAGGAGGAGTTCACGAAATCCTGGAGTCGATAAAGTGAAGAGCACCAACACCATCAGTAGCGGCAATTTGTTCCCGCTGTAACAGTGTCATCAACAGTCCCATTGAAATTGTTCAAACACAACCAAGACACAAAGTGAGCTTTTCTATCCCCATGTCTGTCAGTGAAAAAATATTCCTGGAATGTTCCACTTAAACTTCATGTAGAATACAATAAAAACTACACAACTGTAGCACATTGTTTTATCCCTTTTATGTGCCCATTATTCTTTATATATAATCAGATATGCATTACCATCCATTCTCCTTCACATTCCCTCGATACCTAGCAATACTAGGCTAGTTCCTGTCAGAACATGTACCTGTGGTACATATACTCGTATGTTCAAAGTATTTAATGAAATACGAAAGTACAGTTATTTCACACAATATACATTTCCGCCATGTCGTAAAAGAAAAATTTAAATGACTGTATATTTCTGTTGCATTAGAGACGGAAATATATATTGTATAAAATAATTGTTATATTGGTACAACTTATTCATTACTTACTCATGGAGCTGAAAACTTCCTGAGAAGCCGCCAATTCTGCAGGTACTCAAGAATATCCCAGCATTTTATGGAACCCGAAGGTTCATTACCGCGTTCACAAGAGCCCTCCACTGGTCCCTATCCTTAGCCAGATCAATCCAATCCATACCATCCCATCCTATCTCTCTAAGATCCATTTTATTATTGTACACACCTATGCGTTGGTCTTTCCAGTGGTTACTTTCCTTCTGACTTTCCCACCATTGGTGCAACAAGATGCTTAAATACAATATTACGAAAATACAGAACATTTATATATAACATTATGTTTCCTGTCATAATTGGATCAAGCACGTGTAAAAAATTGATAACAATGTCGAAGGCATCAATTGCAACATGCATCGTCGGCTATTTTGCGGCTGATCAAGCGGCCGGAGTGTGAAGCTGACCACTCATCTCAATCGAGTGCCGAAGTCAAGAGTCCACCCCCCCTCCATATGTAATGGCATAGTACTGAATTAAGTACAGGGACAACTTTGCCGTATATTTTTGCTCCTAGAGCACTTGATCGAACACCGATAGTTGAAACGGACGCTATGAGGGCGTGTGAAAGTATCCTTACATAGACGTGGAACGTTGTCAGTTGGGTCCTTTAGAAAAAGCTAGGTTAGATCGCTTTACTTTATTAAGAAACAGACTCTAGCGTTTTTAGTGGGCACCTCCCGTGACACCTCGTGACAGAAGTGGACACCGTGTTCGAAAGCTGGTACTTCAGATAAATTTGAGACAACAGCCAGCGTACAAAGCACATTTATATCTGCAATGGCAGCCTTACAAACGCAATACGAAATGTAGATGATATTTCAGTCCCCGTACCGGGCTTATCTTGTAGTAAAAGATATTTCAAAGTTAAGAATGGTGAAGGAACTATATTCGATTCCCAATGAGGTCATTGGATTTTTCATTTGACCTAATCCTTCCAGCCGCACTATGGCCCTGAGTCGACTGAGCCTGTAATAGAAATCAGTACCAGGAATCTTCCTGGGGAGTAAGGGCGGCCGGCGCGTAAGGCTGACAACTTCACTGTTGTCTGTTAGCCGATTGTCTAGAAAATGTGGGAGCCTCGACGTCTAACAGCCCTATGGGCTTCCACGGCCTGTTACAGGAGCACGTTTACCTTCTTACCTTATGTACGTATCTTAAAGGAAATAAACTAATGAAATGAGGAGTGCATACAAAAAACACGAATGCTAAGACCCAATTCATCTGTTAGCCTTGTTTTATTATTCAGAAAGAAAGGGAGGCATAATGCCTGAGAGGATACTTGTGTGTGTGTGTGTGCGTGCGTGCGCGCTTTTGTCCAACTTTTAAAGGGCGAACGAAAATAAATCGAAGTGGACAGTGTGCCTGGTAATGTCAAGTTTCGTAAACGTGTGTTTTTCGGGCCCTGAGCAGTGCTCACTCACCTGGGTGTCAAGGAATGATATCTAGCAATTCGCGTTAGACACGAAGTTTTGTGAACCACTGCAGCAAGCACCGGGGAAGGACTAACACTTTGTTGGTTCGTGTATGGGCAGCGAATCCATTGGAGCCCTCAGAAGAAATTAGCTAGCGTGTAGAACACGAAGAAAAGTCGACAACCATTTCTTCGGAAGAGGACGGAGTTCGGTTATTTGCGGTATGCAATGAACTGCCCTGACACCTAGCGTGAGTTCTTGAAGGATAACATGACTAGTAAAGGCAAGACTGACAAGAGAAGATCCGGCCTGACAGCTGTTTTTTGTAACGAAGCAACTAAAAAACCAACTAACGCCATGGAGCTGAACCCTTCTTGAGAAGCCGCCAGTCGCTCAAGTATTTCCCAATATTTTGTAGAACCCGAGGGTTCATTACCTTGTTCACAAGAGCCTTACACTGGTCCCTATACTAAGTTAGATAAATCCAGTCCATACCACCTTATCCTATTTCTCTAAGATCGATTTTTATATTATCCTCGCATTTATGTTTAGGTCTAGCTGGTTGTCTCTTTCCTTATACCTTTCCGCCCTGCTCTTCTCTTCCTCCTTGACTTGATCATTCCAATTGCGCCTGAAAGAGAGTAACATTTACGAAGTTCTTCATTATACAGTCTATTCCAGCATCCCATTATTGAATCCCGCTTAGGTCCAAATATGATTTTTTTTTCATATTAATTACTGAACGAGGGTTAGGTAACATGCCTCAACATTATATTTTTTCTTTCCCCCCCCCCCATTGGCACTACAGCCCCAGTGGGCCTAGGCCTACCTCCATGAACTTCTCCGTTCACTTGGGTTTTTCTAGATCTTACACATTCGGTAGGACTCCTTAGGCGGGTGATCAGCTCGTCGCAAGGCCTCTGCCTGTATGCAAACACAGAAAAACGCACACACACAAACTAAACATCCATGCCCTGAGTGGGATTCGAACCCACGATCCCGGTTTCCAAGCGAGCGAAGACAGTACATGCCTTAGACCGCTCGGCTACAGTGACCGGCTTATATTTCCTTTGCAGAGGTAATTTAGCAGTATATAATTGAGCCGGTCACGATAGCCGAGCGATCTAAGGCATGTACTGTCTTTGCACGCTCGGAAGCCGGGATCGTGGGTTTGAATCCCACACAAGGCATGGATGTTTGGTATGTGTATGCGTTTATTCTGTATTTGTGTCGTCCTTTAGGTAGAGGCCTCGCGACGAGGTGATCGGCACTTAACACCCGTTCAAGGAGTCTTACGGTCTGTAAAAATGAACAGTAAAATTGAGTAAACAGCCCTATGCTCCCAATTGGAGCGAAGAGGAAGAAAAAAGTGCACTGCGTCCTACACAGATGGAGCTCTAAAGGCTTTCACATGCTGAATACCTACGGAATGAGGTTCTAATTTTCAGGAAGAGGTTACTGATGAAGGTGGAGCAAGCATCTTCTCCCCTCTTTGTATCTGTCCACTATCCAGTCACAAAATTCTGTTTGTCGTAGCGTCGGACTGGACATTCACAACATAAGACGAACATTGGCAGGACAGTGAGTCTAATAAACACTCCGTGGCCTGTAATCCGCAAGCGAACTATACCGACCGAGCGACCGCCGCTTGCCGGTGAAATTAGTGCCGTGAGTCCAATGGCTTCCAGAATTCATCAATTTTCATATCCTAATACTGTTTATTGTGCTACACAGTCCGCCAACAATGCAACAAACTGTTCCTTCTTTCTTACACTTTCACTTTCGATACAACATGTTTCGGTCCTAAACAACCATCTTCGGAGGTCTTACTACGCTAATGTTGCTACATTGCACTAATATTGTCCATTCGACACATATGCGAGTGCCCGCTTCATGAATGGAAAATATTAGTGCAGTGTAGCAATTTTAGCGTAGTAAGACACCTGAAGATAGCCATTTAGAGAGGAAACATGTGTAAAAATTAAAAGTGAAAGTAAAAAGGAACAATTTGTTGCATTTATGATGAACTGTGTAGTAAAATAAGCAGTACTGGATACAGTAATGCAACAGGATGCTTAAATACGGGATTTCATTTCCATGTCCTTCTGCGATGTTTTTGTGTTACCATCATCCATAGCAGTTTGGAAATTTTTCAGGCATTAATTTTGGGAGCGTTCCATACCCCTTATATAATACTGTATGTATCTGAAACATGAGGATAAAATTTGGGCACTAGTTCCACATGCCAAAACAGGAGAAAAGCTAGTGTCCAAGAACATTAATTTGTTAAAGCTGAAAGATTGCTGACGTGACCTAGTCATTTGTCATTCGTTTGAGCCGTGCTGTGCAAGATATTCTCAATAACACTTCTCATTATCAATGGATAGGTACGTGAGGTCCCAATGCATGGCCTCAACGCCCGCCAGATTTGAATCATCTGGATTTTAATCTGTGAGGACACCTAAACACCCCTTGTGTATGCAGCTCCTGTTTACAACGAAGAGGCTACCTCATCGCAGTGTGGACTGCTGCCAGACTATCCGCAACTGCCCCGCCATCTCTGAACGGATGCGGCGGCCCATGATGAGACGTGTCGAGGCGTGAATTGAATCTCATGGAGGACATTTTGAGCACTTCATATAAATGTACTCTTTCAGCTGTAACTCACAAATTAAATGTTTCCGGACAAGTGTGCATACAGACAACTTTTCTTGTTTGCTGTGTGGAACTCACGCCCAAATGTGTCCTCACCTCTCAGTTACATCCTGTATACTTGGGGACTGTGTTAGGTTAAGATGGAACTTAATGCAACAGCTTAAGTTTACATCTGACCCTTAATCTTCTGTCTGTTTCAGCTACGTCTGCCTTTAGAAGCAATGCTCCTGGCCACGGTGCACAAGTCGGGCCGTGTAGTTCCGATCTGCCTGCCTTAACCATAAAGAGGCCGCGCCATAGCTCAAGCGGTTAGTCGCTGGCTTCCCACCGCGGCGGCCTGGGTTCGATCCCGGGTCTGGTCAAGTGTGAACTGTGGTGGACAAAGTAGCGCTGGGGCGGGTTTTCTCCGAGTACTTCGGTTTCCCCTGTCAATCTTCATTCCACCAAATTCTCCATCATCATAATCACCCGGGGCAGGTTACAATAGGCCAATTAGTGGCCGCCGTGCCCCGTGGACCCAATTGGACTCCACTCCCCACTAAGCGAATTTTACCCATAAAGAGCAGGAGAGAGACAAGCCCTAAAAGGACCATTCGTATAGTGCCTGAAGAAAATCTCAATCATATCTTACGCATGAATACTGATGACGAAAGCCGGGACAAGTGAAACGATGGGCTAAGGGCTGGACGGCTGGGGTTTCAATTCCCGGTTGAGGCAAGAGATTTATCTCTACACCGTAGCGTCAAGACCGGATCTGGGTCCCACCAAGCCGCCTATACAATGAGTACCGGGAGCTTTCCCCGGAAATAAAGCGGCGCTGAGGTCAATACTGGTAGAGTTATACCCCCACTCCACCGAACATCTTCATGGCGTTGAGCTTAATTAAATACGCGTAGGGACAACCGTACCATAGCACTACCACCACCTACGGCAAGGTAACTTAAGGAAAATATGGTCACCCATCTATCCTAAAAAGCACGTTCCTCCGAAACGTCAGTAAACACCTGCCATACTATACAGCGTCACACCCCAGAAGAAAGTACATATAGTGAATAAGCTACAAACTACAAAGCCGGGGATTCAGAGTTCGAACTACTGTTTCTCTACAGCATCCAGACCGGCCCTGGCGCCCACTCAGCCTCCTATACGATGGATGTCTGGGCCTCTTCCTCCAAGGGACAAAGCAGGTGAAGCTGGCAACATATCTCCAGCTAGTGTCGAGGTTAAGAATGCATGGAGCTACACACATGCACTCCCACATATATTTTAGTGGCAAGATGCTTAATTAAGCACAGGGAAATTTACCTTTACCACAATATTTATTCACTTCATTCTAAAACTTTAATTACTTGATCATCCATCCACCCACCCACGCACTCATTCATCTATCTATCCTCCTATCCAGCCATCCATCCAACTATGGCTCTACAGTCCTTCTGTTGGACCTTGGTCGCTTTTTCAGTCACGTAATCCTATATAAAGTCGGTAGGACACCTTGGACAGGGGATCAGCCCATCGCAAGGCCGCTATCTACATACAGAACAACACAAAGAAACAACAAACGCACACAGACATCCATGCCTCCAGTGGGATTCGAACCCACGATCTCAGTGTTCGAGCGAAAGAAGACGGTTCATGCCGTAGACCGCGCGGCCACTGTGATCGGCTATTACTAGAATAGTCACATTAAACCAAAATGGTGCACTGCGAGAGGTCGTACTCCATCGCCATAGCCAACGGCGTGTCCTGGTACTCGCCTCATCATGAAATTCTCTCATCATCACAAACGCCAGCCTTTAGATCCTCAATCAGGATCACACAACTTATTTACCTAAAATGATTTTTGAAATTATCTTCCGATCTTCGTCTAGCAGGCTCTAGTGTTCCAAGGAGGGACCTCAAAAATATCATTCAGGGGTTCTACAAGGCAAATTCATGTGCATGGTTCAATGGCCAGAACACAAAGAAATGCCGTACTTTTCAGTTTACAAGAAATCGTTATTCTTGTTCGATGGTCTGGAAGAAGGAACTTTTAAATTCTCGAATTTCAAGAAAAGAACAACAAACATGGAGGCAAATACGTGTGTCGGTGGGCCTAATGCAATGATCGTTTCTATCACTTCAAATAGTCTCTCTGTACTGGGGCAATGAAACATTGTAATAAATAAAAACAGACTGTACAACTTACATTACTAAGCAACTGCAAGAAGCAGAGTTGCCCTGCGATGAATAAATTCTCCGTCTTTATGATCCGAAGTTTCATTATCCTGTTCACAAGAACCCGCCACTGGACCCTATGCTGGCCTAACTGAATCCAGTATGCAAACCCTCTCTTTAAAACCCATTTTATTATAAAAAAGGGTAAAGCTATCCATGTAACGAGCCGTGGAAGCCCATCGGTTTCTGAGATGTCAAGGGTTCCACATTGTCTAGACAATCGGCTGACATATGGCGGGTGAGTTTATCAGCCTTGTGTGCCGGTCATCCTTCACCCCCAGGAATATTCCTGGTATTCATTTCTGTTAGACGCTGAGTTGACCCCAGGGCTATAGTGCGGCTGGAAGAATTAGGTCAATTGAAAAATCCAATGACCTCATCGGGAATCGAACTCACGACCTTTGGGCTTGTAGCATAGTGCCTCAACCAACTACACTACCGCGTGTCCCCATCTTAATATTATATTCCCATTTATACGTCGAACTTCCTAGTGGTTTTCCTTTAGGTTTAAAATTGAATCTACATTTTTAAAATCATCTGTGTGTCCTACATGCCCAGCCCATCATGCTAATTGACTTGTAGCTCAGAATATATTTCATGTGATTTATGTCTTTAGTCGAAAGCTGTACAGTATTAGCATTGCACAGAGTCCCGCGGTTAGCCTGGCTGTTCGTATTCAAGTTCAAATCTCGGCCCGGCTACAGGCTAACCTGACTGAAGTTTTCGTGGTATTCCTCCGTCCCTCCAGACAAATGCCGAGATACAACCTCAGATTGAACTATGATCGATTCCTCCAACATTTGTTACAATTCATTATTCGCTTATCATCCTACGTTCCACACTTTACTGTCTGAGCTACTGACATCGTTTTGTAACAAAACGTAAATAATCAAGAACATTCCCATCCCGATAAGGTGGATCTTTTAAATTGACCTAATTCTTCCAGCCGCACTGTGGCCCTGGGTCGACTCAGTCTCCCATAGAAATTAATGAAATGACGTTCGGTACGATGTTTGATTCAATTATGAATCTCCTCACATCTTTGACAATAATCGATTATAGGAACACCACAAATTAGCACATGTTTGCTTTTCATCATCTTCCGATTAATTTTGGGAGAGTTGGCAAACCTATCGAGACTGTGAGCTCGATATCTCGATCAGCAGATGACTGGCTGTGAACGAAACGACCAGGATTCTAAACTGGGAATCAGGAACTATTGTCTTCACTAGCTACCAAAGCGATAAGGCTTAGGCGAATCAGTGACCGCCGTGCTGAGTGGACCCAGTTGGACTCCACCTCCCACTAAGCGAATTAAAAAAAAAGCGATAAGGCTAGAGGCTGTACGACCGGGATCGATTCTCAGCAGGGTGTGAGATTATTCTCCTCTCTAAAGAGGCCAGACCTACTCTGGGACCTACACAACTTACTATGAAATGAGCACCGGTGGCTTTTCCCCGAGGGTTAAAGTGGGAGAAGCATGAAGCTGGCCACTCATCTCCATCTACTGCCGATGTTAAGAATGATGGAGCTATACCTCCAATACTACACAAGACTTCATGACATAGGAATAGTGCTTAAATATGCGTATAATTAAGTAGAAGGAAAACTTTGCCGTTTTCGTTTAAACAACCTGTTAGAGAAAAAACAGCAGCTCTGCAGAGAAATTGTCATTGAGTTTCTGCTTGAACTGTCGTCTTTCCAGACCAACTGCTAGGAATTAGAGGACCACTCTTGGAGACGCGCCACTGGACTCGATCCAGAGCCAGTTCTGTCAAATTCACATTTTAATACTGAATCACGCAGGGAAATTCCCAGGCTGATATATCGGCTACGAGATTGACGGTCCTGACTGTTGTTCTTCATTATTTCCCCCAGTCTCTCCAGGTAAGTTCAGGGATAAAGTACGCCATAACTCTTTATTTCTCTAGTCTTCCTACTTCCCCATTTATATACGATCCTATCATTCGATGTTATACAACCTAGATAGCTGAATAAGCGTTGTTGTATAGACCAAAAATAAATCAATGAAGACCTATATAAAATTGTGGCGTGCCGCCTAAAAGCCGGAATGTCGTGAGTCAGAGCTGGCGTCCATTTCTAGACAACGGCTTCTTAAAACATGTTTCCGAGACAGTGTGACAGGGGGCGTGTAGGTATACCTCCACTGCCACCACATCTAATGCTGTAAGGGGTTAACGCAATAATACTAGATTACCCTCAGCTAGGATTCTCCTGGTTCTGGACCTTCTTCGTTGCATACAGCTGCCACCATCTATTATATCTTAAGAGGGTTGATGAAAATACTAAGGGCCGGGAGCGCGGTAGTCGAGCGTTCTCTGTTGGCTGGCCCCTCCATCACTGTCACCACTTCGTACTGGCGTAGAGCGGGCGTGTCGGATCCGACCCGCCTCTACCCATCGACTGTCACACCAATTATTATGTCTTAGTGACGGGGGTGTGTTAAATACAACTACTAATTCATTACGGCTGCCATCTCTCTTCGGCTAGTCCATTCACTACTGCCATCACTTTGTTATTCCTGAAGGGGCTAATGAAATATCTAAATTACTCTTCCCTTGTTCCATCAGGAACGCTATCTCTCTGTCTCCTATTAGTCTCTCACCCTTAACTCGGATTCTCATAACCCTTACTGCTAGTTGCATCCGGCTGCCGTTGGCTGCCTGGGTCAGTTCTGCCTTCGCTTGGGCCACGATCGCTCTGGATCGGTCGTGGACGGGTTGGTTCGGGGGAGTAAATCACAATTCCGGTACATCCTACTCTAATTACACTGTCTATTTACACTCTTATTTACAATAGGAGAATGCCGACGTCTGTCGGTTTACACTTGGTATCGGGGCGTGATAGTTCTGACTCCGTTCTAGTCTCTCGCCTGGAGCAGATGGCTTGAGACCGTCACTTTCTTCATTACTATTACTCGACACGCCATCTCTGTCCTTAACCTAAATCTCGTTGGGCACACTGGAGATGGCTTTTCACCATGTTAACCATTTAACCACAACAATAAAGTTTAATAGCATGGCTAGTATGAGCAAACATGACTTATTTGAGATAGAGACGCAGCGACACCACAACTTGTAGTACCCATGTCGGACAGAGCCTCCGACTAACAGCTGGATATTGCGTTTTTAGATCGAACCCTGAGTGAGTTTTTTCCTCATTTTTATATTATTAAAATCGCTGACGCAGCAGCTACAGAGAGGGAGGTTAACTCCTCCCTTCGTCCTCAATTGCTAAAGCGGTAATTTCTAATTGGCTATATCCGACTCGTTGCGGGAAATCGCGGCGCCTCCCTCTTTGCATTTTGTAATTTCATGGTCTCCAGGTGTTTCCAAACGCCACTTACAAAGTGGAGCGATTGCGCGTCTTCGCCGACTACGGTGTTTGTTGACCGCGTTCCACAGCCTATGTGTGGCCATCACTGTTCTAATTACGGTGAGACGCTCTCGTAATGTTTAGGCAATAATTTTGATTTCCAGTCTCAAAATTTGCGGCATAACACAGTGCATACGTAACAGACATTACCATGCAAGTGAAAAAGCAGAACTAGTGAAATTTCCATGGCGACGAATACACTAGCTACCGGCGGATAGATCACGTGAAACGGAACCCTTGAAGAAGGTGTCTTTTAGGACGTCCGACTGTCGGTTATAACAGACCAAGAGAGGTCAGATTTGAGAGACAGAGATCAGAGGAGACCAGAGCGGATGTCAGATCAGAGGGGAATTCAGAACATGTCGGAACAGAACGGAGAACAGAACAGAGGCGAATGGAGCAGAGCTGAGAGCAGAAGAAACCAGCTCAGAACCAGAAGACTACAGACTAACCAGGTTATTTCTGTCACTGTGAACGACTTATCCAATAAACAGCTTCGCCTAATCCGGAACCCATTAATTTCTTGTCACGCAAGCCCGGACACGTGACAACATTATTTTCCAGCCTACTACATGAATCAAGATCTCGGTATTGTAATGTGTAAGACAAACTAACAGTTGTCCTTGCGCTTAATTAATTAAGCACCATTCAATGAAGACGTATGAGGATGTGGAGGTATATACCACCATTCCGGAACTGGGCGCTAGGTGAAGGTGAGTGGTCAGCATCACATCCCGACCGCTGTAATCCCAGGGAAAGCATCAACCCCCTTGGGCTCCAGAGCCGGCCTGGACGCTGTCGAGAAGAGAAACTCCTCTTTCCCTTGCAGAGAAGGGAACCCCGGACCCCTCGGCTGTCCAGCCAATAGTCCGTCATTATACCGATTGGGCTATTCCAGATCTACACTGCACCGTTTAGAGATTTGAACAGTTTCCTTATAACTGTGTTTCCAGACACATGAAATTGTTTTATTTTCTCTTCGTATGAAACGCCTCATGCTCGTACAACAAAAATGCATAAATATCTCAGCTTTCTCTGTTTAGAATGTTAGGTGAGGTATCTAATTGACTCAGTCTAGTAAATTGGAATCGTTCAATACTGCCTTTTAAGGTATTTCTTATCGGTGTGACAAGANATACAACCGTTATCGCTCCTACAAACTCATACAAAGCAATTTAATACAATTTAATAATAGTTATTACCAGCTATGAACAAGAAATTTTTCATATCTGTTTCACAACGCTTCGTCTGAATGTAACGCTATGTTAACATTTCGAACATACACGTTATAAACAGCGGGATGAAGCTAGAGAATAACACTACATAAGAATTACGTAACAATGGCTGTTAACCTTAAGTAAGCTCTTTAGTCTCTGCGTCCTGTTGTGTGTTAAACCTTATGAAAGCCGTCGACGATTTGGGTCTGCATCTGTTGGTTCCACTGCGATAAATGTACAGGGTGTCTACAAACGATCTGACACGTTTTGATCTTTAATAATTCGGAAAATAACGAAGATAGAAAGAAACTAGTTACATTGTTGGATTGAGAAACTCAAAGAGTTTTGTGTCTATCGTTAATAAAGTTGTACAGTGCTCCATTTGTTGCACGTAAAATATCAAGACGATATTCGATTTCTTGCCAGGTTCGGGCAAGCATACCGACATCCACAGTGGTTAGTGGGTCTCTTGCTCTGGTAAGAGTACGAGAACGCATTTTGCAACAGATATGTTACGAAGAATAGAGGATGATGAAAGGTTTCTTACAACCATATTGTTCTTTGATGAAGCTTACTTCCACATTTCTGGAACAGTCAATCGCCATAACGTACGCATTTGGGGATCAGAGAGCCCTCATGAATACCGTGAAATGACAAGAGGCTGCACAAAAGTGAACGTGTGGTGTGCTCTTATGCATGTTCGAGTCATTGGGCCTTTATTTTTCGCGGAAATGACAGTCACATCAGATACTTACCTAGACATGTTGCAGAATTTTGTATTCCCGCAAGTTGAAGCGCTTCAGCCCGAAATCAATTTCCAACCTCATTGGAGCACCATAGTTCGTGATGCTTTGGAGAAACATTTTCCAGGAAGATGGACTGGACGAGGTGGTCCAATTTCTTGGCCCCCAAGATCACCTGACATAACCCCACTGGACTGTTTCCTCTGCGGATATGTCAAAGACGTTGTTTATAAGACGCAGGTGAGAGACATCGATCAATTGGAAACCAGAATAAGAGACGCAATAGCCACTGTGGTTGCCGGTATGCTTGCCCGAACCTGGCAAGAAATCGAATATCGTTTTGATATTTTACGTGCAACAAATGGAGCAAATTTACAACTTTATCAACAACAGACACAAAACTTTTTGAGTTTCTCAATCCAACAATGTAACCAGTTTATTTTTATCTTCGTTATTTTCCGAATTATAAAAGATCAAAATGTGTCAGACCTTTTGTAGACATTCTGTATTTATTTGTATTTAAATTCTAATGATGGCAGAGTTATCATGATTCGAGTGGAGGGGGGACCGATTACGGTCGGTGAAGATGTCAAATGGTCACGATTCTTGCAATACAAATGCCAGTATAGCAGATTTGCGTTTTCGCTAGGTGACAACAAGGCTGTCACTTCTGTACACGCAGCCTGTGATATACAGTCTTGTAAAATTATGTTTTATTTTATTCCAAATGAATGATAATACGTTGGAGTGTCATCTTAGGCGACGGTTACGTTCTGAAGACGGAGTGTAAACCCAAAATCTCGTATAGTTACAATTATCATTACAAACCCCTTAAATCGTCCATAAAATACATGCTTCTGTATATACCCTGTAATATGTATGTAAACGGTAAAGCTACCCCTGTACACAGGCCGTGAAGTCCCATAGGATTGTGAGAGGTCGAGACTCACATTTTCTGGACAATCGGCTCACATACGGCTGTGAGTTTGTCAGCCTTCCGCACCGGCCGCTCTTTATCCCCCCCCCCAGGAAAATTCATGGTACTCATTTCTGTCAGAGGCTGTGTCAACCCCAGGGCTGCAGTGCGGCTGAAAGGATTAGGTCAATTGAAGACTCCAATGACCTCATCGGGAATCGAACCCGCGACCTTCCGGCTTGTAGCGTACTGTCTCAACCAACTACGCTACCATGTGCCCCTGTAATAAGTATGTATAAAATAAAGAGTACATATCCAAGTAAAATGTACAGTAATTTTATTTTTAATTACATGAAAAACAGACAGAAGAATGAAAATAATAAACAAGAAGTTCTGGCAATAACTACTGGCCTAATTTCCTTTGATACGACACGGTCAGCATAGAGAAAGATATGTCCAATAATGCTTCTATTGTTGCGTGTGTATTCGTTGCCGCAGTAACGTTTTTACCGAGTCGTTGCCTAGCAACGATAGAGGGATACACATACAGACACACAGACTGATGAGAGATTTATGAGGTACGCCGCTGAGATGGGCCAAGGTGCCATGATATGCATACCAAGTTTAGTAGGGCATTCAAAAGTTAATAGAAGGTGAACTACAGACATATAGACATCATGGTGATAGCATAAGCCTATTTTCATTTTTCTTTTCTCAAAAAATGGAAAGTAGGCTAAAAGGAAAACAGTGTACCTAACCACTAATCATTTATCCTGGATATTTCGGGAGCCACAGTTTACGGTCATCCGGACTTAGGATTACTGAGCAGCTATGCGCGCGAAATTGGCCACGCGAATAGTTAAATTCGCATAAGTTAAAAGAGCGTATGCTGCGAATCCTCTGTACAGACCGGAACAGATATTTTCAAAATAGAACAAGCTATTAGCATTCCACGATTTTTGTTATTTTACTTTTTACATAATTTACCAAGTTTCTGGGTAGGCATGCCCCGTGTCAAATATCTTAAGTGACCCCTCCCCCCTCTTGTAACGCTCTTGCCAGAATCACATATAGGCCTGTTGTTAATACTGTTACAGTAAACAGTACCCATAGGGCTGTAGGAATTCACACTTGACTAATACTAAAATTACGCCGCATCATAGATCAAGCGGTTAGTCGCTGGCTTCAATCCCGGATCTGGTCAGG
The DNA here is from genome assembly GCF_002891405.2 of Cryptotermes secundus. Classification (NCBI taxonomy): domain Eukaryota; kingdom Metazoa; phylum Arthropoda; class Insecta; order Blattodea; family Kalotermitidae; genus Cryptotermes; species Cryptotermes secundus. The sequence goes on from NW_019729897.1 coordinate 1,847,028, forward strand.
TGGTATTTGTGGTGGAAAAAGTGACGCTGGGGCAGGTTTTCTCCGAGTACTTCGGTTTCCCCTGCCAATCTTCCTTCCACCAATTGCTCCAGAATCACCCTCACCTATCATCTGGGGCTGGTACAATAGGCCAGAAGTGGCCGCAGTTCAAGGGACTCAGTCCCACCCCACTAGCAATAAAAAAATACTAAAATTCAAACTTCTATTTCATTCTTCTTACGAAATGTACCGGGCACATAACACACACACCGGTACGTCATTTTAAGTAACTAGTTCACTCTGTGGAGCTGGGTTCGTCTTGAGAATCCACCAGGTGCTCAGTTACACAAAAATTTTCCAACAATTTATGGAACCCGAAGGTTCATTGCCGTGTTCACAAGAGTCCCTATACTAAAGTAAAAGAAAAAAGTAAATGTATCCCTGTAACAGGCCGTGGTGGTCCATACGATTGTGAGATGTTGAGGTTCCCACATTTTCTAGACAATCGGCTCATAGATGGCGGTAAGGTTTTCAGCCCTACGCGCCGGCCGACCTTTACCCCCAAGAACATTCCAAGAATATTCCTGGTACTCATTTCTGTTAGAGCCTGAGTCGACCCCAGGGCCATAGTGCGGCTGGAAGGATTAGGTAATTGAAAGAATCCAATGACCTAATCCAGCCCCTACCGCCCTCTCCTCTTTCTCTAAGATCCATTTTAATATTAACCTCCCACGTACGTCTAGGTCTTCCTAGTGTTCTCTTTCCTTCTGGCTTTCCCACCAAAACCCTGTATGCATTCCGTTTGCCCCCCATGCTTGCTACATTACCCATCCATCTCATCCATCATTTGATCATTTTAATTGTATTTGGCGAAGAGCACAAGTTACTGGTACTTACTCGTCCTTAATATTTGAAATATTAATTCATTTGTCGAGACCGAAGCAGCCATAAACGCCCTGGCACAAACGCATGTTTGTTACCTTCTTCTTTTTGTGTCAACTGTGCTTCTCTCTGTCTATTTCCAAATTACATAGCACGCTCGGGTAGGAGGGAGGCCTGACTCCCCTTCGTGCCAATTGGGTTCAGGTACCTCTGGTTTGAGTGGGGTGTGAGGTATTATCTCTGCTTCTACGTAGTGGCAAGTACCGACAAAAGTAAATAATAACAGGGTGGTCCTTTGCATTGTACGTTTACAAATGTTTGTATTTTGTTTTTTAATTATTTTGCGTATTTCTCTATTCGTCCTAGCTTTGTAATTGGCCTCTGTGCTGTTAAGTTTGCACGTAAATAAACATGAATTGAATTGAATTGAATTGAATTATTATTATTCATGTTCTCATCATCATCCTCCTCCTTATCCTTCGCCTTGCCTTCCACCATCGTATTTCGAAAGTTGGAACAGGCTTGATTCCCTATGCCATGAAACATAGAAGAAGAAGAAGAAGTAGAAGAAGAAGAAGAAGAAGAAGAAACTATCTGCTATTTCTTTAAATATTCACACAGCTGAAAATGTTCTGAAAACGTTGTGCAACTTAGTGAAATCCATATTTCACGTCAGATTCCAGTTTTTGAGAGAATTGATTTTCGGATTTCAGATTCATGAAAACAGGTGTTATCCTGGACCGAGAGGGCCAAAAATCAAATGCGCCCTACCGCTTTTACTTAAAATCCTAATATCAAAATCCATTGGAATGTGTTCAGTAATTTCGGGGACGAAATCTGCTGAAGGAAGCGACTCCTCAATATGCAGACCACACAGAAAACACCTTTCTTCTGCTGTTGAGTGACATCACCGCGCATGCGTTAACGTGTTTACTAAGCCTTTGCCCGGCAATCCGTCACAATATGTTAACGCGAATTACGCTGTAACAATGTTTCTACTGCGTGGCTTTCAAACTCTAAAAGAATATTTTTTGTACACATAGGAAATTAAAGGAAGGACTAAGAAAGGCTTGAAGACGTTCACAGGAATGTTCAAGTCAAGAGACCGCACAATTACGTGTATGGAATGTGTGGGAAACACATTAGAACCTACTAACCAAAGATGTGACCGGATTTAACACTCTTTGAAGGCACATGTATAGTTACTCAGACTTCCTACTGCGTAGCGCGTAGTTCAAGGTCAAAGCAGTATATGTATACACGTATAACACTCATTACAGCTGGCAATGCACACATCACAATAATGGAAATTGCAGCACACAAAAAATTACTCAGGAAGGAATTAAATCGTGTAATCAATTCACTATCGCACAATGAAGTTATGAGGCAGTCCCATATACTGTCACAAAAGGTCAGTGTAGATGTAAACTCGCTGAGATTTTTATCATCAGTACTTTGCACCATGTTTGTTTTTTAATGAACAGCCAAAAGTATGACATAAATTACGTTAAAGGAACTGGAAAGTATGAATACCTCATACAGAAATCTTAGTAGCCTTAAAATGTTTATGTGGTTTTAGTGTCCTTCAATAAAACAATACTGTGTTTAATTTGTATTTCTGAAAAGCGAAGAGAAGTACCGCACCAAGAAGGGGAACTAGGCCTCGCATTGAATTTATACGCCACTCTACATGCTGATATGAAAATTAGCTTGAGCGAAGCTAGCTAACAGATCTACATCGCTATATCATAATATTAAAAACGCAAATTTGGACATAAAGCATGCCAAAATTAAAGGAAATTATTCTGTATTATAATAAAAACTTCCACATGTGTCATTAAAACTTCCTACTTCCTTCTGCAAATGCGAACCATTTCTGAAATCGTTGAGAAGTTACTAGATCAGAAGGTGGAAAGAAAAACCGTAGAACCGTAGAGCTACTTTACTGCGTTAACTGGACTTAGGGAAACTACCCCATATCTTCAGAAAACATAACCTCTTAACAACTCCATGGAGTCGAGTCCTTGAGAAGTCAGAATTGCAGAGCCATTTAAATAGTTTCCATAATTTTATGGAACCCGAAGGTTCATTACTATGTTTGTAAGACCCTGCCACTGGTCCCTATCCTCCGCTAGATGAATCCAGTCCACATTCACCTCTTGCAGAAATTTTATTTAAAAACCCGGGAGAAATATCATAAGATGAAAATCATGAACATTTTTAACCCAGCGATACATTTTGTGCGAAAAGGCATTACTCATCTCAAGATCAGATGAAGAGCTCCAGCTTCAAACAACTTTTCATATGCTACTGCAGGTGATTAAAAAATCAGCAATATGCGTAACACGAGCTGGTGCGAACAATAAAATGGTCGGTTCACATGTATACCTGCGTATGGAAATGTACGCCATCTATCATGTGATTTCGTAAATAGTGCGCATTATTTACAGTAGTACTCATCAGAGGTCTCTTACATACCTCTCCTCCCCCACCCAAACGCAGCAAAGAAGGCTGTAGTTGTCATTCAAATAAATGCTGTTTCTCAGACGGTCAATTAAGGTTCAATATTACGATTGTTGAATGAAAGGCAGTTCCAATTTCGGGTTGTTTCCTTCAAAAAGGAATTGTTAGTCTTAACAATATGGATGCTCCCTCCCTAAAGCATTGTGAAAAGAAAAAAAAACATTCAACACAATTAAAATAATGATTTCACACCACCAGTCCTGAATAATCAAATACAGCTACAATCACTTACATAGTACACTTCATTAAGCAGTGTTTTTATTCTGGCTTAAAAACAGATTCCAAAATGTGGGTCTCTTCCCCATGCAAAATAAATAACTGGCCGTTTTGTGAAGGTCATCATGCAAAGCTGACGTCAGACTTGTCCGACATCAATGAAAATTGACTAAGTTCTATAATTCTTTGTAAAATTCTCCAATGTATAATTTTATGAAAATATGTCCAGCGGTTCTTCACGTGTTTCATGCATATGGACTGAGAAAACTTTGTAGGTACTCCGCACTAAAAGTTATCCTTGTACTTCTAATTAAGCACCACACCGTGAAGGCAGGTTGGGGAGTTGAAGGCTTATCTCTTGCCGCTCAAAACCCCATTGGCCAAAATTGATGTCAGAATGCACCACCTCCAAACATCATTTTACTTTGATATCAGAAAACCCGCATATAGTCCTACAAACTAATCTCTGCAAACACAGAACACGCTCTGGCTAAGTAAAAAGTGAAATGAACATATGTATTTCAAATTAATTATTGAGAATGTGTTTTATTTTGCAGGTTTTACAGCACCCTCAGTATGTACAAGCCAAATCAGTCTCAGTTTATCTAAGTTTAGAGAAGGAGATTCAAACAGGAGAACTCCTGGAAGATATCTTCAAATCTGGAAAGACCTGCTTCATTCCTAGGTGATATACAAAGCTCATATTACTTACAGGGCAAGACAGGAAGTAAATGTAAATGGACGAGCTAACAAACATTTTGTTGTTGTTTCTTTAATAAAAGTTGCCTGAAAATGGCACTGTGGATAAGGTTTCCAATTGGTCTGAGCTTGTGTTCAGCTGTTAAATGCAATTACATCAGGAAACTCTGTCTTCAGATGGACATCTGAACATGCCATCTGGACATCATATGTTTGTATATGGGCATTCACTCACTTATAAAATCTTGTTGGGTGATCAGGTGCATTAATTTGGGAAAAAACTATCTTTATGATGATAAACTTTCGCTCAAAATTGATATATCTCATCTCTGAAATGATATCTTTCTTAGTGGTGTTACAGAGACTGTCTCTGTCCTTATCATCAGGCAGTGAACACATTTCCTGGCAATGAAAACAAAGTTCATCTCAGAAATATTGGACTCTTGCTTAAAAGTGATACAGTTAATCACCTGAGAAAATTTTACCACTTTCAGCCGTTGTGAATATTTCCACCTTTATACACTGAATTGTGACACACAGGACATGCTATGCTCTCTAATATGTAGTCAAATTTCTGGCCCATTTATTCTATTTCAGTCATATTTCAGATCTCAATTCACAAGTTATTACTGAACTACTGCTAGTTACCAAATTTCACTAATGGCTGTGGCATATTGGTACAAACTGCTTACTGGAGTCCAGAAATAGTCTTCAAATATTATTTCTTATTTCCATGAGTGCAAAAAGTGGTGAGTCTGTTTCATCTCCCATACTTTTTTTCATGTATAGACAAGGGTACTCTAAAAGTAGCAACACTGATTTAATTTTGATTCATGTTGGTCTGCTGTAACTCCTCAAAGCTAATTCTGAACCATAAAAAAATATCAGTTTGTAACATAAAATAAAGATCACACTAAAATCTGTTACTTTTTTCTGAAAACTTTTCTTGATATGGGGCATGACTTCACATTAGTACTTCAAGAGCTCATTTCTGAGACCATTCCCAATCAGAAATGTCATATGAACATGAGCTGATTCTTAGAGGTTAGAGAGCTATGGGTATTTTGAGTTCACGAATGATTTCCACGTAAGTCCTTGCAACGTACAGTTCATTTTACAATACATGTTCAAAGTGGCTAACTGCAACTTTGATGCACATTCTTACTCAGTTTCCAATTTTATGTGTAATTGCAGAAATGGTGTATGGACATGGACACATGAAATTAACCACTTAGATACAGCAAGACATACAAAGGACTTTAGTTCTTGGGAGTGATACACATTCAGTAGAAAAACAAGTTAGAATGTGTAACAAAGCTGTAGGAAGCCACTTTGATTACTTATTGTAAAATGAACTTTATACAAGTAATTTAAGAACCTGTTCATGTAAAAGGCTTATTCTTGCTTCAGGTTCATAACTCCTGAGAACTGGGCATATGTTTATATATTTCAGACTGGGATTGGCCTCAGGAACAATCACTTTAAGTATTGACAAAATCATGAAACACCACGCATATTGAAAAAATATTAAATTCCTCCATACAGTATAATACCTACACCTTCAAGCTATTGTCTAGAATATGAGTACATCTGTCCCTGCAAAATATTCATGCTGATGAAGAACTAAAAATTGAGAAAGCTGTGTTTGGAAATTTCTAACACTGCAAACCAAAGTGTTCTTGTATTTTATGCAACTTCACTTGCTGTCATCCCATGACCCCACAAACATATAACAAGTAACTGCACAACACTAAATTTCAGTCATATAATTTGCGGCACTGTGTATTTCAGAGTCCGTGCTGGATCTTCGGAAATGGAAATGATACAGCTCCATTCCTTGGATGATTATGCCGATCTACCAGTTAACAAATGGAATATAAAACAACCATCTGATGATAATGAAAGGATTAGCATATTTGACACAGGTCAGGAATGATAAATACTACATATTAACAGAACAGTAAGAGGTCCAAAATTTTCTTCATGCACATTTTAAATGGCAAACACTCATACATGAAGCATCCCCAAAAAATGTCAGTATTAGGTCTAGAGTGGGTGATGAGTGTTACAAGGCCATAATGTGTCTCCTACTCAGTGGCGTGCCATGCATGGAAGCAAGGGAAGCATTCCTTCCGTAGTTAAGAAACAAAAAGAAAAGAAGTCATATATAAATAATTCAATTTGAATAATAAGGATTTGAATACTGTCATTTAGCGCATGTTCCTGATCAAGGCCACATGTCCCCTCCTTCTCCCTTCCCTTCTTGGTGGGTCGGACCAAGATTCCTTTCGTTAATCTTCGTAATAATTTGTCTAATCCGAAGGGGCCAAGGAAAGCAAATTTCAGTTTGCTGGCTAGGCAAGCAAAGGAATGTGTTCTTTTGATGGTTATGTGAAAATTAACTGTGTATGTGTGATTTCAGTATTGTTGGGCATTATAGGTAACATTAAGTGTTATTAAAATATTGTAAGTGTATATTTAGATGGCGTAAGATTGTATTTGTGATCGTATATTGACGCATCAGAAAGACGCTATCTGCATTTAAGGGAAGTAAGTCTGATATTGTGGTACAAAGGCAGGGGCATGATTATACTACACGCACAGGCCACAGATAAAATGAATGCTGGCAGACATGACTGTGCAATCAAAAACCTTTTAAAATGGGAGTTTAATAGCAAGGAATTTTCTGAAAAGAAAATAATTATAGAAAGGTGACGACCAACATGAGAGTTGCCAGAAATTAAAGCACAAACCAAATTATGTGTGAGGAAATTTAATTTGGAACAGTATTCTAAATCAGAGTGGCTATCCGGTTGCCATGATATAGGAAAATTGTTTTGTTGGCCATGCCTATTGTTTCTCAAGGAAAAAATGTATGGAACAAGACTGGGTTTGGTGATATCAACAATCTTCATAAAGCATTGAAACGACATGAGAACTCTCAGACTCACATTATTTCAACGATTCTAAGTTCAAGTAGTTGCGAATTGAACTAAAGAAAGTTACACTCGATAGGAAATTAAGTGCAGAATAAACTCGGGAAACGCATGCTACCTAGTTATCTTTAGATATTTGCATGATTGTTATTATTTTGATGGAAGAGAAAGATCATATCCATCTCCCTTAAGAAAGGAGAAAACTGGAGATACATGACTACAAATTAATGAGAACACCTGGACCTACAAGATGCAAAACTCATCTAAAACGAAAAATATGGCATGATGGAGGCCCTCATATTTTGTATTCTTTCCTCAGTACAGTCAAACTTCCTAATTAAGCATGTTTAGATGATGGACAAGATATGTAGCACACATTGAAAAGAACTAATTCTACAGAGTAGATACTTTCTTGAGAAGCTATAGCTACTCGGCTGGTCAAGACATACCCAACTTTTCATAGAACCCAAAGGTTCATTATGGTGTTCAAAAAAGCCTATTAAAAGTAAGTAAGTAAAGCTATCCCCATACCAGGCCATGAAGGCCCATAGGGTTGTGAGACGTTGAGGGTCCCACATTTTCTAGACAATCGGCTGAAAGATGGCTTACTAGATATAATCTGAACCACATAAATCCAGTCTGCAAGGGCAAACAAATGTTGGTTCTAAAACCTCAAACAAACAAACCACTTCCGAGACTTAAGAAACAGTTGGTAGGACAAGAGTAATACTGATCTTGGAAAACAGGTTATGGGGATATGAATGGGTCGGATTCAATGGAAGACTTTTATGACATGATAAATCTTCATGTTCCATAACAGATATCTGTAATAAATGTTTAGTGCTTACCAACTGCTCAAGGAATATGTATTTCTTCCTCATTTTCTTTAACACATGTATTTGGCATTTATATTCATGGGAGAACACACGCACAAACACAGACACATATATTCATTTATGTTACTAGCATAACAATTTCTAGATAATATAGTTAGTAAATCTCAAGATCTAGTGTGTGGAAGGAATACTAATAAATCTAAACTAATACCTGGTTAACTCTCAAAGTTGTATTGTATTATGAGGAGGGAACAAGGAAAGATGTAGAATACAAAATACTAATTTCCACTAAAATAAATCCACAGCAGCATAATGATATATTTTTATTTCTGTAGATTAAATAATCATTAAACAGTATTCAGTCTCAATAAAAGCATCACAGGAAATACAAGAAATACTGTACATAAAATATCACATTAGTAGCAGTACAAGAAAATTAAAATAAATCATCTACCTTTATGCTCAGAGCATTTTATGGCAAGGAATAAATTAAGAAAAATCTTTGAAACCAAGTTTTTGAATTACAATAACAATGATCTGGAATGGTGTATTTTACTCATATATGAAATAAAACAACATAGTGACATTATAACTTAGGCTTCCATGGCACACCAGCAATTAGAAATACTGAAAACATAGCCACCAATATATCAAAGAAGTGCTCAATTGAACACTATTAAACACCATACATATACAACTCTGAAGCCCAACTTTTCATTACATTACACTTTAACTATGACCAGTTTAATAAAATGAAGTGAAAAAAAAAACACAAAGAACTAGAGAACTCTGTAGCTGGCTACGTGACAGACATACAAGTTTCCCTAGTTGCTACTGCAAATGTTGGACCATACTTGTTGTGCCAGCACCGTGGTGTTATGTAAATGCATTCCCTCAGAGCTCACTCAGTTCCAGGCTGTTTCAAGTGGCATAGGCTAACTCTTTCAGTCACATCTAGTAAGTGTCAGTACATTCTTTCTTGGTCCACAGTTTTCACATTAGTAAAAAAATTAAAAATAAAAGTGAATCTGAACATAACACAAAAATTCATAAAAACTGTTATGGAGTGGCATTTGAATGCTTTGTCAGGTATATTCTTTCGCCAAATTACAAAGTCATGTAGAAATAGGTATGTCGTAAATGCATGTTGAGATTCCGAAATACTTACATCAGTTTGCAAGTAGAAAGCATTCTTCCCACTTAATTGGACTGCCTTTATTTCTTCTTTTATTTAGCATTCAATACTTTGAAAAATGTTTGTGTAAACATTGTCCTCAGTGTTTTTTAACATGACTGGACATCTATACGATTTTTTACTTCGCAGCTCTTGCATTGTATCCATTTTCAACCTGTTACAAAAGGAAATATTTTATACAGTGTATAGTTCTGAAAAAATATATAAAAAGGCCAAGTATAACAAATTCAGAGATCACCAATGGAAAAGTTACAGAACAAAATAAAGTAATGAACAATACTGATTCAGTACTGGCGACTATTTTTTCTATAAACAAATTTTAGTTTGTGGCTAAACAGTAGTTTCTGGGACTAAGGTTAGTTTACTATGAGAACAAAAGTTATTGATTCTGGCTGCATTAAGTACTATCAGACGTTGTTCAGCAGTTACGAAGCAACAGAAAGATATAAAATTTGGGTATACAGTAGTGACAAATTTTTATAGAGTGCACATCAAGTTCCTAATATGGGAAAAGTGTTAACTTGTGCATTACTTCCATTAACTTTAAATGATGCTGAATAGAAGTAGGCACAAGTGAAACTTAGCAGTCGAATAGAAAATTAATAGGAAAGATAAATTTACATATCACCTTATCAGCCTATATCTAAAACCCTAAACAAATCAGTTTCTTCCCCCATAGGACTGAAACAGATATATATATATACATACATACATACACACACACCATATTATTTTGAATATAAGATGCCCTCAAATTTAAGACACATCCAATTTTTAAATGAACGTTTCTGGAAAAAACTGGAAAGGTTTATTTATTTCAGAGAGTTTATTTCCAACACATCAATTAAAATGACAAATTGTTAGAACACGTTTAAAGTGAAAAGTAATGGAAAATATACCAAAAGGAAATAGAAATTTAAAAATTTCACTACATTCATATTCCTTTCTATCTTTTTTATTTAATGAGAAAGTTCATCAAATGATCCTTCAGTTGCACTTTCATTTTCTGAAGATGATGCACCCTCAGCACTTTATTCACTGTCATCTTCCATTCCATCTGCCGCATTTAATAAAGAGCACTTTAAACCGATTTTGGAATAATATTGCTTGGCACTTCTTTCCATGCTTTTGATATTCTTTTTATTTTGCCACTAGGTATCAGTATGAATGTCTTTGTTGAGCCAGGCATCACAGTGTTTGTGGACAAGATGCTTGAATGGTTTGCTAATTTACCATACAGATTCAAGCCAGTCTTCCATTAACTCCAGTGTCATCCATGCATTTTTCTTTGGTCTGAACTATTACAGCTTTGTACAAAATTTTCTTTTGGCGCTGTCTTTCAGTTTAATATTATGAATGGTGGTAATTTAATGCCACTTGCAGTTATATACAGCATGAGGCCGCACCATAGCTCAAGCTGTTTGTCACTGGCTTCCCACAGCAGAGGCCCGGGTTCAATTCCGGGTCTGGTCAAGTGGGATTTGTGGTGGACAAAGTGGCATTAGGATGGGTTTTCTCCGAGTACTTTGGTTTCCCCTTCCAATCTTCATTTCACAAAATTCTCCATTATCATAATCACCTGGGGCAGGCTACAGTAGGCCAATCAGTGGCCGCCATGCCAAGTGGACCCAGTTGGATTCCATCCCCCACTAAGCAAATTTTATATACAGCATGACAGTAATAAGTAACTTTCAGAGCCTGTGGTTTTCATTGCCACTTGATCTTCCCCTTTCATACAGTATAATTGTGAGGCATGTTGAAAAAACTGCAGTTTAATCTGCATTGCGATTTGACTTAACACTTATTCCTTCAGCACAGTCCAATAACAAAATGCTGAAATTCAGTCAGTTTAGTTTCATATTCTGAAGGACGATTTTGACTCATTTTCATCTGTCATAATGATAAGCTCTCTCTTCATAAACTATTCACACTGTACATGATTGTATACTGATTGTATACTTTTTACCAGCTGCTCTTTTCAGCGCATATAATAACTTTCCTTTTGAATGAGGCATAGTATGTTAAACGCTTTTCCATCAGTAAAAACTGACAGAAAACTGAACAACAAGAATGTCAGGTAACTGAACTGAAAGTGGGGGAGGTGGCTCACAGTGACAGGTGGGGGGATGATGTGGCTTGATGACTCACTCCAAATGTGTTTACATTAGGTTCTTTCCAGGCTACCTTGTGGACAGTTTGCAAACTGGTGAATAACTCTTTGGATTTACAACACACCTCAGTTTTTCAATGGGAAAAAATGTGAAAAATGCAAGTCTTATATTCGAATTAATATGGTATATACGAGTGAGTGTGTGTGTGTGTGTACACACACATACATATAAGTTTATTAAGCAGTATTTGTTCACAGAAGTTTCACTGTGCCTATACTTTCCACAGAAAATCTGGATTTGGTTCTGACACCTGGCTTGGCATTCACCAGAAATGGTAAGCGTCTTGGAAGAGGGAAAGGATATTATGATCGTTTTCTTGCTAGATGCTTCAGAAGATACAAGAAAAATCCATTCACACTAGGTCTTGCATTCAAGGAACAAATTGTATCAGATATCCCGACCACTAATACAGATATAATTATTGACCAAGTTCTGTACACTGACAACTGAACCACAATAAAGTTACCTTGCACAAACCAGATACCACATTAAACATTCATTTACAATCAGATTGGCATCATCCAGAACTGGGGGAAGTGAATGTACAGTGAAATGGTAGTACCACAAACTAAAGCAGGACTCATACAGTTAAAATCATCTCATGATGCTCAGTAACAATTTAACTCTGTATAATGAATTCAATATGAATAAATGAAATTTGGTAATTTCTAGGTGTCATTTTCACCACTGCCATGGAATTTATTTCTCTTGGTTTACATTAGCATTCCTTCTAAATGCAATATTCTGCTTCATACACCCCATATTTATCCAATTAAAATATTTGTTACTGCAATTCAAGGCCTCATTTTAAGAATAAACTTCAGACTGAGGTGAAATTATTCCTTCCAAAACGAATTAACTAACCTGTTAACGAATTCCAAGGTACATGCATGCCTGTACCACCAAGATTTGTATAAAACACCTAAAAATACAGCCACTGATTCTCTGTATGTAATACTAAAATTCATAACTGTCAGTCATGAATATGTTCCAGTATGTTCACTTTGCACTTTATCACAATTTAAGTAAAAGAGTAAAGTTGTCCCTGTACGTAACTCATTAAGCAATATGCCATGAAGGCATATGGGGAGAAGATGTATAGATCAACATTTTCTTGACTTTGGCACTAGTTCAAGGAGAATGGTCAGCTTCATGCCCCTGCTGCTTTACCCCAGGGGAAAAAGCCCCAGGTACACAGTGAACAGGAGGCTGGGTGGGCCCCAGAGCCAGTCTGGATGATGTGGAGAAAATTCTTGACCCTACTGGGACTCAAACTCCGACCCCTCAGTCATCCAGCCTGTAGCCAATCACTATACTGACTACACTATCCCAGCTCCTACTTTGTCACAGATACATCTGGGATTAATCATGTTAAAAACACAGATGCAATCATAACAGTATCACTGAATGACAAAAAATAACTTATTTTGGAACATTTACAACAATGGGTGGATCTTACAGGCTATTTAAATAGTCATTTCACAAATTCACAACTATTCTATCACCCATAAGTTCTGAGTTAATCAGAAATTAAATTTGCACAAACTTAAAAGCCTCTAGTAACAACATTAAAGCATACACTGCATGTCATCCACCTAAAATATGGCTATTGATGACTGACTCTTGCATTCTGCCTCTGGGGTATCCCTTACCAATATCCAACAATAATCATGCAACATGCTGCAGCTCTGCTTGCCCTGGTATCACTTCTTCTCCATCAGAGATATATTCCCCATTCTCATCACCTACATCACTCACATATGTTGCAAAAACATCGAGACGTGAATTAAAAAAAATTAATTTTTAACATTTTGTAATCCATAAATTTGCATGCATTGAGAAGTTCTGCAACAAATGACTAATAATTTTCTGCCTCAAAGTTCTTTAGGAAATTTGTGGCCCAACTTCACTTTAAGTTTCATCTGCATTAACCAGTGGCTGACTGGTGACTATTTTTTGCACCAGAATCAACACTTGTTGAAATGGTCATTGTTTCTTTGAATAATGACTTTCCTGAGCTTGACCATTCCAATCATTGAGGCAACAATAGAATTTTGCCTAGCCCAGTTGTAAACCAAGCAGAAATGGCATCACTTTCAATTATCTAACATTTACCATAATTGATATGGTTCATAAGGTATACGACTTCTTCATATGAACAGCATATACCATTAGAAGTGAAGAGTACTGAGTTCCATTACAGAATAAGACAGCTTTCAGACTCAGCTTCAAGGAACTGATAAACAGGCACCATTTGTTTGGATCATGCTGTTGCCCAAGGGCCTACAAGAGACAGTTCACTTCACTGGAGGGATAAAAAACGTTTTTTTTGGTGCTTGCGGAATGAAGGTGTTTTGGTGCCTATTTCTAGAAGATTCAGACTTTTCAATCTCAAAAGTCAAACATTCAGATTGATATCTTGATAAATTCAGATACAGGAGGGGTCAGACTGCTCCAGATATTACATCAGGCTCTGCTGATAAATAAGCTGGCTAAGTTACATTAAATTAAGAAAAATATATAAATAAAATACATAAGGTTCACAGAGCAAAATCATGCAAATAATTGATAAATATAAATCAACACATAATCTGTGTGACAGAACTGAACAAGCATGGATACATCTAAGTATAAACATGCTAGCAGGGACGGGCAGAACTGTAGACAGGAGAGGAGGAGCAAGTGGTAACCCCTTCTTCCATCCTAGTGCACTGTAAATCCTAAATAATCTGAAACGTTGTCATTCGAAAATTATGGGTGACAGAAAAATTGTTCTCTTTCGTATCACCACAAAAAAAAAAATATCCATTTATCACCTAAAATCACTCATAAAAATAAAAAAAAATGGTTGAACAGTGCCTTCTGAAGAAAAGATGGAATGCAGACATCAGTTTTGGCTTATCATTACCCTCATTCACTCTGAGAGCTGATGAAACAATAACCTTTCTGATTAAATCCACTTTATCTGCTCTTCGTTTTGAACAGAAGACTGGCTGCTATGGACTGTCTCCAGTTCCAGGTGAGGTGTTATGGCTGCATATGGTCTGTGAGAGTGAATGGATGTGAGGCTAGGGTAATACTGCCTGTAGCACAGGTAAGAAATTGAAATACCCAGTAGTGAGCCACAAAGAACATCTGCAACACAGAATTACACATAACACTTACGAGTATATCAGATCTGAGGTTCTCACAACAGCAAATGTGAAGATTACCGTGTTCTGGCATGTGATGCCATGTAGTGTGTGTAGAAAAGTACCAAAGTTTCAGAGGCACATGCTGCCTCCCATCTTGAGGGAGGCCACAGTTTATTCCAAAATGTTGGTGCCTTTTTAACAGACTACACAACATCACATCCCAGAAGACAATAGTCTTTAAATTAACCACAGTCTTACTATAGCAGAAAGTTTAGAGGGGCAATTGCAAGAAATAAATTTCATATGTGCCAAAGAAATTCAAATAAATTCATTTAATAGCAAATGAAGATGGTTTAACAGTTAAAAAACCTATAGACAAATTCCAGTAACAAATAATGTGGCCCCAATATAACGAATATTAAATGCATCAATCTTATTATTACCACAGAATTAAATAGGATTTTCAAAACTGAAAATGTCCAAGATGTGATAAGCTTAAGATTACAGAAATCCTGAAATATATAACAGCAGCCATTAAACTATCATTCTAGGATACACTGAATATGTATTTTAAAAATTTCCCCTCATACAAGAATCTGTGTGTTTTTGTGTATATTTAAAGTCTGATGTCTTAAAACTGTTTTCCAGCTAATCTGCAGAAAACTTACAGTTTGTTTTCATAAGTGAGAACACCATAATATGAATCCTGAGAACCTCTAATCTTACATATGAATTCATACTTGCCTTGCCAGTGATGATGGTAATCACATGTTCGACTCAATGCTACAGCCAGTGCCACAGATAGAGGAAGAAGGAAGGCACATAAACGCCATGATTTGCCTCTACCAATGGAGTTGAAAATGTGAAGTTTTCCAGCCAGATAAAACGCGATAAATCCCATGCTCACAAATGAAACTGAAAGAGAAAGATGGGTTATGGTAACAGATTCAAGTTTTGTGCTGCATGAGAATGAATAATACTGACTTATAACAAACAATCCCAAATATATCTCTTTAAATTAATAACTGCTGAAATCAATGGTAAACTAAAAATATTAATGCAGGAATTCTATTTGTTACAGGCTGATTCCAGAGAAAGCTATTCCTAATTAGAACAAATATAAATACAACTTAAAATTATTTATAATAAACAGTAAAGTTCAGAAGTTTGATGTAATAAACGGCAATGCGATGCATGCATATTTAGTCAAAGACATAACTGAATATCAAAAACAACTTATGGGCACTGCATCACTAATTAAGAAAATGTCAAAAAAAGAGTATATTAGTAACTAATTCTCGTAGATTAATAAAACAATTTCATACTCAGGAAATACTGATGTCGATCATATCACAGTGTTTATGGACAAATTAAATGAGTGTATATCTTATTCTACATAGGCCTCCTGCAAAGACACATTCCTAGTGGAGTTTCAAGTCACATCTAATAGACTGCTGTTTTTCCTAGTACAATCTACTATTGAGGTGACTATCGGCACCAGGAACACATACACACTACAATCATATTATTTTCTTCGTGAATATGCTTGAAATTAACAGGAGGCATATACAGGTAGACTTTACTCAAACATACGTATCTTATGTTATTCATGGAAATGTCACTTCCATCTTCAGGGTCAAAGAATAAGACAAGCAAGAAATGAGCATAGGGAAGGTAGCAAGCAGAGCTCTGTTGAAGATGGAGGCGACATGTTCCTCCAAAACATCGGTTGATTTTCAAAGGACTACACGGCATTATATCCAAAAAGGTAGAATTCCTTGTAACCTCTGCTGTGAGACCGTCAAATCCTACGGTTAATATTATGTAACAGCAACTGATATACTGAAAAACATGGTCACAAATGTGACAGGATCGTTCCAAAATCAAGCCAGGGAAAGATGTTTAGGAATACCTCTAAAAAGATGGCCAGATTCTGTTTTTTAATATCCATAGCAGGCCAACTTGCCTTAATAATGTAGTGAGTATTGTGATGAATAAAGTAAAGTAAATAAAGCTATCCCTATAAAAGGCCGTGAAGGCCCATAGGGTTGTGAGACGTTGAGGGTCCCACATTATCTAGACAATCGGCTCAAAGATGGCGGTAAGGTGGTTAGCCTTACGCACCGGCCGTGCTTTACTCCCCAGGAAAATTATTTCATTAATTCCTGGTACTCATTTCTGTTAGAGGTTGAGTCGACCCCAGGGCCATAGTGTGGCTGGAAGGATTAGGTCAACTGATAAAAATCCAATGACCTCATCGGGACTTGAACCCACGACCTTCTGGGTTGTAGCATAGTGCCTCAACCAACTACACTACCGTGTGCCCCATTGTGATGAATAACTGTAATAAATCACAATAATCTTGGTATATATTTATGTGCATGTGTATGTGCTATGCTACATCCAAATACATGAGGCAGTTTACTGAGACACAAACAGTACCTACTTACAAGAAGAGTGACCACTGGGGAAACTCTTGCGCCCCTCAATAATGACAGACTCCTCGCCTGTACACTTCAGCTCTGGGTTCACTTCTCCATCGGGGAAACACCTCCAAAAGAAATCAGGTCTTGGCCGACCTGTCACACTGATAACTCATTACACATGAAATGCTACAAGGAATTATTAAACGTCAGTTTCCTACATACAATATACAAACTTCCCAAACTGTCCACATACCTCACACAGTGTTGCAATAATGCTTATGCATGCTTTCCACAGAATTAATGCATAATGGGGGCAGTGTTTGCACATCTACATAATTAACACCCAAATTGACTCATGAGGTTTCAATTAAATGGCATATTGGATACCTATATTAAAAAGTGTCGGGTGAACTTCAATGCTGTTTTCATATTAGAAAACCAAAAAAAAATTATGAACTAACCAACAAAACTATGCCTACTCCGGGTGACCTGGATTTGCACGGTTAAACTAAACAGAAGGGAAAATGCAGTGTCCCTCTACTTGTTACTTTGTTTCACCAACAACATTACTTTACATTACATTACTAATTATTATGGCTCATTTTGGCCACAACATTACAGCACGATAGATAACATCCAAATAACTAAGAAATGCCAACATTTTCATATCATCTTTAAACCACAAAGTCATAAATAAATTACCTACTTCCAAATATTTTAGTTTGTGGTGTACAAATACAAGATATAAAAACAGCGGTTCTTTATTTTCACTAGTTTTATCAACATATTTGTGGACATTATGAATATTCAACTGGCACGTAAAAAAATAAATGAAATTAACTGCTGCTCGGTAGACAGCTGGTGGTTACAGAATGTCAAACAACAATGAAATCTCACTGACAGAGCCAGTTTTGAGAAAACTGACACTAAACATTTGCGCCCCTAGTGCCTGTACCATATTTTCCTGATGATACGACTAATGCATTTGTATTTAGGGCTATGGTCTTCATAGATTACTCAAATTTTAATAAAACTGTGACAGCACTTTTTGAGAAAATCACCATTTTGTATGTGTGTGTGTGTGTGTGTGTGTGTGTGTGTGTGTTTGTTTTTTGGGGGGGTGCATATTTTTGAAGCTGGAATTTCCAGTCTCTTTGCTGAATGTACTTTTGAATATCAAATGTAAATAAAATCCATCCAACCATTCAGGCGCCAGCAAGACACACGTACATAAGCACATGGCACTCCAAAAACTACTTTTTAGTAATCAAGGAACTGAGAATATCTTGACATTCATTTTTTCACAAGCATGTTTTCTCATATATCCTATGTATATGATAAAAAATGAATGGGGAAACTTTAAGTACCTTCAGTTGGAGTAAACAAACGTGTCTCTGAAACTGCTAAACAGATGATATTCCAAAATAATATGATCTGCAGCAAAACTGGTTAAATATGAAAATATTTACTCACCCACAATTAATTTCATAATATTGGTGAATACTCCATTTAATGATAATCCCAAAGAACAGCCAAGAATTGCTTGGCTAACATCTGTCTTGTCTTTTTGAAGTAAAAATACTAATAGGATTACTGCAGTTGGGGTAACAAATACAAGAGGCTGAAAAGAAAAACATTTTACCATAAGTAAGACTTGAGGTTTTCATGGCAGTGACTATGAAGAATGCCGTCTTCTGGGATGTGGCGCCATGTAGACATTCTGTTAACTGACTCAGTCTACAGACACCTGCTCACCCTGGTTCATCGATTGCAGATTTCTTATACCGTGAAGATGGAGGCAATATGGTCCTCCGAAACATCGGTTAACAAAATATCTACACGGTGCCACATCCCAAAAGACGGTGGTATTCTTCATTTTACCTTAAATCATGAACAAAACATTTACAATGCTACAACATAATTATATCAGGCTGAAATATGGTTTCATCTGAAATTCTATGAAGTGGGCAGTGGATGCTTGTAAATGAGTTTGTGACTGAATTTGAATTCCTTTCAAATAGCATAAAATACTGTCACTTAAACAGATTTGACAACAACTATACCATTAAGGAATTCTAAACATTTGGCATGCTACAGTGAGAATGCAGCACAATGTGCTATGAGGATGAAATTTAAGTGGTTAGTAGATAATGAACCACAGAAAATCCTCATGCTCTTCATAAAGTGCCACTACACACAGGATAACTGGCCCGTGTACTTACACAAAACAATAAATCTGAAATGTTATGTGACACTGATTCTCTCACCTTTCTTCAATCAACTGACTGATGAAGGAAAGTCATATGGACAATTTATGAAAGATAATGCAACAACACACACTGCAAAAGATTCTATAGATGCATTCACTGATACTTCTGGCAAATGAGTTGCATATTTAGGATTGTGGTCACTGCAACCACCTGATTTAAATCCTTTTGACTCTTATTTGTGGTGCATGGTGAAGGAAAAAATGCGAAAAATCTGGAAGAACTGTTAAGAAAATATTAGGCATAAATTTCTGCTATTCCCTTACAGGAGCTTCAACATGTGTCAGAAACATATTCTCATGATGCAGGACATGTTTAGAAGTAGCAGCTTATCACTTCAACAATCTTCTATAAAATAAAGGAACTTACACAACAGCATTAAAGTGGAACATGAATTTTTGGCTACTGAAAAAGGCCTGTGTAAGAAAGTGCCATGTCAGCACTACTTATAATAGGACATGAACCAACTTCTTTTATAATTTCCAACAAAACTCTTAACAAACTAACTGTAAATATTTTAACATATTAAGACAGCCATTGTAGTTGTTAAAAACTTTAGATTTTATATCCACTGTATTTTATCTACATTATATGTATATATTTTAACCTTTAAAAACATATTGTAATAGTGGCTTCCAACTGTATTGATGTCCCTCTGAGGATGGTCTGTAAAGACCGAAATATGTAAGGGAAGGACTGAAATAAGAAAACTCTTCTTCTAGTCACACTGGACAGAACTGTTTAATCTCTTTATGATATTGCTAGTGTGACGGACCAGAATGAAACAAATCACACTACACATGTCTTAATCACACACACAATTACATAATTAATAAATCTACAGCAAATTTGTAGTGCAGTTACAAACACCTACAATTCCACTATGTTCAAATTACATTTATTACCAAATAAATTACTAAGTAAATAACTATACACATAAATTTAACTGACCCAATTCACTATATATATAAGAATGAGCACGTACAGGTAATTTCTATACACACAAAAAGATTTTAATATACCCTAAACACAAACGTGGAACTACTGAAACTAACAATTAGATATACAATTACAGCCTCCTAATCATTAAACTTACTTATTTAAAAAATCATCAAAAGAGCAAAGGTGTGAGCCAGAAGAAATTTTTCAAGGCTACTTTCATTGTTTATATTAACTGATAAACATTTAATTGTGAAGGGGAGCTTGTTGTTTAATCCAAGAACAGTATATTCCTTTTTGAGAGACTTGTGTCACAAAAGAGTAAAGCTAGATGAAAGGTCATAATGGAACATAAGCAAGGGCACAAAAGAAAACTTTTCTTTCAGACTTCAGAATTAGGAAGAGGTACATCAGTCTCAAGATCTAGCTATCTTATCCCCCGGAGAAAGATCACCCACTGCCGACCACAAAGGCAAACTGAACAGATACAAGGAAGAGGTACATCAGTCTCAAGATCTAGCTATCTTATCCCCCGGAGAAAGATCACCCACTGCCGACCACAAAGGCAAACTGAACAGATACAAGTTCAACCATACTCCTGATAATGAACCCTCTGTATCTTACTTCAAAGACTAATACATATAAACACATGTGGTTAAGACACAACAGGTAACAAACTAATCCAAACAGAAAAAATTAAATACTCTATTTCAGTCACTACACACCACACTTACCCACAACACATTTGTTGGAACATAACTGTCACTCCTTGGATTTTTATATAACCACAGTTCATCTGGCTGAATCTTCCGCGTAAAAGGCGTTGCGCCTTCCAGTTCACTGTAATATAAAATACAAAATTAATGTCAACATTTCATAACCTTTTATGCCATGGATTATTGCATTACATGCAAGAATCACTGCAAACGAATAACACCGATGAAAACCAAATACTACTTACATGAAAATCAAAGCCAGGAGTGTTCTTACTGAAATTTCCACCCATATACTTCCTTCAATATCGCGTACATTTGGCATCATTAATAAGAATAATTTCAAACAACTGATGCCCACATCCGCAATACCATTTTCAGTTCCCAGTGTGCACCTAGCTTCCGAAGTTTAGAGGTTAAAAACACAAAAACAAACTCCAAACCTAGCGCAAATTTTGATGTGTATATGTTCCATTTTTTTTAAATAATACGTTTTCATTCAATTCTTATAACTACAAGTATTATTTCCATTACACCTTAAAACTCGATCCATATGTAACACACCACAAACCAAACAATACAACGGATCAAATATGCACCAACGTCAGCATCAGGAAATTCCCAGCGTATGGCGCCAAGATTATCGTTCACACCCTAATAAGTATCTATTAACATAACGAATAACAGCTGGTCACGTTTTCCGTGGACATATTCGCTTACTCCCCGTGGAACGGGTCCCACGGGCAAATCTATCACGGTTCTCTCAAGCAGAGTTTTTGAAACACTTGCCCGATTTTCACGAAACTCCGCATTAACAATGTGCCACTCAAGACCATAACAAAGCCATCAATTCTAATGTATTATAATCAGTAGGGCCCGGATTTTTATTACCTAAAAACTATAAATATATGCATGCAGTTATGACCCAAAATTATGTCAAATATGACCTAAAAAGTGTAAAATATGACCTTAAATATTAAATGGGACATAAAATTTAACAATTTTAATTACAACTTTTACTAGAGTTTAAGAATAAAGATGACGAATATATGATAGTAGGTCCTACTTACCAAATTAGCCTTGTTATGTCTCTGAAGGAAAGAAAACTGATGGAATTTCGACATTTC
>NW_019729897.1:1870728-1885758 GCF_002891405.2 Cryptotermes secundus
TATTTTGTAATACTAAACATTATGGAGCCGAAATTTTACATTATATCAAAGAATTGTTTCTAAAATGACAAAAATATGACCTTATTTCAAAATTATGCCAAAATATGCTGTAAAACCAATAAAACTCTAAAATATGCATTTATATGCACAATAAAAACGACATAATTTCAATAAGAATGACTGGAAACATGCATAATTACATTTAAAAATAGGCATAAACCCTAGGAAAAAAATATGACATGTCATAGAAATGCGGGCCCTAATAATTAGTAATAAAAACACGGCGGACGAGAGAGCAATGACCTACGATGAGCATACCACTGCGCATCCCTCATCTCATTGGGGCAGCAGCTGGCAAAACTGGGCAGTGTTAGGAGGATTAGGAGTGTTAGGTTAAGTTAGGTTAGATTGGGTTCGCACAAGTACTATGCATCCAACTGAGCACCCCTTCTTAACTGGCACTGTAGTTGGTGAGCTTGGTGAGATTGCGCAACTCCTTTTGAACGAGGGTAACGTGACCCTCCATTGGTGAGACAGCAATCAGGTTAAAACCTTAAATCTTACATAGGTTAAATTAGTTTAGATTAGCGGAACATGCCACTGCGCAGCCACTTGGTCCTACTAGTTCCAGATACCATTGGTTAGGCTGGATACATTTTTATTATATTGACGCATCACATCAACTCATATCCCATCACCATGAAATTTGGCCTTGTCATTTTGAAGAATTTAAAAAGCACTGACACACTCGAAATCTTTCTTCAAATATTCGCACATTTTAAAACTTTGGAGAGAATTAACACTTCAGATCCCACATGTTTTTCATTTTCTGAGATTTATAAATCCAAGTGGATTTCAAAAAGTTTTCAAATGTGCTTTAGTAATACCATCACTCCAAACAAATAAATACTGAGACTTAAAATACCTTAAGCCTTTAAATACTAGACAACGTGAATTCGTTTATTTTAAAAGAAAAAGTTGAGCTTATTGAAGTTCCAATAGTCCGTAAAATCGACTAATTTTTTAATCCTCAAGAATTCAACATATCACTGTTATTTAGCTCACGAATGTCACTAGGACTCATTCAGATCATTCTCCTACATTTGCTCGTTCATGTCTCTTATACATAAAGCTGTATATACTGTATATTTTTTTATTGCTAGTGGCGTGGGACCAAGTCCCTTGTACTGCCACCACTTCTGGCCTATTGTACCAGTCTAACATCTGTTTACAAACTCCAGGAAAATGCAGACATGGGTTAATATATTTGAAAGCTTCTAACCCTTCTTTAGTTGATTATGTTAACACATGTTAAGCATTATGGTAGCACTAAATTAGACTGGGCTGTTGGTTCAGACCACTGTTGCCGCACTTGTGCATAAGGCAAAGCTTCGTCAGTTCCCTGTTGGGTTGTTAGGTTAGATATTCACAACAGCCTGATTATTTGAGCTGGGCATCATCAGATGGCATTAGATTAGTATAGGTTAATTGGCGTATCACATCACTGCCAGGGATTGGTTTTATATCTGTAAATTTTCGAAAATTGTCATATATTATCAGATTATATTATACAATAGATATGCTGTGCCTGATTCTGGAGAAAGATGTGCAATTTTAATTCTGGCTGCCCATGGTTCGAATGGTGCCAAGAAGTAACATATCTCTTTCATGGACCAATATTGTACTGAAACAAGCAAAACAAGTATTACAACACAATCATATACATATCCTCCCCATTGATTCTCGAAACACACCGTAATACTAGAATAGTTTCCTTAGCTACGCATGGAGTCATACCGTCTTGCATAAGATAATCAAAACTTTCTTCTGCAGATGCCAAATTAACGAAAAATGGATAGAGTATTTCATTAATCTGTCGTTGAGCATCAAGAATTCCTTCATAAAATATAGGTTCAATGGTATGGTTTGTGCAAATCGCACACCAATACCTGCTGTTTTATGAATTAACATATCCTGAGAGATTACAGTTATCCACGTTTTTTAAATATATCAGCTTTGGATCAATAAGTCCATCATGCTCACGACTTATAAACCAATTACAAAACCTAACCCTTTTTTCATAATCCATAGGATTAATTTCAGGAACAGTAATTTTATAAGGATGAATATGCAACAGTTTATTTGCTGTCCACGAGCTGCCAATAGAAACACCACTTCATTGTGCTAATCGCCACAAAAATTTTCAAGATTAATTTTCTAATCAGTGACCAATGTCCTCAGTTAAAACATGATTTCTGGCACTTAAAATACCGTTGGTTTCAACTTTCTTCACCAATTTGGAAATTGTATCTCCAGATGGACATGTTATGTCAGGAAACATTGCAAAATTTTCTCCTGCATGATTTGTATGAGTTCTTTTTTCACATAACAATCATAGATGAAAACTCTTTGCTTTAAATTGTACTTCATATGAGCCATAAAGACACATAACAGAAAACAATAAAGAGAAACTTCCATAATACTTGATGGCATAACACTGACTGACTCACTGATCAGGTGATCACCAAATGAATGACCATCAATTTTCAGTGGAATCCCAGTGTCTGCTGATAAGAAGTTCTGAGAAGCTCCCTGGACAGCTAATAAGACTACACAATGAACACCCGGTATAAAGAAAATATTTTGTCACAATTACAGAGATCACCAGCTTTTCAGTGTAATTTTGAATAACCCCATTTAGTGAAAACCTCAGTTTAGTGTAAGAAAGAATGTTATTGCATTATACTGAAGCAGCAGGGACTTAAATATATACTTGTCAGAAGGGACATGGGGATTTTTGTAATGAAAATACCACCACCATGTTATTCATACTTTGTTGTTCAAGGACATGGCCATCTTTATGAACTTATCTTTAATTTATTTCCATATCAGTTACTCAAACGTACAACAAATGAACAAAACTCATTATCCTCAAAATTCCACATCTTGGACTCACCTGTCATACAACTACTGCAATTCTCTAGCATCCTACTAATTCACATTAACGAACTAAACGTATAAAAGTAGATAAAATGAACAATACAAAAGAAATTTTAGGCCTTCAGTCAATATCTATCCATATATCCAATCATAATTTCCTGAAGTGAAATCAGAATATTCTTGGGTCAGTATTATCAAATGGCCACTGCCACGCAATGTATCAAGACATCAAATACATATCTGAATATCAGAAAAATTCAATGTGATTTCCTTCATCCATCAGTAAACTAAATATCACATTCCTATACTATAAAATGGTGTTAATAGATAGTTGTAGTTAAATCTCAAAGGCCAAATTGTTATTACTGGGACTGCCAGGTCCTTCCTTGTTCTCAATAAAACTACTTTAAGTTATAAAAGCATGTAAATATGACTGTTGCTATACAATATACACGTCATCTACTGATGTCTATTATATCTTAACAGCACATTCAAATGTCACCAGTTAAAGATTCAGTACATACAGTCTGTCATGCAGAAAATATCTGATAGAAATTGAGAGAAGATTGGAAACCTTGTGATTTATAATCCACTTCATGTACAGTTTTTCTGAACACAATATAACTCAATACATTTCCAAATTATAATACATAATTTTATGAAAGAACACTTTATAATATTGAAATGCAGAATATGCTACTGAACACAAATGATCAATTTAATCAGTTCTGAGACTTCAGAATTCTTCGAACAGAATTATCTTTAGTTTGCCTTTTCTTCATGAATTGCATGTCATCTGAATAATGCTTCGTTAGACCAACAGCCTTTGAATTTTCTTTATCACTACTCTGTAAAGGGAAAGAATGAATTAGTGGACAGTTTATTTTCAAAAACACAGCACACACCACAAAATCAAAAATGCCACATAACCATCCTAGATGCATGGAAAATGTTTGAAATTGTGAGCTGGCAACTGCCAACTGTGAGTAAATGGAAAATGAAGTTGCATAGTTGCATTTGTGATGGAAGTATATGTGCATATAAGTGATAAGTTAGTGCAACAGAATGCTGAAATACAATAAAAGATAAAGATAAAGTTGTCCCTGTGCTTAACTATGCCATAAAGGCATATGTGGAGTGGATGTGTAGATACAGATTTGCTTTGCCTCCATACTAATTGGAGGTGAGTGGTCAGCTTCACACCCCTGGCACTTTGGACTTTACCCCTGGGGAGAGAGCCCCAGGTATGCATTAATAGGAGGCTGGGTGGGCCCCAGAACCAGTCTGTACGACGTAGACAAGAGAAAATTCTTGACCCTACCAGGACTTGAAATCCAATCCCCCTGTTGTCTAGCCTATAGCCAGTTGCTATCCCAGCTCATGCTGAAATGCAATATTATTCAGAAATACAGAGGTTGTGTATGTTTTTCTTTGGGGGAGGAAGATGAAAAGAATGATACATGGCATCATTTTCCACAAGTACTCCATAAAACAAAATCCTGTATAATGACAAAGATGTACAAACCTGTTTATTGCCTTTAGTGACTGCACACAACTGACAAGGTTGAGTTTGAGGTAAGACTCTAGTCTTGTATTCAGAAGGTGCTCAGTTTGAATACTGGCTAGGGCACCAGCTATCCTGACTGAGGATTTTGTGGTTTCCACAGCACATACAAGCAAGTGCTGGGATAGTACCCCGATAAACCCATTGACTGATTCCTTCCGAACCCTTTCCAGTTCATTTATCCTGTCATCTGATGTATGCTATATAATATCAACACTGGAAACAGGGTTAAGCCCCAGTTGACTGCACAGGTAAATAGCATCACATGACAGAACAAACTACTCTCAATTTGCCACATTTACTCCCTCATCTTTTGTATAAAAACAATCTGTAATTATTCTGATTGCTCCCATGCATGTGTATTAAGAGACTATTGACAGATTCAGTTTCCAGGCTACTGCTCACCTTTTTTCGTGAGTCTGGTTCACTGTGGTGAGAAAGATCAAGAACAAAATCTGCTGCACTTGATATGTCAGTAACAGATGCTGATCTAAATGGAATATCTTTCAGCAACTCCACATCTGAACCACCTTCACTACTGGCACTGGAGGAACTAGACGGAGAACTGACAACCTGTGTAACGGTAACACAGAGTAATAAATTTTATGGACTCAATTGTATTTTACGCCATTTTTCATGACTGATTCATTGCATCACTTATATAAGTCCTGCAACAAATTAAGGTTCTAACAAGATCAGGCCTGGTTGGAAAAACATCAGACTACCACTGTAGCTTGATCACTCTGCTATTCACGAACATGCTTTGGAACATCAGAAAGTCACTGAGATTTGTTCCTTACATGTGTTGTGAGAGCCATTCATTGTGACATTAACTACGCCAGTGTTAGGTAGTAGTGGTAGTAGGCCAGGGCAAAAAGCAATAAAATAAAACTCTGCAACAAGACAAGAACATGTTTCTACTGCAAAGTGTTGTAAAGCATCGCTGATACATATAACTGGAAGAGACACAATGGACAACATTTTAATCATTACAGGAAACTATAATGAATAGCTAAGAGGGCTCTAAAGGTTCCAGCTTAATTCACATACTGGGTAATCTGCTCACAGATAACTGACAATCTGCTATATTCGAACTCACTTCAGCGGTATGCAAGTGTGGCATGCCACCAGTCAGTTCCCGGAACTTTGCAAGGATCTTGTCATGTGGTGATGTTGCTGCCAGCACTCTTGGATATGAAAATTCTTTACGCATTGGTGTATTTCCTGTAACATAAATATTTATAAAACATTTATTAATATTCCTTTGTATATGTGTTACGTTCCCCATGTGGAGGCCGGTTACAAAACTTACACTACTATGAATCACAGAAGGTGACGAAAAGGGAACCCAGTACCTGAGGGTATAATTGAGCCACCCTATCACTGGGGGGACATAAATTTAGTGACCTGGTCCTCCAGGTTTTGTGGTGGACACAAGGCTGAAGAAACTGCTCTGCAAAAAAAATTACTCTTATGAAATCCAGAGGAATGGAAATCAAATGGTCTAACTCCCAGGAATAGATGCATCTGTCAGAATCTTCTAAGGAAGGCTGTGGCTCAAAAAGGCCTGTTTTGTCAATGATGATGATATGTGGTATCTGTATTCTGATTTGACGTGATTGGAAATATTATTATAATACTGGGGAAAAGTAAAACTTTTTTATGTTGTGTTATGTGTGTTGTTGATGTGAGATGATCAGAAATATTTATGTAATATCAGTAAAGGAGATGGCAACAGTATATTATTTGTGAAACTTCAGATGAACTTAATGTTATATTTATGAAAACGTCAAAGTAACTTTCATTTTATTCTTGGTTCATTAAACAAAACTTTCAGAATCTCAGATCATCTAGCATCAGATAACAGAAGGGTTAGGGAGCAATGAATTGGAAAGGGCATGGAAGGAAACAGTTATGGTCTAATCTGGGGCACTTCCTCTGAGAGACTGAGGAAAACAATGAAGGTTCACTCATGATTTCTGGTCTCCAGACTGAGTTCTGAATCTGGGACCTACCAAATTCAAAGCAGGAGTGTTACTAATTTGATTGTGACATTCAGTGCAAAGTGACTTGCCAAACAAATCAGTTCTCAAACAAAATGGCACGTGTTCACAATCTTTCTCTTCCAGTGCATTTAATATAAGAGCTAAAAGATCATATGATGTTTACCTGTTGGTATATCCTTCCGTAGATCTTCATCCAAAAACTTTTCCAATTCCTGATTGCACTTCTGAAGGCCTGAAGTCATAATCTGGCTCCAGCCATTTACGTAGGAACACTGAGTTTCCAGATCATCCTGACGCTCACGAACAAATGTACCAAAATCCATTCGTTGTTGTTCCAGTATAGCTTCATGAGAATCTGCAGACTCCCTAAGCCCACTCACAAGAGCCTGAAAACATAAATGTTACCCTCATCTTGATATTTTAACATAAATGGATCTCTGACACACCTGTTTGCTCAGGTATTACTTACTTACTCATGGAGCTGAGTCCTTCTGGAGGAGCTGCCAATTCTGTAACTACTCAAAAACTTCCCAGCATTTTATGAAACCGAAAGGTTCATTACCGTGTTCACAAGAGCCTTCCACTGGTCCCTATCCTGAGCCAGCTCAATCCAATCCATCCCATCCCATCCTGTCGCTCTAAGATCCATTTTAATATTGTCCACCCACCAACTCATTGGTCTTCCCAGTGATCTCTTTCCTTCTGGCTTTCCCACCAATATCCTATGTACAGTCCTCGTCTCCCCCATTCATGCTACATGCCCTACCCACCTCATCCTCCTTGACTTGATCATTCTAATTATACTCGGAGAAACGTACAAGTAATGAAGCTCCTCATTATTCAGTTTTCTCCAACCTCCTGTCACTTCATCTCTCTTCAGTCCAAACATTCTTGACACCCTGTTCTCAAACACCCTCAGTCTATGTTCCTCCCTTAATGTAAGAGACCAAGTTTCATACCCTTACAGAATCACAGGCAAAATTATAGTTTTGATCAGGTATACAAAATATAATCACCTTGAGTAAACAGAATCATATTACAAGGAATGTACGAAAGTAAAACAATACCTGAGTTTGTCTGAGTTCATTCTGGAATCGTCCATTTATGTTTTCTGAATACTTCCTCAGTTCTTGTTCTGTCCAGCTGTAGTGGTTCCTCCAAGCTTGCTCTCCATTTGATACAGCTGAACAGACACTATCCTCTATATTTTCTCGCAGCCTTTTTGCTCCAACTATCAGCTGTTCAGACTGAAATCATCATCTAATATATATAATGTAATATACAAAGTCAGATGAAACAGTTTGGGAACTGAATTCACTATACAAAAACAAAGCAAATGGCAAGGGGCACAATTCGCAACTTACGTCCACTACACCCCTCTCACAAGAAGCTGCCATTTTCTCATTGCCCTGAGGTCATGGACAGAAGTCCCATGGACCAGTCCCCCCCCCACAAGCAGCCACTGATAATGCAATAATTGCACTTGGGAATGAAACTCATTGCTGTTCAAAAACATTTTTGTTGCTTCGAAATGTGGTGTTGGAGAAGGGAAGATCAGTTGGACCGATTATGTGAGAAATGAAGAAGTGTTATTTAGAGTCAGTGAGCAGAGGAATATCCTACATAAAATAAGAAAACGGAAGGCTAATTGGATTGGTCATGTCTTACGCAGTAACTGTCTTCTAAAAGAAGTTATTGAAGGAAAGATAGAGGGGCGGATAGAAGTGACCAGAAGACGAGGAAGATGATGTAAGAAGATGCTGGATGACCTTGGGGACAGAAGAGGATATTCTCATTTGAAGGAGAAAGCTCTAGATCGCATTAAGTGGAGGAACTGTTTTGGAAGAGACTGTGGACCTGTCGTCTGACAGATTACTGATGAATGAATGTAGGCTTTGAAAATCCGTTGTGGAAGATATTGCACATTCCAGCTGTCCTATGCAAGTAGTTATGCCGCATATTATCTCTGCTGCTACCATACTCTGCATCTACTAATGAATATCATGGCAATGACTATCTGCTGGAAAGAACAAAAATGGAGGCAACTGAGGAATTACTGCAGAAGTTATACTCACTGTTTCTCTGGAGTTGCTGACACTGTCGAGCAGTTCTTCTGTCTGTGCCTCAAAAGCAGTGAGCTGCTCAGTTCTTCTCCTTAATTGCAGGTCTAGAGTAACTGATGCCTCCTGAGAAAAGTGGTCGCACTTCTCTCGGGCAACAGACAGGCCATTGTTGATCTTATTCTTGCTGTCATTACACTGGTTCTCAAAATCTACATGGATGCCCAACATATGATCTGCCCAGTTTTTCAATTGTTGAAGCTCTGTTATGAGAGTCTAGCAACAGAAAAGAATGAAAGTGCAACTGAAGTTTAATGAGAACATCATGCAATATAAAAAATAATCCTGTACAAAGCTTCCATCAAATTGTTTACTTCCTGTCTTTGCAACATTTCTTGAAAACAAATGAAGTGTTAGTAAGGGAAAAATAAACACTAAACTAATGCTTATAACCTTGATTTAAAACATTCTACAGAATGGTGTGTATGCAATGAAAGATGAGAAAAATTCATTTATGGTTTGCCTTTATATAAGTATCGGTTACAATTGGTTAAAATTAAACAACACCTGCCAATTTACTGAATATGAAATTTGATTACAAAATCAACATAAGGATTTTGGAATTTAAGAACAGGTATGCTAATAATGTGCATAACCTATTCATATGGCATTTATTTCATGCAGTGAATACATATATCTATTTATATAAATATGGTATTTATATGTGTCATAGTGCACTTTTTGAAGATTCAATATACATGCCTAGTGATTTCAACTTGAATGAATCCTTCAAGCCCACTATATTCATACAGCAGAACTTTGTTGACGTTAAGTTCCGTAATTCTAGAAGAGTACTATCTTCTAATGTGATGCCATGTAGTCATTAGAAGTTCACTGACTTCCTCCAAAATGTCAGTAAACTTGTACCAGACTACATAGTGTCACATTCAAGAGGTTATTACTCATCATAGTCACAGCTGTAATAACCTCAAATACAGCATTGTAGTTTTTGCCCACAAGCAGTTCCAGAAAAATTTAAACTTTTATGTAACTGTTTGCAGACATATATAATCTCAACATTCAAGTTAACAACAAAGTCAGCAAATAGAGCACAGATCCCCTTATCATAAATATTCTCATAGTAAAATCTGAAACAAAACCTTTGGATGCCAGTCGATGTAACTGAAAAATTGATACTAGCATCTAAAACCTGAACATGGGTGCATCATCATCACCTGCTGATACAGACCATCTCATCATCGGCTTAGGTATTCATATGCCAGCGGAAAATTCACACATACTGGGTTAATACTCCTTTCACCAGATGGCAGGGTGCATGAACATGGATGATCGTGTAAAGGACTCTGAAATCATGCATATATGTATGGTAAAGGTAAAATTGTCCCTGTGCTGAATTAAGCACCACACCATGAAGATGTATAGGGGAGTGAAGGTATAGCTCCACCATTCTTGACCTCAGCATAGATGGAACTAAGTGGTCTGCGTGGTTTAGCATTGCTGAAACTGTGTCTGCACGACCTGATGATAACCCAAAAATGGGTTGAAACATGTAGTGGTTAAAAATATATATGTATTTTTAAATAAAACAAATCTGTTTTCCAGGCCAAAGAAGAAAAATTTTTAGTGGGAGGTAATCTTAGGGTCTCAAGTCACCTTCCATTCAAGTAAATGCAGGATAGAAACTAATCTGACCAGAAGACGTAATGAGAAATTAGGGTACCTGCTTGAACCCGCTCAAGGACTTGTCCATGGCATGGTATCCTTCCTGTGAGGTCTCCAATGCTTGTTGCTGTTGCTTAGTGTGCAACAACAAACTGTTCCGAAGTTTTGATAAGCCATCAATTTGTGTGGTTTCAAAGGCTTTCACAGCATCCAACTTCTGCTGGATCTGTCAAAAGCATTACTACATTATACTATAAATCAGAATATAGCTCGGGTGAAAAAGATTATGGAAATTGCGAGGCCAGTGAAACTGGGAAACAGGATATGAATCAAAATGACCAATAAAACTCGATAAAAACTTGTGACTTCAAGATCATAAAGATGGAAACTAACTAAATATTGTAAATATAATGTAGAACATGTTTTCAATTGTTATTGTTTCATGTTTGCTCATAATAAGTATGAAATTACTACATAAAATAGCTCTATGTAGATAGGTTTTCTAGTGATAGCCATCTTAGATTCAGAGCTGTCTTTCACTCAGATAAATATGGCAGTTGTTTTATATCAAGTTTTATCAAGCTCTGTCAAGACATAAGCTAACAGAGGTCTCCAAGCAAAGTGGCTCCTAAAATGATCTAAACTAAGCAAAACTCAAACTGCTTCCATAAAATTATGTGTAGGTCCACAATGCAGAGTTTGATCAAAACTGATCAGTTGGTTTAGGCACTTCTACATGTAGACAGATGGACATGGACAGAACTATTTGGTGGCTTTTGAAAAGCCCTTTAAAACACAAGTATAACGAACCTTGTTTGCCTCTTTGACTTACAGTGATAGGAAATAAAAAACATTGTAATAGTATTTCACCTAGGAGTTCTGTGAAAATACCAATTTCACCTTTCAATGACCTTCCTGGGCTCTGTCCACAGAATGTGTCTGATAATAATATGCCCTAAAGGGACCTACAGTTTAACCACTGTCCAACTTCAAATTAGTCACCCAGAGGCAAGCTTACTGAACTAACAAGTTGCAAAACCTCAGTAATGCCATCTGGGAAAGCTGAGAAAAGAGATATAACGAATAGTAACAGAGATCACAACCAAGTCACCACACTAATATTGCAGGTGAACTGAAACATTCATTATACCATGCAAAACTGATATACTTCATGTGCATTCTAGCAAAGAATTTAAGCTATGCACGGATTTGGTTCCGTGTATTATATTAATTACTGGTTATTCACATAACAAATAAATGTTCTCCTGCTCATTGCCACACCTGATTAACAATCATCTGATTCAATGCCTGGTTTTCAGCCTCCTGCAGCTGAAGCTGACGAGCCAGACTCTGCATCGGAACAAGGAATGTTTCTGTCAGGAATTTGTGAAGATTGTTAATTTCACTGTCTGAAGTAGAACGCACTGTGACCAGGTATTGCTGGATCCACTGCTGATCATTATATACCTGCGGAGAAAATAAACAATGTGATTATGTATCTTGCCTTCACAGAGACAAGATTTCTGCTACTTTCACTACAGTTATATGTTTTATAAACATCCAGCAATACATTAGAATGAACATTTAAATTCTTTATAAAAAAAGTTCAACATATTATAAATGTTAACATGGAAGACATTCTTCTTCTTCTTCTATGGCACAACAGCCCGATGTCAGGCCTTGGCCTCCCTATGGAAGACATTAGTTCTATCAAATCTTTAATGACTGTTTTTTTGTTCTCATCTTAAAAATTAATTTACAACATAGTATTTACACAAACCTCTGCTATTCTTGCAGTAAGGAAGACCTTGATTAACCAAAGCAAACAGGGTCACTGAGCCTTGGATAATGGAAATATCAGACAGTACAAACCCAAGCTTTTCCTTCTTTTAAGGATAATTTTAAGAAATTATAGTTTGTTAAACAAAACACAGTACACTAGCACATACATGGAGATGCTAAACACATACAAACATTTTCATACTATATCCATATTACCTGGTTAGATGACATCTTCTCTAAGTCCAGTATTAGAAGAATCTGATTGTCTACCAGAGAAGAAATTTCATTGCTGAGAGATGATAACTCAGTGCTTCTCTTCTCCAGACGTTCACCTGATTCAAAAGACACAGACGTTACATGAATGCCTTCAAGAACTACAATTCACTTCAATACTGAAAGTAACACACATCAAAGATTAAGACAACTTGACAAACAAGACAAAATAAACTAAAAGATTCAAACTGTGAACAGGAAAATAAGAAGTTCACAGAATGTGACATTTATTACCCTTCAATTCTTAATTCTACATTGTGAAGTTATCAAGAATTACACATTAAAAATTAGACAATTAATTAAGCATATGCAAGAATAACCTTTCCAATTTGAGATGAGACTTTGAAGATTAAACAGATTAAACATTAGACAATTAATTAGGCATATGCAAGAATGACCTTTCCAGTTTGAGATGAAACTTTGCAAATATTCTAAGAATTGGGATAAGAAGAATTCTCTCTTGTAGACCATTTTTTTTTCAGTGTAATCACAATTTTCAAAACTATTCATTTTTTCACAATGCATCAAATTGTTCTATGGCATTAACTGAAATGGACACGACTCCAAATGTCAGATGACCACACAATAAGAAATACATCTGCATGGAAAAGTAATTCTGTGAACTGATTTTACACTATCACAAACGTGTGAAAGATTATAAATAAATGTCTGAAAACATGTTATACAAGTATTCCCCATCATACACAATTAATAGGTTCCTACAAATCGCCGAATCAAGTGAATTAATTTTAACATGGCTGTAAAAGGGATGCAATCCAAAATAAGAAAATGTGATTAAAAATGTTTTAAAAAATTATTTATTAACCTTGTTCACTTTACAATAAAATACATAATTTAACCAGGTAACTCAGAGGATGCTGGTGAGTGTAGACCACAACCATGCTAGACCAGCTTCCTTGCAGAAAATCAAAAGCCGACACTTGCATTCTGCTAGAAACTTCTGCTTAGATTCTGTTCTGTACATACCCAAGTTTGTTTGCAATCCAGAACAAAACTTCGTTAAATCCTGAATGAATCTATTTAGGTTGTCCTCCATATAAGCCACATTCTGTACAAATGCTAAGTGGAATTCTTGACTAACTTCTTGGTTGACATCTTCTACAGACCTACATATGAAATAAATTACAGAATAATTCCCATTTCAGTTGAATTCATTAAATTTCCAAATATCAAATAACAGTCACTATAAAGCTTCTTATAAACATATTCAAAGCATAATCTGTAGTAATGAAGAATCATATATATGCAAATCAAAGATCAGTAAGTTTAAAAATACACATAAATATAACCACAAGAGAATTTGCATAAGGCCTAACAAACAGATGATCAAGCGAAGCAAACTCTTTGATATCAGACAGTTTCTCACCTCTTCCTGGCAAGTTTGTCATGAAGCTTCTCTACATCAGATGATGCCATGTCTGCTACGGCAAGGATAGACCGAGCCTGTGTAGTAAGGATGCGTTCTGTATGCATATGCTTCTCAATCAGATGCTCTTTCTCTGTACATCTATTTACTGTTTCATGGAGTTTCATGGAGGTGTCATTTAACTTATCTTGTGTCACTTCCAACTCAGTAGATGTGGCCATCAGTTTCTGGTTGCAATTGTCCAAGGATATATTCAGTTGGTTACACAGGTCCTGCAATCATAACACTCCAATGTGTGAAGAGAAAGTTGCATGCATACAACCTATATCATCAAAGGGACTGGAAGAGATGTGATCATAGATGACATGTCATGTTTGTAAACAGTCTTTGACCATCCGTTGACTTCCCTTCAATTTTAGAAATTAACTTCTTACACAGATCCATAAATTGCTTTGAAACACAAGCAGTAACATTATTAATATCCATAAATGTTTTCATTTAAAGTAATATATATTTTTCTTGCTTCAAGAAACTGGCATCATCAAATCTACTAGAAATTAATTTGGTCTGTGTGGATATCCCTCTCTACAATATCATTACAGTGCTGTGTATGAATATGGTAAAACAGTGTGCTATTGAAGTGTAGCACGCACTGATTGCAGGTAGTATTAATTCTGCAAGTAGGCAGATCTGTCAACTATAGTCTTTCTGTCATCTGCTACCACCATTTTCACAAAAAAAAAAAAAAAAATATATATGCTTATTTCAAAAAGATTTTCTAAAGCACCATTTTCCATTTTTTAAATTATTCTGTAATATATTTGGATTGTGAGCATAAGAAGTGGATCCCCTACTTATATTATGGAGTTTTATAATATAAAAACAACGTTGAAAAATTCAAATTATGTACATAAAATAATTTTTTTTGCATTTGATATTGTCATGCGGGTCATTCCATGTGAAGTCATCCAGAGAGGTCGCTCACAATTTTTAAAAAAATTCAAAATTTGTAACTTATTTCTACATAGTTTCACACCTCAAAAATATTTTTAAAAAATTGTAATCCGCTCGGTTCTCCCGGTACAGCCGCTTTTATAATGCGAAAGAACGCGTTTTCGGCTCAAATGGAGGTTTGCGTTATCTTCTGTATCTCG
Source organism: Cryptotermes secundus (assembly GCF_002891405.2). Lineage (NCBI taxonomy): Eukaryota > Metazoa > Arthropoda > Insecta > Blattodea > Kalotermitidae > Cryptotermes > Cryptotermes secundus. The sequence goes on from NW_019729897.1 coordinate 1,885,578, forward strand.
ATAACTGTTGAAGCTAGAGACTCCAATGAAAAACCAGTTTGTTCCTCATGATATGGACTACAAATCATATCATTATAAGGTTTTACTCAACTTACTTCCCCTAGGTCTAATTAAGCTCGAAACTTGCCCATCGATTTTGGGAAAAACGCTATTTTTCACCTTCAAAAACCAATGGGAGGGG
>NW_019729897.1:1886027-1887513 GCF_002891405.2 Cryptotermes secundus
AAAAAAACGCTTTTTCGGCTGAAATGGAGGTTTGCGTTATCTTCAATATCTCGATAACTATTGAAGTTAGAGACTCCAGTAAGAAACCAATTTGTTCCTCATGATATGGACTATAAATCATGGCATTACAAGGTTTCACTCAACTCACTTCCTCTAGGTCTAATTAAGCTTGAAACTTACCTATCGATTTTGGGAGAAACGCTATTTTTGACCTTCAAAAACCAATGGGAGGGGGAAAGTATCAGATTTGTGGTTTCTACCCTTTGTTGTTTCCTATATGAGGAATATAATCACATAGGTTGAACCCCGTACCTAGTTTCCAGAATTTTCCAGTTGTTTTCAAACTTTGCTCTGGGCCCCAAATCGGCCTTTTTTAACATCTCGCATCTCTGGTGGAGAAGCTCCGAAAAATTTGAAATTCATAGCAAATAATGCTCTATTCTAGAGTAACTTGGAGTTAAGCAGCCTCCATAGTCTATGGGGTAACATTCCCAGCTCATGACTCAAGGTATGCGGGTTCAAACCCGGCAGAGGTCATGGGATTTTTAAGGGCGGAAAAATTCGGGGAACAAGTCCTCCAGGAGGGACTTTAAGCCGTATGTCACGTGTCGTAGATTTATGGCACGTAAAAGAACCTCATGTCTCTAGGAGACCTCTGAGCTAAATTACAGGCCCTTTCCCGCCCAAGTACTCTCCAATGCCTCTGGTGGATAGGGGAAGCATCAAGGTACCGGGGGCCAACCTCGTTGGCTCTACGGGGGCTGATGGCACGCACCGTTATGGGTACGGTATGGCGACAGTAGAAATTAAAAGGGGGACGCACAATGGACCAATAACTGGTCTAAGTGCATGGGGAAAACCCACCCCCTCTCATAATACATACATACATACATACATACAACTTGGAGTTAAAATTACAACTTTGATATTCAACTAACAGCGAAGTTGTAGGCACTTTAAATTTGACAGATTTTGCAGAAAATTGTTTGTTTCTTGTTCAAGATGAGATTCAAAGTTTCCATTGGGTAAATCAACAGGCTACACTTCACCCTTTTGTGCATTACTACAAGGCATACACTATAACAAAATGCCCAAGCTTGTGTATAATTAGTGATCATGTAAAGCACGATAGAATCACAGTTTATGTGTTCCAAAAATTTCTTATCGCCGATATAAAAGAAAATGTGCCTTCAGTCAGGAAAGTTATTTATTTCAGTGATGGCACTGGAAGCCAATATAGAAACAAAAAGAATCTTTCTAATTTATGTCATCACTATGAAGACTTCAGACTTGAAGCAGAATGGAACTTCTTTGCCACCTCGCAGGGGATGAATGCCTTTGACGGTATTTGCAGCACCATGAAGAGGAAAGCAGCGAAAGCCAGTCTTCAAAGAACTCATTTTAATCAAATCATGTGCCCGCTAGAACTGTAAATATTCTGCACAGAAAATATCCCAGGAATAGTTTACTTTTTTTTGTGCCAAAA
>NW_019729897.1:1887925-1890327 GCF_002891405.2 Cryptotermes secundus
ATTATTTGCTATGGATTTCAAAATTTTCGGAGTTAAAAATGGCTGATTTTGGGCCCAGAGCAAAGTTTGGAAGCTCCTGGAAAATTTTGGAAAATAGATACGGTGTTCAAAACTATGTGATTATATTCTTCATGTAGAGAAAACAAAGGGTAGAAATCACAGATCTGATACTTTCCCCCTCCCATTGGTTTCTGAAGGTCAAAAATAGCGTTTTTCCCAAAATCAATGGGTAAGTTTCAAGCTTAATTACACCTAGAGGAAGTGAGTTGAGTAAAACTTTGTAATGATATGATTTGTTGGCCATATCATGAGGAACAAATTGGTTTTTCATTGGAGTCTCTAGCTGCAATAGTTATCAAGATACAGAAGATAACGCAAACCTCCATTTGAGCCAAAAACGCGTTTTTTCGCATTATAAAAATGGCTGTACTGGGAGAACCGAGCGGATTACAATTTTTTTTTAAATATTTTTGAGGTGTGAAAATATGTAGAAATAAGTGTACAAATTTTGAATTTTTTTAAAAATGGTGAGCGATCTCTCTGGATGATTTCACACGGAATGTGTAAGTGATGAAGACACAGTGTCTGGATTGGTAACTGGATTTATTTACCACTTATGAATCGTAAGTACCAAGTAATTATAACACTCTCACTAATTCACGCACTCTACTTCTCAGTACAGTACATGCCAGGTCTTCTATGTCTTCACTTGTCATTGCCTGGTAACAGATCCCAACAATGTCATTTGCTTTTGTCCCTACTGACTAGCAACTGTCTCATGATCAACTGTCCACTCTCAACTCATGACTGCAACTCACAACTTTCTAGCCATGACTATTCACTCACTGGCTATCCGTGCCTGTTAACTCAAAGTCACATTGCGACTGACGGTGAGTCAGTCAGTCAGCCTTGGTATCGAGCCCAATCTGGGGCTCATGACCAGATATTTATGGATGTTAACTGCCTGCCTGGTCTGGTTATATGGCCTCAGCACAGACCACAGAGAAAACACCCTATCACAATCATCATTTACTGGTCATTACATAGCAACAGCTCCTTGTTTAATGACATCAAGTGTTTACTGTGCCATTGCCTAGCAACAGATGACATCTCCTGTTAAGCTATCTGATCATGTATCAGTATTATTTTAATGTAACTGTGTTACGAGTACGATGCTCCAGCCGGAACTACGTTTGAAAAGCCTCGGTGATCTGGCAACACTGCCTTGGGAGACGCTTGGCAGTCCTGTATACGTGGCCCACCCCTTTACATCTGCGGGGGGAGGGGGGCAGCAGTGGATGCGAGTAGTGATAGCCAGACAAGTTGTTGGTTGTTGGTAACGAGAAACTTGAGAGAGAGAGGCCATGGAGGCTCCTCTGGCAGCGGGATGTCGCGGTACAAGGAACCGCAGGAACAGCCGGCAGGGAGTTGAAGGCGCCCCAGTGGGCCCTATCTTGAGGAACCAGGTGGGAGGTTCGAACTTGGGCCAACGAATCGTAAGTAGCGGAATTCGGGCTTACCCAACCATTTGACCCTACTCAGGTTGGGGGAGGCCCCATACCTTGCCAAATTAAGTTCCAAAAACAAAACTTAAACAAAGGATATGGCGGAACGAAAGAGTTTGTCCCCACCGGTGTGTACTGATGTAGTGAGGACCCTCCAATAGGTCCATAGTATTTTCTTTATTGTACACCAGAAATAAATACTACTGTATTATGTGATCACTAGGGACCGAATTTTAATGCAAATGCATATTTCTTTCTTGCAACCAGAAAGTATGCTCATTTGGATATATGTATGAATGGCTTCATTTCTTAAATTTTAGACATGGTTTGATGGTGCATATAAATGCATATTTTGCCTGTTTTATGAATAAGCACCATATTTTCGAAGATCTCTATTTATACTGCATATTTCCTTTTTAAAATGTTTCTCATACACATTTTTTAATTTTATGTTCAAGTTTTCAGTCATGGTTGTGTGTATACAATTTTTCTTTTCCATATGTTGCATATTTACTTCAACATTTCGTCATGATTAATGTTTCTGATGCAATACCCAGGACGGGACTTCCCCGATCCCTCTACTCATAACTTGCCTCATCCGCGAATTTTTTATCAATTCCATGAATTTACTATGGCCGAATGGCATTCAGTATGAGCACGTATTGCTCTTTGTGACTGATGCCGCAAATTACACTCATATGATGAAAGCCAGTACTGCTCTTAAAGTTATATTTCCAAATATAACACATTTGACTTGCCTTGCCCATGGGTTGCTCCATGTTACAGAAACAAATCGTACAAATTTTCCGCTTGTTGACAAGTCGGTGTCTTCTGTGAAGAAGGTATTTGTTAAAGCGCCATACAGAAAAGAAACCTTTAAAGCAGTAGCACCGAGCG
>NW_019729897.1:1892081-1902761 GCF_002891405.2 Cryptotermes secundus
AGTAAGTAAATAAGTAAGTAATGAATTCCTATGTGATCAAGCGAGTACTTGTGTTGGTTTCCTGTCACATTTATGTATGCTTAATGTTCTAATGACAGCATACATGTACCACAACAACGTCATCTAAAGCTTCTAAACCCGGAAGCAGTTTCTAATGTATCCAGAGCCATTCAGTACAGCTGAAGAAAAATTAAAGCAATTCATTCTGAATAGCATTAGTGTTGTTCAAATCTAATGAGTTCATAAGACAGCCTGGTATGGCAGTAATGTTGTTCCCACCCCAGAACTTAGTAAACAGCCATGTTAGACAGAAAGTAGGAAAGTATCAAAATAGGTTGTCAATTATTCAACACAAGTATTATGAAAATCAGGAAATTTCTGTTTAAATGTGAACTGGGACAGCAGCAGTACCAGCTGATTATGTGTGTAGATGTCTGTCTTCTAAGCTATAATGCCACGTAGTCTGTTAAAAGTCAAGCAACATTTTGGAGAACCATATCACTTCCATCTTTGGGTCCAAGAGTAAGCAGAGTAAGCACACCAGTGTGAAAGCAGGTGGCAAGCAGAGCTTTCATGCTTGTTTCCTGCTCAGCTTATTCATATACCCTGAAGATTGAAGTGACGTTCCTCCAAAACGTAGGTTGACTTTCAACGGACTACACAGCGTTATATCCTGGAAGAGAGAACTCTTCATAACCACTAACTTGAGAACCTCAAATCCTACACAGTACTGTGTGTCTGAACTTGCCTCCTTCTTATCCATCTCTTCCTTCAGAGCCTTTATGTGAGCCAACATCTGACTCATCTCTTGCTCCTGCTGTTCCAACTGCATGATCATCTGTGTGTAGTTCTCAGATGCCAAATAAACACCATTTTTATCACGTGTTGCTGCCAGATCCCTCCGTAATCGCTCAATTTCTGCAGTGTACTCCTGTAATGACAAATAACATATCAAAACATCTTCTTCTATCAAGGAAAATCACCATCCAGTACAGACTTAAATCTACGTATATCACCAGTACACACTACAGTAGGATTATAATTAAACCTAAGGCATTGCTTAAGTGTAAATACAGACTTTCCTTTTTTACAAAAACCAAAATAAACATTTTCACACAATATTTGTAGATGGTGGTTGCTCATTTTGGCAAAAAAATTGAATATGTCCACAAACATATCACTAAAATGATACATTATCCAGCTGTTACACAGATTGTCTCTGGAAAACTTACCAAACATTAACGCCTCCACAATTTTATTTATCACCATTCAAACTGGTATAAATTTAATCAAATATGAGAAAACATCAGGTAACTTCAGGATTACTGGGATTTAGGCTTTGTCCATCATTCAGTATTCTAAAGAACACAGTGTTTCAGAAAGTGGATGCTTCCAATCTCAGTTAAGGTGGTGGGAGACACCCACTTTCTTGTGTGTTAGAAGAAGCTAACCTCATCAAACAATCAATCTATCATCCAGTGATTGAGGTTAGCTCTTTCTAACAGACCCAACATAGTAGATGTCTCCCAAAATGTCACCTGAGGATAGAAATAGATCCAGTTTTAGTCACCAGCTTCCCACCATGGCAGACCAGATTGGATCTCAGGTCAGGTCATGTGGGAATTGTGGTGGACAAAGTGGAGCTGGGGCAGGTTTTCTCAAAGTACTTCAGTTTCCCCTGCCAATTCTCATTCCACCAACTGCTTCACACTCATCAACATCCATCATCAGGGACTGGTACAACAGGCCAGATAGTGGCCAACGTACCAAGTGGGCTCACTCTCAGCCCACCCCAAAAAATTAAAAATAGAGGGGAAAAGAGTTGCCCTTCCCTATATCTGTAGCTTCCAATTTTCCATACAACATACGCTTCTAGCATGAAGATGAAGACACCAAGCTCCTCAGAAACATTGGTACCTATCCACATGATGTCAAACCCCTAAGCGCTTATTTTTATATTTACGTGAGAACCTCAGATCTCGCGGTTTTTATATTCTTCCCCTCATCCTACGATGTTAACAGATGGCAATGAAGTGCGAAAATGAAAATGGATGGGATTCCTCCACATGCGTGACACTAATTTAGTCGCTATTCCTACTAAACAAGACACAATGCGAGCCTTGGGACAAGCCATTCTTGAACCCGTGGGTAGCCTTGACCTTTCCCCAACTCCACACATTACAGACTGCCACACATCGACCCCGCAAGCTCGCCTCCATGCTAACCCATTCCAAGTTGTCATAACGGGGCAGAGTAAACTCGCAAAAAGCCTGAAGCAGGACAGACGGAGGGTCGGTCATCGGGCCGAGATCAAACCCGTGACTTCCCGAATACGAAAATCCCTCTATACAAATCACATGCGAATAGCCATATTTTTCAAATTACTCATAAGAACAGAACCTGAATTGGTGAAAAGATACAGGCGACTTACTTTAGATAAACTGAATAATTAAGACTGACGCACCCATCCGTTACAGTAAACAAACATTAAATTCACATGCAACTATTCACCGCCAGGTATTACTTATCTGCATTGTCCAGAAGTTAAAACCACATACCGAATAAATAAGTACTGAACATTAAGTTTTCACGGTTCACTGCTATCACATATAATAAAAGCAAATTATATACATAAAATGTGTTTGTATTATATTGTAATACAACACTACGGTAAAATAATACGCATTTCAACGGGTAAAGCCGTGTAGATCTATAAATTCTAGTAAGAGGATGCTTCATTTAACTACGAGTATTACAGACAATAAGAGACTTCGATATGGCGTGTTCGAAAGACCACTGTTTATTGATGAGTATATAAAGTATGATGTCTAAGATAAAGCTATCCCTGTAACAGACCGTGAAGGCTCGTATGGTTGTGAGACGTTTAGTATCCCACATTTTCTAGACAATCGGCTCACAGATGGGGGTCAATTCTTCAGCTTTACACGCCGGCCGTCCTTAATTCCCAGGAAGATTCCTGGTACGCATTTCTGTTAGAGGCTGAGTCGACCCCAGGTCCATAGTGCGGCTGGAAAAATTAGGTGAGTTGAAAAAAGAATCCTCCTCATCGGGTCTTCAACCGGCAATCTTCCGGCTTGTAGCATAATGCCTCAACCAACTATCAATTATGATATGTACGCATAACAATTCTTGTTCGATTATCTACAAAAATCGTAACATTTACGGGATAAGTTTATAAGGCTTAAAAAGGCGTCTCACTTTTCTCTGAACTTATGTTCGAAGTACTTCTCGCTCCGATAAATATTTAACTAGTTATGCTCGGGATACGCGTAAAACAGCATGTAGGTCTTCATGAAAAGTATCCGTTATTTCTGCCCGACTTTAACCCAAATTGTGATGTGTCGACAAATCTGAATAAAACTCCCAAATGTGAAATGTCACTGAAATACGTTCAACTGTTCGAACGGATTACCTCCCAAATACAAATACCGAGCATTACCGTTACATAAACGTGCTTGGTTAAAATGCAGTCCATGTTAGAACTACATAGTACGCCTGCTATCAAACTACATGTGTCCGAGATGCCGACCAAATCACGTTAAGTTGTACCACGTCCTGCCCAATTTATCTGATACAGTCTACCTATCTATGGCTCTACAGCCCATGTGGACTTCGGCCGCTTTTTCAATTTCTTAATCCTGTACAAAGTCGGCAGACTCCTTGGACGCGGGATCAGCATTTCGCAAGGCCGCTACGTACACACAGAATAAGCAAAGAGATATCAATGCTTCGAGTGGGATTCGAATCCATGACCCCAGTGTTCGAGCGGGCGAAGACGGTTCATGCCTTAGACCGCGCGACCATTGTGAGCGGCTCCGATACAGTGTAGTGTGAGATAATACTGTAGTAACAGCTCTTTCCATTTCGATTATCTCAAACGCTTCACTTGTATGCGGCAGATTCCGGACACCGGCTATCCCGAAGGGGTTTTCGTGTTTTTCCTCAATATCCTTAGTCAGGTGCCGGTGTAGCACCTTAAATTAGGCCACCACCATTTCCTTCCACATCCTTTTCAATTACTTATTCACTGCAATTCGATCATTTTACGCTATATAAGAATCATTGATATCGTAGTTAAATAAACTACAAATAAAACAAACTCCGTGGTTTTAGTCCGCAAGCGAACTATACCGACTGAGCGACTGCCGCTTTGGCGGATAGAGGGTGTCACGTGGTCAGCGCAACGAATCCCCACGGCCGTTAATTTCGGTTTTCTAGACTAGAAAAAAAACTACAAATAAGAAACATAAAAAATAAATCGGCCCGAAACGCCTGTCATCCATTCTAACATCTTCCTTGGCTACGCCTATGTGTATTCATCTAGCAAAGGAGAAAACAGCTACCCTTCAAGACTCTTGTCACGAAAATCATCCACACATCTGTGCTTAGTATTTCTTGCGAGTGATTATGGGACAGTCTTGTCATTGTGTTTTATTACAGTCAATTTCAGTTTTTGCAAACAAAGTGGCTGATTATTAGCAATTACGAAACTCAAAAAGTGGTACAGACAAACATAATTACAATTGCTTTCTTCCTCCATGCCATTAAGCTCGGGTTTAGGTCGCGCCATAGCTCAAGCGGTTAGTCGCTAGCTTCCCACCGCGGCGGCCCGGGTTCGATCCCGGTTCTGGTCAAGTGAGATTTGTGGTGGACAAAGTGGCGCTGGGGCAGATTTTCTCTGAGTACTTCGGTTTCCCTTGCCAATCTTCATTCCACCAGCTGCTCCACAATCACCTTCACCTATCATCTGGGGCTCGTACAACAGGCCACAAGTGGCCGCAGTACAAGGGATTAGTCCCACCCCACTAGCAATAAAAAAAAAAGCTCGGGTTTCCACATACAACGGCCGACAGCAGACGTGAAGGCCAAAGACATACCTGAAACTAGTTTTCTGTAACTTTCACTTTTAGTCAGAGGTGAGAAAACACGAGTTCGTCGCCGAACGTCTCAAACACGAATATACTTGCATTAAACTATCCTTAAACAATTAATCTGTCAGACTTAAAGAGAGAGGGAGAGAGAACCGGATATATTCAGGAGTCTATTATAAAAATTATCCTCAATACAGTTCGTAGACTCATTTTCTTTCTCAAATACCTTTGCAGGTGCTCTAGTGCTCAGTTTTTCTTCAGAGCTCTCCATCGCTAAGTTGAGAAATAGCACAGCCATTTCGTTAAACATGCAAAAATAGTATAAAAGATTATTAACGCCGTCCAGTGTGACTGATGAATGTCGTGTTTTATTTTTAATCTTTAATCCTTTAAACGTTTCGGTCGGAGCGACCATCTTCAGAAGGACATTAACAATTCATGCGGAAACTATTACAATACAATGTTGTTGGTCATTATACATAGACACTACTACTACATTGTCATAAATATAAAATATTAGTCTTTAACAATTACTGCGATGTGCGTGAATTTATTAAAACATTTATAAAATATTACACTTAGTCTATTTACAAGTACGGTTTAAAACATTTTTGTTAGAATCTAGAAGTACAAAGGACATGGACCAAATTGGTTCTAGATTCTAACAAAACGTTTTTAAACCATACTCGTAAATAGTAAAAAGTAAAGTAAATCTATCCCTGTAACAGGCCGTGAAGATCCATTGGATTGAGAGAACGTTGATGGTCCCACATTATCTAGACAATCGGCTCAAAGATGGCGGCAAGGTTGTCAGTCTTACGCGCCGGCCGCGCGTTACTCCCCAGGAAAATTATTTAATTAATTCCTGGTACTCATTTCTGTTAGAGGCTGAGCCGACCCCAGGGCCATAGTGCGGCCGGAAGGTTTAGGCCAACTGAAAAAATCCAATGACATCATCGGGACTTGAACCCGCGACCTTCCGGCTTGTAGTATAGCGCCTCTACCACCAACTACGCTACCGCGTGCTCCCACTTGTAAATAGACTAATTATAATAATTTATATTTATGACACTGTAATAGTAATGTTTGTATGTACTGATAATGACCAACGACATTGTAATAGTTTTCGCATGTATTGATAAAGCCCTCTGAAGACGGTCGCTCCGACCGAAACATCTAAAGGATGAAAGATTAAAAAATAAAGCACAACATTCATCAATCACACTGGACGGCGTTAATAATTTTTATACTATTACTAATGTGATGGACAAGGATGAACCAAGTTAAATGCAAAAATATTTCACACGGAAACTGCGGATGTTGGGTGAACTCCAGCCCCGCTCTAGATTTGGGGCCCATATGTCGAATCTAACCCCGTAGCTCACAAATAAATACGGTATTCATTGGGCCTCATGATGTGTATGCCAACCAACACTGGCTCAGAGCAGACAGGTAGAGCAGTTACATTTCAGGCGTTCAACTGACTGCCGTCCCCTATAAAACGGTCGCAAAATTGAGACCATCTCCCTTGTGTGCAATACTGCGGGCCTGATATGCATGCACAAAAATGGTACTAGCAGTCCAACAGAGCAGGTAAACGCATTTTCTGGAAGGACTCAGGTCCAGATGCGTATCTTAACTGAATGGTTAGGGGTTTCTATTACTGACGTAACGATAAGGGCATCTAAATCTCAACTTGGACGCTTGGAAAGCGATTTCAATACTCCTCGCCGTTCAGACATCAAAGTGAACACGGAAAAAGTTACGGATAAAAATAAACAGAATGTCTACAAAAATAAACTGCCACTGATTAATTGGTTTCTCAGTTAACGCTTTATCCGATACGAAATGCAACACGCAAGGGGGCCAATCTTTGAACTTCATTTTTGTACGCCCTGACAGAAAGATCGAAGCATACACAACAAAAGATCTGCTTTTAAAAACCGAAAAGATAACGTCGACGGAACTGGTGGCAGTAAACAATGGCAAAAAGGTGGGTAAATGTGATGAAAACATGAACCAATATTGCGTAGCTTTCGGATCATTACGAATTTGTCACGGATTCGGTTCCCGATGTCACTGGATTCTTCAATTGACCTAATCCTTCAGCCGCACTATGGCCCTGGGGACGACTCAACCTCTGACAGAAATGAGTACCAGGAATTTTCCTAGAGGTAAAGGGCGGCCGGCACGTAAGGCTGACAAACTTACCGCCATCTGTGAGCCGACTGTCTGGAAGATGTGGAAGCATAGGGTCACGAATTTCATCTCCACGTCCTACAGATGGGGTCTGGGGCCCACCAAACCTCCCATCCAGTAGATACCAGGGCCTCTTTGCCCGGGAGTAAAACGGCCGGGGCGTGAAGTTGACCACTCACCTCCAATTAGTGTCCAGGTCAAGGATACGTGCACGCATATGCGACGAATGGACAATATTAGTGCAGTGTAGCAACTTTAGCTACCTGAAGATGGCCATTTAGGGCCGAAACATGTTGTGTATAAAGTGGAAGTGTAAGAAAGAAGGAACAGTTTGTTGCATTGTTGATGGGCTGTGTAGTACAATAAACAGTATTATGTATAGCACTGCAACAGGATGCTTGAATGTAGGATTACGACTTGAACTAGTATCCTACTTCATCTCGCCGCAGAACATTCAAGAATTCCATGTATAAATACATGCGCGCATAATGGAGAATGGCCAGTAGCCTGTTATCACTACTTAAAAATTCACGACAGGGGCTAAAAACGGGCTCTTGAGAACACTGTACCGAACCTTCGGGTTGCATAAACTGCGTTGAGTTTCTCGACCAACCGGGCAACTATCAGCTTCCCAAGATTCTGTTCCATGGAGTTACACTGCTACATTCATATTTATAATTAAGTTTTTACAAATGTTTTCATAAAAATGTTGTTCTAAACCATCACTTTATTTATAACGAATTTTGAAGTCGGAATAGCGACGGACTATGGGCTGGACGGCCGGAGCTCGATTCCCGGCAAGGGCAATATTTCTCTCTCCTTCATACCGTCCAGTCCAGCTCTGGGGCCCACCAAGCCTATCTACTGGGCACCAGGGACTCTCTCCCGGGGAGTAAAGTGTCAGGGGCATGAAGCTGACCACTCAACTGCATCTAGTGCTGAGGTCAAGAATGGTGCATCTATACCTCCACGCCTTCATTGCGTAGTGCTTAATTAATTAAGCATAGGGACAACTTTACCTTTTTTACCTCTACCTCAAATATTCATCCTAAGTCAACACCGAGGGAGCAAATCCCTTTGCAACAATTTCATTATCAGGGTCAATAAAAAGCTTAATTCTATTTGCAAAAAAAAATGCCGTAAATCAGGGGCCCTCCTGAGAAGCTAACAGTCACCCAGCTAATCAAGAAAATCACTTCCTTTTACGGAGCAACCCCTAAGATTCATTATTGTATTCACAAAGCCAGCTGTACAATAGACGTAAACATTAAGTTGGCTCTAAGTTACACACGCGAGGGCTGAACCTCCTGATGAGTTTGTTGAGAGACAATAACATTTACTTGTTAACCTTGCACTACCTTGTGAGCGAAGTAGTTGAGAGCAAGGGCGAGTAGCGACATAGATACGAGGACTACCGTGGTGAGAATCCAATACGCAGGGCCCATACTAACACTACCTCCATAGTTCCAGGACTGAACACACTTTTATCGCACACTAAAACGAAAGTCCAAGCCGGTCGCGAAAAGAACGCTTTCTTACATAGGTTGATTCTTGAATGAGAGCAGTTTTTGGTTTCACTTTTCGTACAATCGGGAACCCGTATCAGGCTAAATTAATATACTCAGTTTTCAAAGTAGCTTCTCAGGAACCGCAATATACCACTATTAATGCACGGTTTCACAGTTACGGCACACAGTTGTTAATTATTACATTTGTATCAAAACTGCCAAAATTGAACAACACAGTTAATACGAGTCATTAAAAAATAAATAAAAAAGTTAAGGAATTCTTAAGTGAAATTATGAAACGGAACTTTTCGAATCAAAATGCGAGATGCTCCACATTTCTCGACAGCAAATAATAAAATTAGAAAAAAATATAACACGAGCACTCCACTTCCTGAAGTACATTCACACAACTTTCTGTTCAGCCGCAGTATCACGGCAGTTCTAAGTCACATTTTCACACACATCCTTACAAGCCGGGGACAAGTGCCACAGAAATTTTGCAGTTGCTGAAACTGAACCACAATTACAAGTGTGTTTATTTCCTCACATCATAATACTGCCTTATTTTCACAAACAGGACTTTATCTGAAGGCCACAATTACAACCGCTGTTGTTGACATTTCAAGGAACTGGGTACAGTATCCCACTGCGGGGAACACCTCGCGTCAACTGGGTCCGCCCACACGAACAACAAGCAAGGGCAGACGCCTAATTCTCATTCATGTGGAAGGACGAGGCAAGGCATGGAGGCAGGTTTCTTAGAAGCGTCGGTAACCATCTACCAAACTACATGGTATTATAACCCTGAGGACCACAATCTGTATACGTGATACTTCCTTGAGGTGACTGCAAAACAAAGTTGCAAAATTGCCCTCACTGGCATCATTATTTCTACATGAATGTAAATATGTAAAAAATGGCGAACGCTAAACGAATTTTCATTAAATGTAATATACGGAAGACGTGCTAATATCTATCCGCATATTTTGAAGATTGGTTAAAATCAGAAAACAATAATGGGCATTCTTCATTAAGATTTGCGCGTTTCTGAGCGCATCTCGACTGTAACTCGCTAAATATTTATCAGGGCGGAAAATATTCCAAATAAAACTAACTTCATGGAGCTGTGCCCTTCTTGAGAAGCCGCCAGTTGTGCAGCTACTCAAAAATGTTCCAACATTTTATGCAACCAGAAGGTTCATTACCGTGTTCACAAGCGCCCTCCACCGGACCCTATCCTGGGCCAGGTCAATCCAATCCATACTATCCCATCATATCTCTCTGAGATCCATTTTAATATTGTCCACCCATTTACGCCTTGGTCGTCCCAGTGGGCTCTTTCCATCTAGCTTTCCCACCAATATCCTACATGCATTCCTCTTCTCCCCCAGTTGTGCTACATGACCTGCCCATCTCATCATTGACTTTGTCATTCTAATTATACTTGGGGAAGAGTAGAAGTACTTTGTCACCACGAGCGTCTTCAGGTTGCGGGTGGAGAAAACGGCCTCCAGATATGGAGGGTAGCTGCGAATGTATTGAATGGGCATTCGCGGACAGCCACAAGGGGTGGTCCTCCATATAAATAAAAACACAATCACAAGGCACTCGTAATAAAGACACAAAACCGAGATTAACGGCCGTGTGAATCCGTTGCGCTGACCACACGACACCCTCTATCCGCAAAAGTTGGCACTAACTTCGCCAACAAGCGGCGGTCGCCCGGTCGGTATAGTCCGCTTGCGGACTAAAAACCACGGAATTCCCCAGGGCCATAGTGTGGCTGGAAGGACTGGTAAATTGAAGAATTCCAGTAGCCTTATCGGGAATCGAACCCACGACCTTCCGACTAGTAGCATAGTGCCTCTTCCAACTACGCTACTGCGTGCCCCCATGTTAAGGTACTGTTTTAATATTGTCCCTCAATCCATAAGTAGGTCTCTCAAGAATGGTCTAGCTTTTCTGACTCATCTCACATACATGCTACATGGCCCATCCATCTCATTCTTCCTGCTGTGATAGTTATTTTGCAAACAGAACAAATTATGAAGCCTGTACTATATAATTTTCTGCAACCCCCC
>NW_019729897.1:1902889-1905866 GCF_002891405.2 Cryptotermes secundus
AAATATGTGACAGATTTCGTGCAAGCTGGGTAAAGAGCTAAAAATCTGTTCAGTGGATGAATTTATGCCCTTGATAAGCCAAAAAACCAGAAGGGGGGGGGGAGTATAATTTACAAGGAAATTTTGAAGTCATAAATTTTGTGGCAGACACAGCATCTGCTATAAAGGCAGCAACAGCAATCTACCGTTGTGTGTCACAACCGAGACTTCCTTCATCAGAGCTCTGTGGGATAATGTGGTCGGTCACCTCTAAGCATCAAAACAACTTCAATTACTATTTCTGCACTACAAGGTTCTCCTATACCAAAATGAGTTTCTGCTACTAAGAGAAACAATACGACTTCCAGGATTTTGGATCAGAACACCATGATGCCTCTACACAGATCTGCACCCAGACATCCATGCCCAAAACACTGACTTGAACCAGGGATCCCAGAGGTCTAAACCCATGCAATCTCCACAAATATTATGCAATATTTTGCTTTATATTACAGGTAGCGTCNGATGCCTCTATACAGATGCCCAAAACACTGACTTGAACCAGGGATCCCAGACATCTAAACCAATGCAGTCTCCAGAATCTATCTCTACAAATATTATGCAATATTTTGCTTTATATTACAGGTAGCGTCGAAATGGGAGCTGATGAGAGGCCCACCAGATGCTTTCAACATTCACAAATACTCCAAGAATACACAGAGGAGCAAGCAATGTCTTAAAAATAAGAACCATTCTGCACCTCAGCCACCCTCCTATCAAATGGGTAATGGATGCTCCTTCCCCACATGAAGTTGACCATTCGCCTCCATCCAACTAACATTAAAAATGCATTATGATATACTTCCATTCTTCTTCATCATGTTGCACTTAATTAAGGACAGGGACAATTTTGGCTTTGCCATACCCTCCCCCAAAAATAAAAAGGCAGAATAAACATTGCACAGCACCTTTTATGACTTTCCAGTGTTACTGAGTATAAAAAGCATAAACTCATTTTACAAGTATACAGCTGCATTACAGGTTGGGCCAACATAGAGACAAAAAGGAAAAAGATTCTGAAGATGTATGGGGGAGTGGAGTTGAATGGTCAGCTTCACAATCCAGATACTTTACCACTACTCTAACCTCATTTTCATTACCAGTAAACTCTGGTTCCCAAACATGAGTTTGAAAACATCTTCATTCCCTACTTTTACACTAAAATCTCCTAACAAAATCTTCATGCAATACTCAAGAACTAGACTGAATACACATTCACTTCCTCATAAAACTTTTGCCTTGTATTATCACGTTTATCCACGGCTGAGACATGTGTATTCATAATGACGAGCAACCTGTTAGTACTGCATACAGCATCCTATCACTAATAATCTCTTAATTGTAAGGCGACTGACCTGCGAGAGGCATAAATCAGCCTTCATCTATTGCCAGCATTTTATGGAACTCCCTTCCACCTATCCAAATTACATGAATTTTAAACTGATCTTAATTTAAGGTTGACTGGCCATGCCTTCACTCGTGAAGACCCTGTTTTGTCTTACCATGTGTAAAATTTCAATAGCATTTACATAGCCAAACAGTACGTCACATGGCAAAGCTCTTCTCTCCATGTAGCCCCAACCTCAGCAATGCCACATCCTCTAAGTGCCTAGCAGTGTCACAATGGAAAGACAGTGATCTATATATGAGGGTTGGAACTTTAATAGTGGCAACACTGCTGTAGAGACGCCGTGCAACGGAACCGAATAATGTCATCTATACTACACATTAGTTACATACCTACCTTCCCTCAAAGCAAATGGACTTTCCCTTCCCACATCACGCGCATGCGCAGTGACGAGAAGAACAGAGCCTTGTGTTAGCTGGTGGTCTAATGTAGTGTTGTCACGATGTTTTCGAAACAGGCACAATGGAGTTGGATAAAGACTGAATGTGCCAGAGGCCGTACAGCACGACAGTGTCATCAAGGTCTTCCAAGAGGCTTGCAGGGAATCTGCATTGCCTTACAGAACAGTGGCAAGTTGGATAAAAGCCTTTAACGAGGGACGCCAAAATGTGGCAGACATGCGTCGGCCAGGTCGTCCTAGTGTGAGTGAAGAAGTGTATGCTCTTTCCGCGTTACTGGAGAGTGATTGACGCTATACAATTCATGAGCTGGCCCGAGAGACAGGATTAGCGCATGCAACTGTGCTTCACATTCTGAAGGAACACCTGGCCATGAGAAAAACTGCATCACGATGGGTTCCGCATGATTTGATGGAAATGCAGAAATGGCTACAATACGACACTGCTTGTAACCACTTGGAGCGCTACGAGCATGAAGGAGAGGCTTGCTTACGCCATATCATTACGCTGGATGAGACATGGGCCAAATCATACGAGCGACAAATGAAACGCCAATCGAACAAATGGCGTCATGACGGGTCACCACGAAAATCAAAAGTTCGTCAGAACCCCAGTAATGTGAAAGTTATGGTAATTCTCGTGTACGACTGCGATGGTGTTATCTTAATGCATACCGTTACCCGACAGTGGACCGTCAATGCGCAGTATTACTGTTCATTTTTGGAACACAACCTGCGGCCAGCTTTGAGAAAGAAGCGGTGACACTTTCTGCAGAACCCACCCATCATTTTGCAGGACAATGCTCGGCCGCATGCAGCACAAACTGTAGCTGATTTGTTCAATCGTTGGGGCTAGGAAGTGCTGTACCATCCATCATACTCCCCATACTTAAGCCCTTGTGACTTCAACTTGATTCCTAAGAAGACGGAACCACTTCATGGCATTCGCTTCAGAACTGTTCCAGAGATTCTTCAGGCAGCAGACCGCTCTATTCGAACTATCAACACAACAGGCGCTGCTAAAGGTATCCTACGACTTCCACATCGCTGGCAACAGGTTGTACACAATGCTGGTGACTACACTGAAGGACAGTAAAACTTTGAAACATGCATCTATTTTGTATCAGCTGTAA
>NW_019729897.1:1906020-1938664 GCF_002891405.2 Cryptotermes secundus
ATGTGAAATGGTAATTCTCGTGTACGACTGCGATGGTGATATCTTAACGCATACCGTTCATTACCCGACAGTGGACCGTCAATGCGCAGTATTACTGTTCATTTTTGGAACACAACCTGCGACCAGCTTTGATAAAGAAGCGGTGACACTTTCTGCAGAACCCACCCATCATTTTGCAGGACAATGCTCGGCCGCATGCAGCACAAACTGTAGCTGATTTGTTCAATCGATGGGGCTAGGAAGTGCTGTACCATCCATCATACTCCCCACACTTAAGCCCTTGTGACTTCAACTTGATTCCTAAGATGACGGAACCACTTCATGGTATTCGCTTCAGAACTGTTCCAGAGATTCTTCAGGCAGTAGACCGCTCCATTCGAACTATCAACACAACAGGNCAGGCGCTGCTAAAGGTATCCTACGACTTCCACATTGCTGGCAACAGGTTGTACACAATGCTGGTGACTACACTGAAGGACAGTAAAACTTCGAAACATGCATCTATTTTGTATCAGTTGTAAATAAATAGTTGCCAGTATTAAAGTTCCAACCCTCATAATTGCCACTGAGATTATCAAGTTAATTACTGCTATAAGGTAGGAAAATCGGTTGTCTTCTGCTGATTGGGCACACTTATGTCCACATCTCTTTATTAATGCTTTTTTCTTTTCCTTGTAATATGAGCTCCCCATGTGGAGGCAGGTTAGAACACTTCTACCACAGCCCGCGGGTTGTAGAAGGCAACAAAAATGGAAACCAGTCCCTGGGCGCATAACTGGGTCACCTTGTCACTGGAGAACATAAATACAAGGACCTGGATCTCCAGGCTGGGGGTCGGATGCAAGGCTGACGACTTTTCTCTGTGGAGAAATTACTGTTGTGAAATCCAAAGAAGTGAAAACTGGATAAATGTGGCAGAAACTTCTAAGCAAGGCTACGGGTCAAATAGGGCTGTTTCATCAATGATGATGAGTACTCATACACAGGACAAAAAACTGTGATCAGTGAAACCATCTGCATAGGTGTGGCAATCCATTTGATCTACCAGAACAGGAAGAAAGAAGTCATACTTACACAACTTCAGACTCAACACAGGCACCAAATACATCCATATTTGTTCATGGTGATACAGCATGTATTTGCACAGTGTGATGTGTCCCTTGTTGTTCCTCATGTGTTGACAGAATGCAACATTATGGCAAAAACCACCAAACATTTTACTTTAACTGTGTCTTGAGGAAATGATTCCTGCAGTATGTCTAATGTTCTGGCATTTCTTAATGGTAGGGAGATTGCCAAGTCCATTTCATGTTAATTTAAAGAAATGCTTGTAATTATTTTACTTCACCCATATGGTTGTTTTAACATCCCATTCTCCCATTTACTCTGTCTGCATGTCAGTCACTTTACAGTCCAAAACACATACACACACTTCAATTTTAATTTTACTTCATTTTAAGTAATGGACTTGAATTTACTCTGGTGTGAACAGTCTTGTAAAAGGAGTGGAAATACTATATATAGTCAGTCTTAGTGTCAAGCCCCATTTGTGGCCAAAATCAGATTATTGTTACTGTCAGTTTCAGTTTTGTCGATGTGGGGCACCCTCTCTGATGAGAAGACAGGTCTGACATTCATTGAAGTAACAACCAGCAGTACATGTATAACGTTCCAATGGTCCTCATTACATAGCCTCGACTCAGACCACATAGAAAACACTGCTTCCAACGTTCATCTACTGTTCCATGACATGTTAAGAGGGCTGTTGCCTAGCGATGACCCAAATGTGTTTGTCAAAATGGGAGTGTGTTTACTGGCTTTTGGCTACCTCTTCTGGCTTTCAGTCACTGTAGCATTATGAACACAAGTATAAACAAATTCTGTTAACAGCAGAAGTGTAACATACCAAGAGAAAGAAGATGCCAAGAATGGTTCAGAAATCCAGAAATCATTTGCTCATCATCTAAGATCACATCAAGAACTTCAAATGTTACACTCAGACTGTACACAACCCTTTTCAGCATATGAAACAGTCATCCTCCTGCAANCTCTGCGGAGAAATTACTGTTGTGAAATCGAAAGAAGTGAAAACTGGATAAATCTGGCAGAAACTTCTAAGCAAGGCTATGGGTCAAATAGGGCTCTTTCATCAATGATGATGAGTACTCATACACAGGACAAAAAACTGTGATCAGTGAAACCATCTGCATAGGTGTGGCAATCCATTTGATCTACCAGAACAGGAAGAAAGAAGTCATACTTACACAACTTCAGACTCAACACAGGCACCAAATACATCCATATTTGTTCATGGTGATACAGCATGTATTTGCACAGTGTGATGTATCCCTTGTTGTTCCTCATGTGTTGACAGAATGCAACATTATGGCAAAAACCACCAAACATTTTACTTTAACTGTGTCTTGAGGAAATGATTCCTGCAGTATGTCTAATGTTCTGGCATTTCTTAATGGTAGGGAGATTGCCAAGTCCATTTCATGTTAATTTAAAGAAATGCTTGTAATTATTTTACTTCACCCATATGGTTGTTTTAACATCCCATTCTCCCATTTACTCTGTCTGCATGTCAGTCACTTTACAGTCCAAAACACATACACACACTTCAATTTTAATTTTACTTCATTTTAAGTAATGGACTTGAATTTACTCTGGTGTGAACAGTCTTGTAAAAGGAGTGGAAATACTATATATAGTCAGTCTTAGTGTCAAGCCCCATTTGTGGCCAAAATCAGATTATTGTTACTGTCAGTTTCAGTTTTGTCGATGTGGGGCACCCTCTCTGATGAGAAGACAGGTCTGACATTCATTGAAGTAACAACCAGCAGTACATGTATAACGTTCCAATGGTCCTCATTACATAGCCTCGACTCAGACCACATAGAAAACACTGCTTCCAACGTTCATCTACTGTTCCATGACATGTTAAGAGGGCTGTTGCCTAGCGATGACCCAAATGTGTTTGTCAAAATGGGAGTGTGTTTACTGGCTTTTGGCTACCTCTTCTGGCTTTCAGTCACTGTAGCATTATGAACACAAGTATAAACAAATTCTGTTAACAGCAGAAGTGTAACATACCAAGAGAAAGAAGATGCCAAGAATGGTTCAGAAATCCAGAAATCATTTGCTCATCATCTAAGATCACATCAAGAACTTCAAATGTTACACTCAGACTGTACACAACCCTTTTCAGCATATGAAACAGTCATCCTCCTGCACAGGCAAAAACACATGCTCGCATTTGTAAACATAAATTCATATACATCAGATCATTTGATCCTACCTTGATAAGAGACTTCTTTGTGAGCTTCTGGTTAATTTCTGGTCGATTGGTTATATTCTTTGCTCTACAGGCATAATCCAAAGTACTAAGGGTCTCCTCTACATTACATGCTGCAGGTGATATTGTTGCAATGATGGAGGTCTTTGTCCGGCCGCCCAGAGAATCTTGTAGCAATCGAGTTAATTTTGACTCCCTTCAAACAAATAATATAATTTCAAAAAATGAAATTTCCATAAATGTTGTATACAGTGAATAAGTGGCAAGGTTCTAATTATTCACAATCCTTTACTAGGAAGGCTTGAATAGCTTGAAATTTCAACAAGTAAACGATTTATGGCCAACATGAAAAACCTCATTCAGGATAGCCAGAGTATCTGCCAAAACTTCAATGAAACACCTCCCAAATACAAGTTCAGAGTGTTACTCCTATACCATCTTTCTCACTGTACATGGTCTCACAATAAAGTTGGCAAACTCATCATGGTAAAAGTGCTAGATACCTCATTCTTGAATATCACTGTGGTCGCCTTCAAAGTACTCCCTTTGGGAAACCGCACTGATGCCAGTGATTAGTCCACCTTTCAAAACAATTTTGGAACTGGTTTTGTGGAATGGCCTTCAGAGCTGAGTAATCAATGTCATCCAAATGTCTTCCTTTCAATATTCCCTTTATCTTTGGGAACAGAAAAAAGTCACTGGAGGACAGATCCACTGAATAGGGAGGGTTTTCCAGCAGTCATTTATTTACTAGCTAAAAACTCCTCACAGACAATATCATGTGAGCAGGTCCTTCAGGACCATTTTTGCACACCTTCCTCGTGTCAAGATCTCCGGTTAATATTTTCCTAACTGTTTCCCTGTTGATGTTTGCTTGCTCTGCTGTGCTCTTGACAGTCAGCCGGCAATTTTCACACACAATTTGACAAACTTCTGCAATATTTTCTTCAGTTCTGCTCATTGCTGGCTGCCCTGATCTCCCTTTGTCAGTGACACTTTCTCTTCCTTCAGAAAAACGTATCACCCACTTGTAAACTGCTGCTTTCTTCATAGCATTATCCCAGTAAACTTGCACTAACCTCTCTCTGATTTCACTCCCACTCTTTCCAAGTTTAACAAGAAATTTACTGTCTGTTCGTTGCTCTAATTCAAGCACCGACATTCTCGCAATGGCACATCAAAACACAGAAAATAATAACAGATGCAACTGAGAAGGAGACTGCCATAGATCAACAGCAACACAGCTATGAAATGCTGATGTCCCAACATCCTCAAACCATACTGTGGTTTCTGTCCCCTATTGTCATGGCAGACACACAGTGGCGAGTTGGTGAGCTTTATTGTCAGTGGTGAATGAGTTCAACTAAACACCAGTATCTCCACCATGGAATACTTTTTTCATGTCCTCAATCTGTGAACCTACATTCAAAGGCTCACATTCATGAGCTAGCATTATACAACAGAAAGCCAAGACTGTATTTTCTAAATGCCTCATAATTTATAATGCATACTAAAAAATAAAATGTCTGAAAGAAAAACATTTATAATAAGCCATGAATTACCACATTACAAATGTTTGAATACAAATTTATCAACTACGCAAGGCAAACATTCAGTAATGGAAACATCATTAAACAATAAATATGCATGTTGAACACTCATGCTCTAAATACCTGTAAGGTACATGAGGGGCTCTCTCCACCAGAGCTGTAATAACACGTCCAAGAGTTAGCAATGACTGATTAATGTTTCCAGCTTCACGAGCCCTCTTGTCCACAGCACCTGACCGACCAATATTCTCACTGCCAGCCAGATCAACAAGGTTCAACTTCCCTGTTTTCAGAAGCTCTTCACCATCCAGTGAATTCTCCTTGATGTGCACAGTAATGGAAAAGACTGTATGTGAACGGCTGTTGACATAGAGACAAATATTACAAAAATCAACATGCGGAGCTACCGAAAGAAATTGTCATTGACATTGTGTATTTTAGGATTCTGGAGGACTAGATAATGTATGTTGCCAAACCAGTGCTCGGAACTTCACCATACAAACTAATTTGATGACATTTTTATATCATCTCCACATGATTCAGGTTTATTTGGCACCAGAAACAAAAATGTTGGATCCAGGTATTACAGAACACTTCCAGCATCATATCTATTTTAGTTGCTTTACTATTTTATTTTTGTAATAAACCTTCCTACAATCACTTATTCTACAAAGTGCTTTGTAACAGTGGTTTGAGTACAGTAGCTTAACTGATCTCAATACTTAGTTGCTGGTTACTATGAAATGCATACACATTTTGATGTCTCTGCTTAACCCTCACTTGATAATCATTCAGTTCAGCAAGAATAAGGCTGCAGCAATAAATCTTATCAATTCTGAGCTTTCCTAGGACTTTGTGAGACAAAACAATTGTGAAGACAATGAGGGTGAGAGAAACAATAGGAACAATGAAGAGAACAAGACTGAAGAAGCTACATAAAGCCTAGTAAAGTTAGTACCTCTGATAGGCCACAACTGCGTCCTTCCAAATCTTTTCCCTTTCACCATTCATTGTTCCATCCAACACCACAGAGTCTCAATAATGACAGTGTCATTAAATAACCAACTTATAAAATCTTACTAAACTCTCATCTTAATCTCTTTGAGCTGAAAAGTCATTCTTTCGCATGCTTAGTGAAAAGTGGTAGGATCTGGGATTCTCGCTGTGGGCTACCTGGTGTTATATTCCATAAGACAGAACTCTAAAACAAGTTGTTAAGTCCAACATGCCAAGTGCAAGAACTATATATTATACACTGAAACAAAAATGTTGTGACATGACATAAGAAACTCTGAAATTTAAGAAAAAGCTATTGCCATTATGCAAGTTTAAGAATTACAGTCAATATAATTTCTTCTATTTCAAAGTGTGACAAGCTCACCTGGACTGGGCATTCATCAAAGTGCCTGCAGTCTGTCTTTTGAAGGAGCCCTTTTCCAGGATTGCATAAACCTCATTCTTATTGTGGACAGTCACCTCTTCCAGACCATGTATTATAACTGAACCCTTCTTTGTTGCATCTTCAAATAGTCTGCAATTTAAAAATAGGAAAGTAGTATTAAAAGTGCCAGCATATGATGCACATCAGTATCCTGAAGATTACACATTACTGTTTTCATGGCACACGCCCTAACAGCGGGTACGCCCAAAACAAGTCAAGTACAATAATTCGCCATTACCCCTTCAATCTTTGTAACGGTGGCAATTACAGTAATAGCGAAAATTGAGGAAACCTATCATGCACCTCTTGCAGAAAAATGCTTTCTCATTTTCTCCATAAATCTTATCATATGTTGACCTTCAGATTTTTCTTAGTGCTCTGAAGTACAACAGTCTCCATGACCTGTAGCCCACAAGCGAACTATACCAACCAAGCGATCACCGCTTGTCAGCAAAGTTAGTGCCAACTTTTGCAGATAGAGGGTGTTATGTGGTCAGCGCAACGGATCTCCACAGCCGTTAATACTGGTTTTCTAGACCAGAGCCGCTATTTCCTTGAAATAGCTCCTCAATTATCCTCACGTGGCTGAGTGGACCCCATTCCAGACCCACTACTTCTCAGAAAATCTGATAGCACTGGTAATCGAACCAGGGACTTTTGGATCTGTAGGCAGGAACTCTTACCACTAGACCACAGAGGCAGTCTGAAGTACAATAAGCACTTGAAAGTTTTGGAGAGGATAAAATTCAAAGGGTACAATGCCATCTAATCATAAAATACACTCAGACATATTGTACTACTTCTGAAGTACCATCATACCTGATTTTTGAAGAATCATCTGAAGGTGACAGCAAGTCAAGAAGTTCTTCATTATAGATCTCTAAGAAGGACACTCGGACAGTAAATTCAACCTGCTGAATTCTTAGTTCATCAAACAGATTACTCAGTGTACGTGGAATAATTCCTGACAAAGGGTCCTGAAGAAAAGAATACATATAAATATGAACACAGATGCACAGATATATACACACATGGAATTAATATTTTTCCAACAACTTTTCTCCAAAAGTAGGAGTATTATGCTGGTTCACAGAGCACATAAAATGGGCCAATATAAACATATTTATTATTTGTATCCGGTTGTGTACTCCTATATATTATTAAATGACTGTCAACACAACAAATTTGTAATAAATAAACTAACATTACTGTATTAACATTCGTTTATTATGTATATTTGTTACATGTATTGATGCGGCCTCCGTAGTCTAGGGGTAACGTTCCCACCTCATGACTCAAGGTACACGGGTTCAAACCCGGCGGAGGTCGTGGAATTTTTAAGGGCAGAAAAATTCAGGGAACAAGTCCTCCAGGAGAGACTTTAAGCTATGGGTCCCGTGTCGTAGCTTTACGGCATGTAAAAGAACCTCATGTCCCAGACATTTCCCGCCCAACAGTAGTCTCTAATGCCTCTGATAGATGGGGGAAGCATCGAGAGATACCGCTGAGCCAGTAGAGGCCGAACTCGCTGGCTGAGGTGGGACTGATGGCACGCACCAGTATTGGGTAGGGTATAGAGACAGGTAGAATATCACAGAGGGGACGTACAATAGACCACTGGTCGCGGTGCATGGGGAAACCCACCCCTCCAATAATAATAATAATAATAATAATAATAATAATAATACATGTATTGATTCAGCTGGATCATCATCAGGCAATTTTCATGAAGTGTATTACTTGTAATTGCATAATAAACGATTGTTAATACAGTAATACTAGTTTATTTATTATGAATTTGTTGTGTTGATGGTTGTATAATAATAATAATAATATACAATATAAACATACTTACATTATCCCATGAAACAGATACATCATTTGACTTTTCTCCTTCCATTGTAAATGTTTTGCCTGTACCAGTCTGACCATAAGCAAAAACTGTGCAATTATAGCCTGCAAGAACTTCATTAATTATAGGGTGGACAACTGACATGTACACATCAATCTGAAACACAAAAGAAGATTCGAGTAGGAACAAATTCTGAATACCTGCTGATCCACTTTAATATTGCTTATTATGACTTTCATTCTATCAAAAACTTCATTTCCATGAACTAATCATATGTGCAAAATTTCACATCTAAAAATTCAGCTGAAACTGAGAGAAACGATCAGAAAGAGGTCCAAATTTGCATCTCCAGAATTAGACCACACATAGCTTTCCATCAAATTACATCATACACTTCTTGACTGATTCTTTGTTTATTTAAAAATGCATTCTCACAACAGCCAAAAATCTGTCACAATAGTCAGCCTCCAGGTGAAGACCCAAGCCTGGCACCTCCTAAATATGATGCAGGATTATTTAAACATACTGGCATGACCTTTTGTAATAATCACCTCCCTTAGAATTGACCTCATTTCTAATTCCTCATGGTTACTAATTCACTAGCAGATTCCACTGCATTAATTGAATCCCAAATTACCAAAGACTAAGTTACACTAAAATTATGCATCTTTATTTTCTTTCATCAAATTAGAGCTCTTTACAATAAATGTATAAGAAGAGGACAATATGAAAGCAGAAGATGGTGTTATGCGGTGAAAAGGCCACTTTTGCAGAAATCAAGAAAAATCTGATTTCAATGAATGTGAATAAATATTACTCCAGGATAATGTACAAACACATCACTCTTGGGTTTATTAATAAACCAAAAACTCAGAAATGAGATCACAGTATTAGCCATTCCAGTTATGTAATATCTTCCTGTTCCCAGATGCAAAAGAAGAATTGTAAAATCACTGTTTTGGATCCAACAATTTTAACAATGAAACAGATAGGTTTATTAGGCCATCACGACAGGCTTCTCATATGAGCCTGGAAATGATAAGTTCATTTTTTTCTGTCACTGTTCAATCCCTAAGGCTCTTGTGAACATGGTATAGCAAGTGTCATGTAACTTCAAACAAGGGCAAGAGCGCCAAGAGTAACCTTGAATGCACAGAAGAAAAATTTCAGACAAGGGGGTGGGTTGCAGGAATGCGGGAAATGCATGGCCTTCTTCGAAGTTACATAACACTGTCTCTAATGAACCTTCGGATTCCATAAAATGCTGGGAAATTCTTGAGTAGCTTCACAATTGGGGGCTTCTCAAGAAGGGTTCAGCTCTGTGAGTGAGTGTGTGGGTACTGTTCAATCAGTTCACATAATAGACAGGGATCTGCAGAATCTAGTGTGAGTAAAGTTGCCCCACACCATGAAGACACCATATTTGTCCTCAGCAGTAGATGGAGGTGAACAGACAGCATCACACCCCAGGAAAGTGTGATGCTGTCTGTGGAAATGTTTTTTTAATTATCATGACACTGAATTTATCATCACAGGTTACCACCAAGAAGTAAATAGAGATAACCCCATACTTACATCAACTTTGCATTAATTTACTTCAGTCATTTTTTACAAAGACTAAAGAATAATGAAATCACTTCCCTAAAGCAAGAAAATTTGGATTCACAAATGACAAAAATATTGGTACTAAAGCTAACAGTTTTGCAATGAATATTAAAAGCAGTCAAGCCAAAGGAATAACATAAATTCCAAGTTACGTGACATTATCTATGGAACCCAGCTATCTTGTACATCAGGGGATACCCATACAGGTTTCACATGGTTGTAATACCGTTATCTTCGAAGTTCATTGTAAACTAATAAAATATGAACAGACATTGAAATCTCTCTTAATTTCAGTTACAAGGATGTCTAAAATCATTACTAACTTGTCTGGAATTTGGCCCAAAAACACGATCAAACCCAAAAGTCCTTGTAATTTTATCAACAGGTCGCTCCTTAACGACAACTTCTCGGTTGTTCGGGCAGTCAACAATGTTAAGGGACTTCATGCTCTTTTCAAGTGAATTCAGTGGTCTGAAAATAAAGAAAACTGTATCAATCATATTGCCATGTGTATGGAATGTCAGTGGAGTGTGAGCATGTTTGAAGCTGCAAATAAGGAATGGAAAATTCAAAGCATTAATCTGTACACACCTAAGTGCTTACAAAATGTAAGTTAGCAACTAAGGCTGGTTTGTTTCATTTGTATCAATTGCATTACATTTCATTACATTACATTACATTGCACTGCATTCCATGGATCTAAAGTTAGTCAAACTGACTGTAGGATGTGGAATATGTCATATGAATACACAACATATGTACAGTCCCAATGGAGTTCTCACACAAGAGAAACCAAGAATACACAGTGACTACATACAAGGCTATTAAAAATACATAAGTTATTTTCTAGACAATATGTATTCATCAACAGAGTAGAATGAATGTGTATTTAAGTATCGTTTCAGTGCTATTTTGAATCGTGCCTTTTCATTCATAAGACCTTTGAGATCAGAAGGCAGGTTATTAAAAATTTTGATCCCAGCATAATATGTGCTTTTCTGAAAGCATGAGAGGTTAGCAATTGGTTTATGAAGACTTTGTTTGTGTCTTGTGTTAACACTGTGTACATCCGCATTCATCTGAAAACGTTCTTCGTTATTTGTAATGAAGTTTATTAATGAATATTGTTGAGCCAATTTCATTAGTTATTAAGTATAATTTTTGTAAGATTGAATGTTTATGTTAAAACGCCAGACGGCTGGCCGGAAGGCAAGGAGACAGCCGCGGCTGACTCTTCGCATTCCTTGGCAGTCGATCGAATTGTCTTTACAAAAGACTGTTTAAGCATCAGTGGAGAGACCCGGTCAGGTTTCCCTTAGCGCGACAAGGCATGTCCTGCAAGATGCCGACCTCAGGGATTTCGCACACACAGCTTTTGCAACTTGGGAAAAAGTTGAATCTTGGAATTGGGAAAACAGGCCGTTTCAGGCACTCTGTTTCTAGCAGTTGCCAGAAACGAATGAGTAAAGCAAAGTGTGCCTGTGGAAAACCTTGGGATGGCGCCAGTCTTTTTCATGTGCATCATGTTTAGCGTGTGTGAGTACTTGCCCGTGGTCGGGTCACTGATGGCTTATTAGAACTTCTGGTTTCAATTATTTTGGTGGGTTAATGTGTTTTTAGAATGTAGAGGTGTACAAGTGTTTTAATTTGATTATATTCCATTTTTGTTGTTGTTTGGAGAACTCGAGTTTTTGTGACCCTCCTAGTGAAGCATGTTTTCCACAGCATAGGTTAAGTGATATCCACGGACGTCCGATAGGGGGTGAGTACAGTCACTGCCCCCTATCCGGGCACAACAATATATATATTCACAAGGAAAAGTTAAGATCTGTAGTCTCTTAAACAGAGCTCCATAGGAATTATGGGATTTGATGGCCATCATGATTCTAACAATTTTCTTTTGCAAAGTAAATGCCTTTTTACTGTCAGATGAATTACCCCGGAAAATTATTCCACACTTCATTAAAGAGTGAAAGTAAGAAAAATAGACCGATTTGAGAGTGTCAATGTCACTAATAAGTAACATGACTCTTAACTGCATAACATTCTCTACTTAGCTTTGGAATCAACTGATCGATATGGTTTTTCCAGTTTAAATGATTATCAATTTGCAAGCCAAGGAATTTTGTGTTTACTCTCTCCTCTGTATATTTATCATTATATCTTATGTTTAATGGATATTGTGGTTAATTCTTTGTTATAAATGTTATTACATTTGTTTTTTCTAGGTTCAGGGACAGCTTGTTTGCAGAAAACCATTTACTCATTTGCAAAAGAACCTTGCTTGATAACATGCAGAAATCATCTAAATTTTTACCAGAAATTATAACACTAGTGTCATCTGCAAATATTATAGGTATTGATGAGGTCCTTAGTGTAGGAGGGAGGTAGTTTACATAAATTATATTAGCATGCACATGCAGTAAACCCCCAGTTATGACATTCAAACATTTACAATTATCGTGCAAACAAACACTTCAAAGAAAATTTGTTATTTTTTAAAGTTACTACAAATACAAAGTAATTTTGATTTTGGAACAGAAAATATAAATACCTAAAGACCAGAAAGTGGTAAAATCACAAGAGAATTGGATTTCTGTTCTCACGCAACTTAAATATCCTATCCCCCACACATGCTCAATAATCGGGAGTATACTGTACCAAATACACTTCACAATCAGTAGTGGGAAAATGCATTCATAAAGGAATATATGAGCTTTCAAAATTTTGCATAACATCACCACCTCCTACAAGTTTTCTTGCTATCTACCATTGCACCTAAATAAGTATTCAGTATAACAAAGACAATGAAATTATTTATAGAATAGTATAATTACATTTCACAGTCCATCTCTTTTGCCCTGTGTGGTCATTAGGTTCAATAAGAGAGGTGATCACATCATTTCATTTCTATCTACTCAAAAATAATTGTCCATCCACTGTAAGACAAAAGGAGTTGTGAAAAGTGGGAATGAATCTTGAGCATAAATGGAACAGAAAAGTAAGGACACAGAAATTAACATGACTAGAATAATGTCCCCATTTGATTCCATATGCCAGAAAGGGATAAATCAAACCACAACACAGCATTCTTCTTATATTTTTGATAGTCTGTTAATTAAAAATAAGTTACAGCTACCTCTACTTCAGGTTCTTTTGGTATGTATTTCTGAGCTCAGGTTACTATCAATTATAACCACAAGGGAATTAGTACTTTTTACATTATTTCCTTATTAGGATAAGAATTCACTTTCTTGCCTGCATGGCTTTGTCTGGAAGAGAAGTAGTGTTTTGGTAGGATTTATAGATAAAGCATATCACTTATGTAAATAAATAATTTAAATTAACTATATTTTCCTTTACTTCATTATACCATGTCACATGAATCAATCAGGCAAGGTCCATTTATTTACTATCCAAAAGAAAACTTAAAATAAAGACAAGTATTAAAATGAGAGCCCTTTGTAGAGGATTACTTCACAAATGTAACACACTTTTCCTTTGCCAGAAAATTCTCTCATTACTGTCATTCATTGCAGACAATATGGAGAAGTATGAACAAAGTAACAGGTACAATATAAACACAAGGCGTATATATGGCTTCCATACATCAAATTCTAATCACAATAAATTTTTGAACGGTAATATGTAGGTAACAAGTTATCGAATACACTTCCATCCGCCAGTAAACGTTTCAGTTAAGACATATAAGTAATTTAGGCTGAAATAGGAAAAAAAAACTTACTTTAATCTTTCTACTCTACAAAAGAACTGCAAGCTACTACAAAGGCTTATAAAGAAAACAATTCTGACGTAATTACTTTACTCTAAATAATATAATACGATATAATTTCTGTAAAAAGTCGTAACATCTACGTATCTGTCTCTACATATTTATTAATACATTTGTATTTACATCACAATACGTTCTGCACCCTTGGCTTAGTACTATAAAGAGGGTGTAGGAATGTAAAGAAATTCTGGGATGTGGTACTGTGTAGCACGGCAGAGGTTCACCTATCCCGGAAGATAGCTCTTCATAGTCACCGTCGTGAAAGCCTCAAATCCTGCACACATACATTTTAATTTCTGGAATAAAACAAGGATTCTCACCTTACTCTAACAAAAACCTGAATGTTTTGGTTCCTCTCCTTCTGCTGTTTATTTGACATTTTTCGGGGACTTATACAAATTTTCCTATAAAAATATATCAATACACCCGGTAAAATATAACACTAAAAATTACAAAACAAAATCAAACACCATAAGACGCGGCCGTTACTTTCGAAATATACAACACACGAACTTCGTTCGATTCTGCAACATCCACTAACCAATGAAATGACTTCTGCGGGTAATCAGATAAGATGATTGGCTCTCTGCACGGCACAACATTTCCCCGCCTTTCAATACTGTCAACCACAGTACCTGTGCACACAGATTACAAAAATGTGATGCTACAGTTCACAGATATATTGCCATGAACTACATAGGCTATGAAAGCTATGAATACTTCTGCTGAATACATTGTCTTTTATTGGTAATAAGCACTTGTATAAAGAAATTCATATGAACTCAAAGGAGAGAATACGGCTAGTTAGAAATCGCAGAGCGAAGATAGAAAAGACTGGACAACAAACATACATGAATCCGTAAAGCAACGAAGTAAGATCTGCTAACGAAATCATACAGTCCGATACAGTCCGACACAATGAAGGCTATGATAACCACACGAACGCGCACGAATATAGGCGAATGTTGTCGAAAACATAAAAAAAAAATTGACGAGTGAATTTCAGGTTGACCCTTGAACGTAATGGCGGCGAGTATAAGGTTGTTTTACAGATTGGCAGGTAAATGTTAACACGACGACTTGTTTTGCTCAGTAACTTTCGTTGAATTTGAGTAGCTTGTGTATATTTCTGTATAGGGCGACGCACTGAATAGGTGGTATTACTATATATGAAGGTTCTGTCTTGTAACTTGTTTTTGATGACTTTTGCAGAAGAATACAGGGTTTAGTCCTTCATATGCGGCTTTACTGTATTTTTTTAAGTCACGAGCTTTATGTGCGATTATATTATATTTGTTTTATTCTGTGCGATGTTAGAATTATGTGTTTGCGGGTTCTTTTTTCCTGTTTGAATGGCCGGGCAGTACGGAACCAACCTTTGATAAAGAAGTAAAGTTCAAGAATCACTACGCCACACCTTTTTTTTGTAAACGTCACGTTCAGTTGTTGACGTATATTGTTAAGATTGAACGCCATTTTGAATTTTGTTACAAAGTTTAATTTTGGTTGTATCATTTTCAGGGCCAAAATTGAACAATGTTCGTACAAATTACACAGCCACTCGTTCTAACCTGAAACTTAACACCGCTACTAAAGTAATATGCCAGGGTTTCACTGGCAAACAGGGAACATTTCATAGTAAGCAGGCTATTGAATATGGAACCAAAGTTGTAGGAGGTGTGTCTCCAGGGAAGGGTGGAAAAACCCACCTCAACTTACCAGTTTTTAATTCAGTGAAAGAGGTAAGTATGTCAAGTAATTCTGCCTTGTGTCATGTATTTACCATATTACATGGTAAATAATTTTGGACCCTTGAACCTGTTTTCTGAGATGAGACAACATGTACTTGTAGTTTGATGACTAGCTAACAGCGTTTTTGAGAAACTTGCTGGGTGTAAGGGTGTAAGAAACTTTTGTACTTATCTGTCAAACCACATAGTGTCACATTCCAGAAGATAATAAAATTTATAAATAATACACCTCAATATCCATTAAGTATTAGATATAATAATAATTATATAGAAGAGTCAGTACACACAAAATTCCTTGGCTCACAAATTGATAACCACTTAAACTGGAAATACCATATCGATCAGTTGGTTCCAAAGTTAAGTGTGGCATGTTATGCAGTAAGAGCTTTGTTACATGTCACCAACATTGATACACTGAAATCAGTTTATTTTCACTCGATAATGAAGTGTGGCATAATATTTTGGGGTAACTCATCTAACAGCAAAAAGGTATTTACATTACAAAAGAAAATTGTTAAAATTATGGTGGGCATAAAACCTCAAAATTCTTGAAGAGAGCTATTTGAGAGATTAAAGATCTTTCCTCTTCCATGTGAATATATATTTTCATTATTAAGCTTCATTATAAATAACTAAGAACGTTTTCAGACCAATCCGGATGTACACAGTGTTAACACAAGAAACAAGTGCCATCCCCATAGACCGGTTGCTAACCTGACATGTTTTCAGAAAGGCACATATTATTCTGGCATTAAAATATTCAGCAATCTACCATCTAGTCTCAAAAGTCTAATGAATGAAAAGGCGCAATTTAAATTAGTACTGAAACGATGCTTAAATACAGACTCATTCTACTCTGTTGATGAATTCCTACTGTCTAAACATGACTCGTCCTTTTAAAAGGTTATGTACATAACATAAGTTGACAGTATTGACTTATATATGTGGACGTATTTATTTCTTTTGTTTGTGTGTGTATCAGTTGTACTGTATTTATGCCTTTTGTATTTGTATGACTTGTTCCGCATCCTACAGTCTTTCTGACTTACTTTGGATCTACGGAATGTAATGTACATATGTGTGTAATATTTGAAGTCACCACTGTGGAAACCACAAATCTCACATATATGAATTTAATAGGGAATAGCATAAATATTCAATTTTGTACATGAAAACATTAATCTTCTTTGGGACCATAAAAATGTTTTGTTTTTATCTAGAAGTATACATAGATTTTTCTTTCATTTGATTCTGAGTTTCATGTGTCTAGGCAAAAGATGCAACAGGAGCAGATGCCACTGTTATTTATGTTCCACCTCCTGGTGCAGCAAAAGCTATTATTGAAGCTATTGAGGCTGAAATGCCACTCATAGTATGTATCACAGAAGGAGTTCCACANAATATCTCTTTACAACCACATCATTAGTGAGATATGGTAACAAGAAGCATGTGGTATCATAGATGTAAATAGAGTTTTATTAGCTATGAGAGGAACGACACCTGGCCAGTTTCTGCTTACAGAAGATGTTGAATGGTCCACTATTAGTCACTGCATAACTGAACCCTGGTGTGGTAAAAATTCCTGGTCCAGTGAAAGACATCAGACACATTGTATATTGTTCTGGCTGCTTTGCTGGGAAGTTCATCATGCATGTTCATTGGATTCCTAGTCACCACAACATGGTGCATCCGCATGATGAAAATGGAGGAGATACCCTCCAGATATGAAGGGTTGTTCTGAATATACTGAACAAGGCAGAAGCAGCTGACAAGGGGTGGTCAGGTGATCCTCCAGCAACTCACCATATGAAATGTTATGCAAGGCCTTGGATTTGGTTGAATATGGCTCAGCCTAGGGACCATGGTGAGCTGTTTTGACCACAACAATGAACTTTCAGATTCCATAGAATGCCAATGATCTGTTGATTGCTTATGTGATTATTAACTTTTCAAGAACTCTACTGCATTGTGTCAGTGAGTGAGGGGGAATGATAGTGTGATGTAGCTATTCAGCATAATTAGTTCCAGCAGTAATGAAATATTTTCTGTTGTCTGCCTCCATATTCTTTGACAAACTAAATCGCTATTTATCATTCTGTCCCCTCTAATGTACTCCGTATGCTGACACGTCTTCAGTAATGACAGGTTTTGAACTTGGACAGAGACTTCCAGTGAAACGCGTACCACTGAGCTGTTGGTGCCTGAACCAATGAAGGTCAAATTTGCACTCTTCTCTTGTTGTGGGCTATTTTATGACAGTTTATAGATTGTATAGTGTCAAATGGTAGGATGGTAGATAATGGAGAACTGGAGAGGATTTTGGAATGCAACACTCATGGTATAATTGAGACACTGTTGGTCACCCTTGGTCAGGGTAGCTGGTGCTTCAGGCTTCAGATTCAAAATAAGCACCTCCTGAAAATCATTCTCCAGTGTATCCACTGCACTAACCTTCCTTAATTGTATTGTTCCCCCACAGTATTAAGATGATGAACCCAAGGAGGATGAGATGGCATGGTACGTAGCATACATAGAGATGAGGAAGACTTGCAAAGTTTTGGTCAAAAGATCTTAAACAAAGAATGCTTGGGAAATCTAAACACAGTATGGTGATATTATTAAAATTGAACTTCAAGAAATAAGAATGTGAAAAAGGAGACTGCATTGTATTGCCTCAGGATAGGGTCTATAATGCTGGGCTTTTGTGAACACAGTAATGAACATTTGGTTTGATAAATGTGGGTGGTTTCTTCACCTTACTGCTTGACAAATGTAAATGTGAGACTGCCTTATATTGCCTCAGGATAAGGTCCTACAGTGGTGGGCTTTTGTGAGCACAGTAACAGTCTGGTTTCATAAATATGGGTGATTTCTTGAACAGCTGAGCAACTATCAGCTCTTCAGAAATGACCCTACAATGTGCAGTTTTGACGTATCATTTCAATTTATGTAGTGCATGTAGTATGCTCCCAGTTACAAATATAGTAGAGGAGGAAGCCAGTTATGAACCTAACACAGTTTACATCAAGGAAGTGGATACTTTACCAATCTACCAGTCTGGTCAATTGATAAATCATACTAGCTTCCAGCTTCTGAACTGAAGACAATGGCTTGTCATCACTGATTTAGGTTTCATTGGGATGGCATCAGGCACATTCTTAATTGACAGAAATGGCTTCTGTTCACACTTGGCATTCTTCCCAATTGGTACTGTATGCATTCCACATTCCAGAGCCACAGAGCCAAGTGCTTGATTGTGTGCAAGAGTTCATGTGAGTCAGCCACCGTAACGTGTAACAAACGGAGAGCTGTATTATGATACTTAAAACACGTGAGACTGGTAACTTGCAGGAACATGTTTCTATAATTAATAAAAAGTAATTCACAACTAATTAAGTAAAAAATTACATCAAGAAATTTAATTGTGTAGTTGTTTATTAGTTGTCATAAATAAATCAAGAATAAAAATAAAAGAATATTTTTGTGGCATATTTTGCAGCAATCAGTATCTAGATTGTAATGTTGGAACAGAATGTTGAATGTACAAAATCAAACATAAGATTGCTTGGTTTATAGTTTGTGGAACTACCTCTATTATTCGTTCCTGGTTAAACATTCCACACGGTCTGAATTATAAATTACTTAAAAGTAACATACATTGTAGTGGAATGTTTTCTGTGCCAGGTGACTCAGAAAACTGCTGAATACAGTGTGCAACCATGAAAGTGAACAAAGCTGTGACCCACCCTTACACCATTTGAACTCACTGTAAACTACTCTCTTCATTATCCCTAATTTCATGAAACATTTCTTGTCATTTCTGTAGAGTTTGCGTTAAATGTTACATCAATTAAGCTTTCATGACACAATATTTTGTATGCTTACAAGTAAAAACAAAAGTAAAACTATCTCTGTAACAGGCCATGGGAGCCCATAGGGTTGTGAGACATCAAGCTCCTGCATTCTCTCTAGACACTTGGCTCACAGATGGCGGTACCATGTGACAGCCACCCTTTACTCCCCAGGAGGATTCCTGGTATCATTTCTGTCAGAAGCTTAGTGGACCCCAGGGCCATAGTGTTGCAGGAAGGATTAGGTCAATTGAAAAATATGTTGACCTCATCATGAATCTAAACTGCTGCCTTCAGGCTTCTAGCACAGTGCCTCAACCAACTATGCTACTGTGTGTATCATATCTAACTCAGTTTCCTGTTTCCAGTGTAAGATTGGAATTATGCCTGGCCACATTCATCAGCGTGGGGTTGTAGGTGTTGTGTCACGATCAGGAACACTAACATATGAGGCTGTGCACCAAACTACACAGGTGGGAGCCATTTACAGTACTTTCAGTCTTGTGCATATGAAGTGTGTATGGTTTCTAGTAGCAGTTGTTCAGGGAATAACGAGGGATATTCACCTGGACGGAAGGTGGTTGAGTATTTGGCTTACTGTATCACTGCTCAAAATGCAGTTGTGAGTACTTGAATGGACAGCAAGTCTCATGGCATGTTACTTTCACAATTTTCCAACCATCAGGTGTTTGATTGTGTAAAGCCAAAATCATGATAATAAAATGTTCCATTAAGTGTTCAGTTTTGTATTAAAAGAAAGAATGCTCAAGTGAAAATTCCTACACAGTTGTGCTTGCATTGTATAAAATTTCATTAGCGCAAATAACACATTCTTTTCTAAAGTAGGTGACAGTAGCGGTTCTTATAGCAAAAACTTGGTGAAAAAATTTCCCTATCAAAATTCTTCAGAATAATTTCTTTTCAGTTATACCATGGCTTAAAACATTTAATTGATAGTAGTAAAATGCCTCATTCTGACTGCTGTTGCAGAACTTTTGCATCGAGACTCAACGATTCTGTGTCAGAAAATATTGTTACCTTCTGGATTCTGAAACAAGCTTTTTTCATAAACGTGTTGATTTATTTTATGTTAGTCCTCCAACTGAAATCTTACCGTTTTTCCACCTCATAGTGTGGTAACTTGTGATCAAATCTGCATCAGTTTTAAAATTGATGATATATCAAGTTGAAGAGTTGGAGGGGGGGCAGCCCTATTCTTCCAAATTTTTCTCAGTAACATACTGTAGAATACATTAGGCTAGAAAGTTATAAGTAACTCACTTAAACTAATTCCACCATGTATATATAGATGTAATTTAAGGAAAATGAATAGTGTTAACCAAATCTGTTGTTGGCTTATAGAAGGCATTTTTTACAGAAGTATAAAATATAATGCAGTAAGCCTCTGAAATATATTTATTGAGAATAATAGTAGTGTATCATACACACAAGGTAAAAGGGAAAGCTATCCTGTAACAGGCTGTGAAGGCCTATATGGTTGTGAGACGTCGATACTCCCACATTTTCTAGACATTCGGGTCAGAGATGTCAGTGATATTAGCCTTGCGGTCTGGTGGCCCTTTACTGACCTGGAATGTCCCTGGTACTCATTTCTGTTGGGGGTTGAGTCAATCCCAGTGCCATAGTGCGGCTGTGAGGATTATGTAAATAGAAAATCAGTGACCTCGTCAGGAATATAGCCCATAGCATAGTATGTCAACCAACTACGTTGCCATGTGCCCCCAAATACATGCAAGTAATATCTGAAATATTTGTTTGAACTGTTAACTTTAATGGCAGCAGGACATCATTGTAAGGATAGAGCTGGATCTTCTTATGTATGCTTTCAGGTAGGACTAGGCCAGACAATGTGTTTTGGAATTGGTGGTGATCCTTTTAATGGAACTGATTTTATTGACTGCTTAGAAGTATTCCTCAATGATCCAGAAACCAGAGGTATTATCTTGATTGGAGAGATTGGAGGACTAGCTGAAGAGAAGGCTTCTGAATACTTGCTACAGCACAACACGGTTAGTGAACCTGCTCAATTTTGATTTGGTCCTCGAGTCATCATTCCATGCTTTAACTCTCTAGACTTGATATTTGAGGTTCTTGAGGAAATAGGTGTGAAGACTATTCCACCGCATAGTCTGGTGAAGTTCAACATATCAGAGAAATGTACTTCCTCCTCTGAAAATGATGGCACAATCCTACAAAATGTAAGTATATTTCTACCCGAGTACATGGTGTCACATCCCAGAAAAGAGCAGCATTTTTCAACTATACACTTGTCACTCCAATCTATGAAGTTACACTGTGGTCCAGTGTCCAGCCAAATATGGGGTTAAAAGAAAGAAAGTGGTCTGCCTGGTTTCTCATGTTCAAGTTGGATGTCAGGCTGAGGTTTTCCTATGTTAAATGGATAAATCCACTGTTCCCCAGATAACCTTTAAACTGATACTTCATTGAGTAAGGATTATACAAAGCATTAAATTTCAAATGTCTGACCTGCACGTTTAGAGTGAAATGAAATAAAGCATAGGTAAACTGCCAGGACATGATTTTGAGGATATAAGTAATGGAAAGGAGAAAATGTTTGCTTCTTGTACATAGAGAATAGAGAATTATTGCAAGTAAATTAACTGATGAACAGTAAGTAATGGAAAACTGAGAAATCTGCTGGCTTTGTATAGAAAACAGAACTACTTGAAACTGATGAACAAGAAATACTGGCACAAATTTATCAAGAATGAATGTAGTGTCCATATACCCTGCCATTATTCATAACTGGAATCTGAAAATATTATAAATTCTTTGTTGGTAGTCCTGGATTTTATATATTACTAAAATTATTAAATTACCACAAATATATTAAATACAGAAATCCAAAATCAATCAATTTATATATGAAAAATGTAGCTTAATTAAGATATTTGAATCTTTTTGCTTCTCAGGGAGACAAAGCCAAACCAGTAGTGTCATTCATTGCTGGATTGACTGCACCTCCAGGCCGAAGAATGGGTCATGCTGGAGCTATTATTTCAGGTGGAAAAGGCGGTGCACAAGACAAGATTAATGCCTTAGAAAAGGTTTGTTACTTATATACAAGACTACTGAATAATATAATGAGTAAACACGTGAGGAGGACAGAACATATTACATGCACAGGAAAAATAAAAATTGTATTTATTTTGTTTGTAAAGGCTTATGGGAATATGATGTACAGACCATTTGGGAGAATTATGTTAGATTAGTCTGGATCTCAAAGTTTTTGAATGCGTAAATTGTATAGACTTGTGTGGCTAACTTAATGGAGAAATTGTTATAGACCAAATAACAGTGGCATGTTCAGGGAAACCCAGTGTCATGGAGTGAGTGAGTTAAAGAGCGCTGATTTTTTCTTTTCAGGCTGGAGTAATTGTCACCAAAAGTCCAGCACAAATGGGTGCAGAACTTTTGAAAGAGATGAGACGACTAGGACTGGCCTAACTGCATGGTGGCTGTATTAATATTATGTTAATTGGTAGATATTTGTATACATAAATTCAATGTTTTTTACTGGATTGTCAGTGCTTCATGAGAGTATATACATTTTCCCAACTCAGTCAACAGAAGTAAAAATCATTTGATATTTCCTGCCAAAGATGAAGTTGTTACAGAAAGATATATGTTTTATATGTGATTAAAAGTATTCTGTTTTCTCCTTTACTTTAATGATGATATATTCACTTAAGATAACCAACTCTGAAAATGTATTAATGCTAGGAGAAAGTGTATTAAATTATGTTATTCACATTAAACATAAGAATCTTTTAACATCATGTATTAATGCAAGGAGAAAGTGTATTAAATTATATTATCCACATTGAACATAAGAATCTTTTAACTGTCATCCTTTCTAGTATTAGGCCTGTCGAGACCTGTTACAGATATTACAAAACAAATCTTTGTATCATGTAAGATTTGAGGTTTTCATGGTGCTGACTGTGAAGAATACCGTCCTCTGGGATGTGGTGCCATGTAGAACTTGTGTAAACTGACATTTCAGAGGAAAATATCACCTCCATCTTCAGGGTAGAAAAATCCGCAAGCAAGGAACCAGCATGAGCAGGTGGCTCTGAAACATCGATGTACACAAGATCTACATGGTGCAACATCCTAGAAGACGGTATTCTTGAAAACTGTATTGTTTTCAGATGCCCCCAACGTCTTTTCCCCTCTAGTTTATTTCTGAGATCTTTCTTGGATGCTGTCAGACCTCAACCCATCAAAATGTTCTGTCCATTCATTTCATTTCTTTTACAGTCTGAAAGGGTGTATCCTACAACCTCCATGAAATACAATTTCTGCTGATGATTTAAGTTTGTGAAACTGAGTTCTCTCATTCCATAATAAGGTCACAGCAGTGGGGTGCCATGCATGGAAGGAAGGGAAGCATTCCTTCCGTAGTTAAGAAACGAAAAGAAAAGAAGTCATATATAAATAATTCAGTTTGAATAATAAGGATTTGAATACTGTCATTTAGCATGTGTTCCTGCTCAAGGCCACATGCCTCCTCCTCCCTTACCCTGCTTGGTGGGACGGACCATGTTTCCTTCGTTAAACTGTAAGAATTCGTCCCATCCGAAGTGGGCAATGGAAGCAAATTTCGGTTTGCTGGCTAGATCAGCTAACGAATATGTTCTTTCGATGGTTATGTGAAAATTAACTATTTATGTGTGATTTCAGTCTTGTTGGGTGTTATAGGTAACACTGAGTTTTATTAAAATATTGTAAGTGCATATTTATATGGCGTAAGATTGTATTTGTGATCGTTTTTTAACGCATCAGAAAGAAGCTCTCAGCGTTTAAGGGAAGCAAGTCTGATATTGCAGTAAGAGGGGCAGGGTCATGATTAGACTACACGCACAGGCCACAGCTAAAATGAATGCTGGCAGACAACGTGACTGCGACTGTGCAATCGAAAGCCTTTTAAAACAGGAGTTTAATAGCAGGGACTTTTCTGAAAATAAAATAATTATAGAAAGAGGACGAACAACATGAGAGTTGCCAGAAATTAAACCACAAACCAAATTATGTGTGAGGAAATTTAATTTGGAACAGTATTCTAAAACAGAATGGCTATCCAGTTGCTGTAATATAGGAAAATTGTTTTGTTGGCCATGCCTATTGTTTTCCAATGAAAAAAATATATGGAACAAGACTGGGTTTGGTGATATCAACAGTCTTCATAAAGCATTGAAACGACATACAGTCC
Source organism: Cryptotermes secundus (assembly GCF_002891405.2). Lineage (NCBI taxonomy): Eukaryota > Metazoa > Arthropoda > Insecta > Blattodea > Kalotermitidae > Cryptotermes > Cryptotermes secundus. Next base: position 1,930,419 of record NW_019729897.1, read on the forward strand.
CATCTAGACATCTACACATCCAATGATACAACGCACGCAGGCACAGGAGTAGAACACATCATAAGACACAATATACACAACATTAGAACATAAGAACGACCCCCATGTGGATGATTAATAATACACACGAATTTTAAAAATATTACGCAGAAACTGCNAGAGACTGTGGACCTGTCGTCTTGACAGATTACTGATGATGATGATGATGATGATGATGATGATGAGATAATCGATTTTAACAAGTTTTAAACACATAAACTTTATTATTATATAAGGACGTATACAAATTTAATATTATTTGTAAATGGACATATAAAGGCAAGCAGTGAAATGGTTAACGGATCAATACACCTGACGATGGCAGCATACTGCCGAAACATGTAGTGTAGAAGTGGTAGATGGGATTGTATGCACTTGAAGACTGTTAATATATACACATTATGAACATGAATCAGTGCAACAGGACACTAATATACAACAAAGAGGTCACTGTTTAAAGTCTGGTATGACTACAGTTCACAGAAACTGCAAGTAGATTTACTGTTACAAAACCAATGAAAACGAACCCAGACAATGCTGCTGCCAGAATATTAAGCTTTTTGAACAGTACTCTTTTCTGGGATATTACATCATTGCTGTCTGGTAGAAGGCTTTCAACATTCACAGGAATGCACGTCCTCCATCTTAGGGCCAAAGAACAAACCAAGCAAGCAGAAACCCTCACAAACCTCACGAACTTTTTGTCTTAAACTGATGGCGATTATCACCATTCAAATACACAGTTTGATATGGCATCATTGCAACTTCCTTTCCCCATATAATATTCATAACGTCATGCATCAATTTATGATACCATTCACAAAGTTCGGGTCCATTTTCCATTGTCTGATATGCTTGCTGAAGAGTCATGATATTGCAACTTGCATGCAAGTTCATGTCAGTGACTTCGAAGAAAATACTGACTGTAGTCATCAGCAAGACTACCAATTTCTTCAGATCACTTACTGAGGTTATAAGTAAATTTGTCAGTGGCTGTGATGCTAGTTTTCTAGATAGCGCGGCTCTGAAATTAATTTTACATTAGAAGATGGCCCAACTTCAGGGAAGGAATACTCATCTCCCACCTCGAGTGTGTGCTTGCTAAAATACTCTCTGTACATTTAATAATATACTGTAGTGTGTACAACCACTGCAATACAATAGGCGAATAAACTGCATTATGCAACCCATTTCTAGGCAGCGGATCAGTAAACAAATTCCCGCAGCAACAGATATGAACACAACAGAGTTACTGTTGGAAACGGTGTTTTCTACTTGGTCCGTGCAAAGTTATTATAAGGAGAGCAATTGGGGTTACCCATGCCTTAGATAACACATTAAAACGTTTCTATATGTAACAAAGTATGGATAAGGGGCCTTCATTAATACTTTTTTTTTAATTTTATGGGCTTTTAATTATTTGTACTTTTTATTTATATAATGCATATGTATCCAGTAACTCAACTGTTTCATCCATATATCATGATGACCACTACACTCTGCTTCTTTACTACAAAATACAACACTTGTAGCCAAAACATGGAAGTGTGTTTATTTTAGTTAAGTCAAATCATGAATTTCCCAAAACTTACACATGATAGTTTCAAACATATAATGAAGTAACTGTACAATAAAGAGACTTCTATGTTAAATATAAGTTCCCAACCGCTGGGAGAACGAATGAAATGTCTACAAAACTGCCAACATCCCAAAACCGTCAGTCAGCTCCGCCGTTTCCTGGGAATATCGAACTACTACAGGCAATTTCTGCTCCACGCATCAGCACACCAGGCACCACTTCACGGCGTCGTCTTCGGACCCAAAGTCAAGAGGTCAAGAGCGTCAAGAGCTCCCACCCCACCACTTGGACACCGGACCTACACAAGGCCTTCGAAAAGTGCAAGGCGAGTTTGTCACGCGCCACTCTACTGCACGCCTCCACATATTCCCGTCACTTGTACTCGTCACAGACGCCTTCACCGGCCTCCACATCCGTCAAGGGTGCCGTGCTGCAGCAACGCTTCAAGAACGCCTGGCAGCCCTTCACATTCTACCCCAAGCAAATCAACCCCGACCTTGAACCGCGCACCAACTACGTGCTCCGGACGCAACGTACGTTTCCCTGCTCGCTTCAACAGCTGAGCAACCAGGGTGATGTGGGAACTGCCCACATTCAAGCAAACGTTATTATGACAAAGCAAGTATCTTTACAAAGACAAAAATCAAGTACCATTGTTTAGCAACGGCGAGTAAACAGCCGCTGCTAGGCAAAGCATACAACAATACAGACAGCGACATATTTTCTATGCTGTCTGACACAATCCATATAAAAGGTAGATATAGCGGTATTAATTAAATAATATTTACGGAACAATTCAACAAGCGGTTCTCTTCACATAACGACACCCTACACGTAAAAAAAAAATAGACGCGTGAGTTTCAGGTTGACCCTTGAACGTAATGGCGGCGAGTATAAGGTTGTTTTACAGATTGGCAGGTAAATGTTAATACGACTTGTGCTCCATAACTTTCGTTGAATTTGGCTGGCTTGTGTATATTTCTTTATAAGGCGACGCACTGAATAGATTGTATTACTATATATGAAGGTTCTGCTTGTAACTCGTTTTTGATGAATTTTGCAGCAGAATACAGAGTTTTGTTTTCCATGTGCGGCTATATTATATTTGTTTTATTCTGTGTTAGAATTATGTATTTTTGGTTTTCTCTTTCTTTTGTAAAGTCAGTCACATTGCGACTGACGGTCAGTCAGTCAGTAAGTCTTGGTGTCGAGCCCAATCTGGAGCTCATGACCATATACTATTTATTACTATTTGACATTTATGGTCTTGTGTTTTTGGGCGCCCTCTCTGACGAGAGGACGGGTCTGTCTTTTGTATATGCTGCTGGCCCTTGCCAGCGCAGTCTTTCTCGGGTCCGAGTCCCTTGGGACTCATGACCATATTTTACTGTCTAAAATTTGAGACTTCCCTTTTCGTCGCTTTCTACGATTCGCAGGGTCACGGTGGAGGTATTCGAACCCGTCTCCACACGGTTTTTTTGTATAATCCCCTTATCCGTTTGCGGACCGCTTATGGAACACATTTCTCAACATTTTGGTTTTCCCGCTGTCATACCACGAACCCTCTGTTTCGTAGTATGACAGTTTGAGGTTGAGACCTGAATATAATGGCGGCGATTATAAGGTTGTTTTACAGTTTGGCAGCTAAATGTTAACACGACGACTTGTGCTCCATAACTTTCGTTGAATTTGACTGACTTGTGTATATTTCTTTACAGGGCGACGCAGTGAATAGGTGGTATTACTATATATGAAGGTTTTGATTTGTAACTTGTTTTTGATTACTTTTGCAGCAGAATACAGGGTTTTGATCTTCATGTGCGGCTCTATATTTTATTTAAGTCACGACGTTTATGTGCGATTATATTATATTTGTTTTATTCTGTCGGTGTTGGAATTGTGTTTGCTTTTTTCTTCTTCTTCTTTTTTCTTATAACCCTCTTATAGGAGCCTTTTGCCACCCCTTATGAAACACATTTCTTAATGGTTTGATTCTCCCGTTGCCATACAATGAACCCTCTGTTGTCCTTTCATCTCTGAGGAAATGCAATTGTTCCTCAAGGTATTCCTAGGCAACGGCCCAGTGTTATTGTGTTTCCATGGATTTCCCGCACATGACGGAACAATGTATGACGTAGAAACTAGAACATACAGTATGTCAAAAGTTTAATTTAGTTTCAGGTTGACGCTTTAACATAATGGCGGCGAGCATAAGGTTGTTTTACAGATTGGCAGGTAAATGTTAACACAACGTCCTGTTGTGCTCCCCTTGAATTTGACTGTCTTGTGAATATTTCTGTATAAGGAGACACACTGAATAGATTACATTACTATATATCAAGGTTCTGCTTGTAACTTCTTTTTGATGACTTTTGCAGCAGAATACAGGGTTTTGTTCTTTGTGTGCTGCTTTACTGTATTTTATTTAAGTCATGAGTATTATGTGCTATTATATTATATTTGTTTTATTCTGTCAGCGTTAGAATTATGTATTTGCAGGTTCTTCTTTTCTGTTTGAATGGCCAGGCAGTTTGGAACCACCCTGTGATAAAAAAGTAAAGTTAAAAAACACTACACGCTTTTTTTTTGTATACCTAGACGTCACATTCAGTTTTTGACACGTTACATTGAACGCAATTTTGAACTTTGTCACAAAGTTTATTTTGGTTGTATCATTTTCAGGGCCAAGACTGAACAGTGTTCGTACAAATTACACAGCCACTCGTGCTAACCTTAAAATTTCCAACGCTACTAAAGTAATATGTCAGGGGTTCACTGGCAAACAGGGAACACTTCATAGTAAGCAGGCTATTGACTATGGAACAAAAGTTGTAGGAGGTGTCTCTCCAGGGAAGGGTGGAAAAACCCACCTCAACTTACCAGTTTTTAATTCAGTGAAAGAGGTAAGTATGTCAAGTAATTCTGCCTTGTGTTGTGTATTTACCATCTTACATGGTAACTACTTTTGGACCCTTGAACCTGTTTTCTGAGATGAGACACCATGTACTTGTAGTTTGATGACTAGGTAACAGCGTTTTGGACAAACTTGCTGCAGCCATCTTCAGGGTGTAAGAAACTTTTCTGCTTATCTGTCAAACCACATAGTGTCACATTCCAGAAGATAGTAGTCTTTGAAGTCACTGCTGTGGGAACCACAAATCTCACATATATGAATTTAATAGGGAATAGCATAAATATTCAATTTTGTACATGAAAACATTAATCTTCTTTGGGACCATAAAAATGTTTTGTTTTTATCTAGAAGTATACATAGATTTTTCTTTCATTTGATTCTGAGTTTCATGTGTCTAGGCAAAAGATTCAACAGGAGCAGATGCCACTGTTATTTATGTTCCACCTCCTCATGCAGCAAAAGCTATGATTGAAGCTATTGAGGCTGAAATGCCACTCATAGTATGTATCACAGAAGGAGTTCCACAACATGATATGGCAAAGGTGAAGCAGCTTCTGATGAAACAGTCCAAATCTCGCCTTGTTGGGCCCAATTGTCCAGGTGTCATTGCACCAGAACAGGTAATAGGATCTTGTTTGTAGGTCAGACCTGTACACTCTCTGCTTTATCATATTCCATGTAACATTCATCTTATGAAACACTTGAGGACTGAGTTGCTTTCCTGTCATTCTCCCATACATTTGTATCAGAATAATGGAGGAGTACTATACATACAGAATGAGTGCTGGTGACATACATTAAATATTAGCATCATATTCTTCACATACAGGCAAGCAAAAACAGTCGTATAAATATCTCTTTACAACCACATCATTAGTGAGATATGGTAACAAGAAGCATGTGGTATCATAGATGTAAATAGAGTTTTATTAGCTATGAGAGGAACGACACCTGGCCAGTTTCTGCTTACAGAAGATGTTGAATGGTCCACTATTAGTCACTGCATAACTGAACCCTGGTGTGGTAAAAATTCCTGGTCCAGTGAAAGACATCAGACACATTGTATATTGTTCTGGCTGCTTTGCTGGGAAGTTCATCATGCATGTTCATTGGATTCCTAGTCACCACAACATGGTGCATCCTCATGATGAAGATGGAGGAGATACCCTCCAGATATGGAGGGTTGTTCTGAATATACTGAACAAGGCAGAAGCAGCTGACAAGGGGTTGTCAGGCGATCCTCCAGCAACTCACCATATGAAATGTTATGCAGGGCCTTGGATTTGGTTGAATATGGCTCAGCCTAGGGACCATGGTGAGCTGTTTTGACCACAACGAACTTTCAGATTCCATAGAATGCCAATGATCTGTTGATTGCTTATGTGATTATTAACTTTTCAAGAACTCTACTGCATTGTGTCAGTGAGTTCGGGGGAATGATAGTGTGATGTAGCTGTTCAGCATAATTAGTTCCAGCAGTAATGAAATATTTTCTGTTGTCTGCCCCTGTAATCTTTGACAAAAATTAAAATACCTATTAATCATTGTCCCCTTTAATGTACTCCATACGATGACACGTCTTCAACGATGACAGGTTTTGAACTTGTATCAAGACCTCCAGTGAAAGGATGGACACCACCTCAATTTTAAGGGTGTGGTCTTGAACCAATTTTATTTCAGCTTCCACTTGCATTACTGTAATCACCTGCAGCTGCTACAGTGTCGTAAACTAGTTCATTTTCACTCCCAGATAGATTTGGTTCATGAGAGTCACTCTTCAAAATGAGTTTCTCTTCAATATAATTTTTTCTCAAAATCTGCACCATTATGACAGAGAGAAATCATTTCCTGTTGAAATACTATATACCACTCATGCCCACTAGTATTAAACCCATACAGCACAGGTCAGTGTCTATGCTCAAAGCATCTCATGGTCTTTCCCCCCTCCACCAACCAGTATAACATAAGTTTCTGCAGAATAGTGCAGAAAATTCACATGCTGCTGTATGCTTGCTGCTCAAAATAAAGGAGCTGAAGCCACAGTGCAAAGTTCGCTTGATGGCGGTTAAAATGTGTGTGGGATTAAGGATGTTTGGCAGACTGAAATGCCTACTTCTGAGATGGTGCCTGAACCAATGAAGGTGAAATCTGTACTATTCTCTTGTTGTGGGCTGTTTTATGACATGTCAGTTTCTACAGTGTATAGTGTCAAATGGTACGATGGTAGATAATGGATAACTGGAAAGGATTTTGGAATGAAACACTCATGGTATAATTGAAGCACTGTTTACGACTTTGCGTGCAGGGACTGGTGAACACCATGAAAACCTTGGTCATGACAGCTGGTGCTTCAGGCTAGATTCTCCAGTGTATCCACTGCACTAACCTTCCTTAGTTGTATTGTTCCCCCACAGTATTAAGATGATGAGCCCAAAGAGGATGAGATGGAATGGTACATAGCATACATAGCAGAGATGAGGAAGACTTGCAAAGTTTTGGTCAAAAGATCTTAAACAAAGACTGCTTGGCAATCTAAACACAGTATGGTGATATTATTAAAATTGAACTTCAAGAAATAAGAATGTGAAAAAGGAGACTGCATTGTATTGCCTCAGGATAAGGTCCTACAGTGGGGGCTTTCGTGAACACAGTAACAGTCTGGTTTCATAAATATGGGTGATTTCTTGAACAGCTGAGCAACTATCAGCTCTTCAGAAATGACCCTACAATGTGCAGTTTTGACGTATCATTTCAATTTATGTAGTGCATGTAGTATGCTCCGAGTTACAAATATAGTAGAGTAAGAAGCCAGTTATGAACCTAACAAAATTTACATCAAGGAAGTGGATACATCACCAATCTAACAGTCTGGTCAATTGATATCTCATACTAGCTTCCAGTTTCTGAACTGAAGACAGTGGCTTGTTGTTGATTTAGGTTTCAATTGGATGGCATCAGGCACATTTTTAATTGACAAAATGACTTCTGTTTGCACTTGGCATTCTCCCGAATTGGAACTGTATGCATTCCACATTCGACGGCCACAGAGCCAAGTGTAACAAACGGAGAGCTGTATTATGATACACATGTGACTGGCAACTTGCAGGAACATGTTTCTATAATTAATAAAAAGTAAAGTCACAACAAAATAAGTAAAAAATTACATCAAGAAATTTAATTGTGTAGTTGTTTATTAGTTGTCATAAATAAATCAAGACTACAAATAAGAGAGATTATTTTTCTGGCTTATTTTTCAGCGATGAGTATCTAGATTGTAGTGTTGAAACTGAATGTTGAATTTACAAAATCAAACATATAGTCGCGTATCGGGCGTATATCGCGACAAATAAATTCACGCCGTATTTTGTATAGCGAATTTTATTTCACATTCGCACTTACAATCACCCAAATTACAGATTTAAGGTTACTGCTATCTGCAGTATCACAATTAGTACACTCCAAATGCCAGAATACACTAACTAGTTGCTGGCTAACTCGGCGGTAGCTCCAGGACTCACTGACTGACTCAGTACAACTGACTGTGAATAGCCTTCGCTGCTCCCTATGTAGCCTCGATCGGACAATACGGCCACGTAATAGGCACCCTTGTTGCTAGCCACGCTGTCCGGAGTTGTTGACGGCTGCCTAGTAACCGCGATATCCCTTGGTGACGTCACCGCGTTGACTTGCGTTGCCTAGCGACCAGGATGCTAG
>NW_019729897.1:1939767-1941300 GCF_002891405.2 Cryptotermes secundus
TTACTGCTATCTGCAGTATCACAATTAGTACACTCCAAATGCCAGAATACCACTAACTAGTTGCTGGCTAACTCGGCGGTAGCTCCAGGACTCACTGACTGACTCAGTACAACTGACTGTGAATAGCCTTCGCTGCTCCCTATGTAGCCTCGATCGGACAATACGGCCACGTAATAGGCACCCTTGTTGCTAGCCACGCTGTCCAGAGTTGTTGACGGCTGCCTAGTAACCGCGATATCCCTTGGTGACGTCACCGCGTTGACTTGCGTTGCCTAGCGACCAGGATGCTAGGACTCGGCTAACATCGGCTCACTTCGGTTTCGCTCGGCGCATCACGGCTGGCGGAGGGGTGGGGGGGGAGGAGCGTCATTCAGAGCTCAACATGTCACAATATGATTCACTGGTTTATACTCAGCGGAACTCCATCAGTTATTCATGACTGGTTAAATGTTCCACACAGTCTACCAACTACGCTACTGTGTGTATCATATCTAACTCAATTTTCTGTTTTCAGTGTAAGATTGGAATTATGCCTGGCCACATTCATCAGCGTGGGGTTGTAGGTATTGTGTCACGCTCAGGAACACTGACATATGAGGCTGTGCACCAAACTACACAGGTGGGAGCCATTTACAGTACTTTCAGTCTTGTGCATATGAAGTGTGTACAGTTTCTAGTTGCAGTTGTTCAGGGAATAACGAGGGATATTCACCTGGACGGAAGGTGGTTGAGTATTTGGCTTACTGTATCACTGCTCAAAATGCAGTAGTGAGCACTTGAATGGACAGCAAGTCTCATGGCATGTTACTTTCACAATTTTCCAACCATCAGGATAACGAAATATTCCGTTAGGTGTTCAGTTTTGTATTAAACAAAAGATGCTCAAGTGAAAATTCCTACGCAGTTGTGGTTGCATTGTCTAAAATTTCATTAGTGCAAATAACACATTCTTTTGTAAAAGTAAGTGACAGTAGCTGTTCTGATAGCAAAAACTTGATGAAATGATTTCCCTACCAGAATTCTTCAAACTAATTTCTTTTCAGTTATTCATTCATTCATTCATCAGTAATCTGTCAGACGACAGGTCCACAGTCTCTTCCAAAACAGTTCCCCCACTTAATGCGATCTAGAGCTTTCTCCTCAAATGAGAATATCCTCTTCTGTCCCCAAGGTCATCCAGCATCTTCTTACGTCTTCTGGTCTCTTCTATCTGCACCTCTATCTTTCCTTCAATAACTTCTTTTAGAAGGCAGTTACTGCGTAAGAGATGGCCAATCCAATTAGCCTTCCGTTTTCTTATTTCGTGTAGGATATTCCTCTGCTCACTGACTCTAAATAACGCTTCTTCATTTCTCACATAATCAGTCCAACTGATCTTCTCCATCCTTCTCAAACACCACATTTCGAAGCTTTCCAGGTGTTTCTGATCTACTGCCCTAAGTGTCCAAGTTTCAGCCCCATACAAAGTGATGCTCGAAATGTAGCATTTCACTAGTTCCTTTCTCAAATTTAAGTCCAATTTGCTGGTAAAAA
>NW_019729897.1:1941531-1943842 GCF_002891405.2 Cryptotermes secundus
TTAACAAGCTACCCAAATATTTAAAACATTTCACATTCTCCAGTTGTTTTTGGTCTATCTTTATTGTGACTGGGGTTGGTTGTCTCGAAATTTTCATTACTTTTGTTTTTTCCACATTCATTTCCATGCCATAGGGCCTTCCAATTTTGATTAGTCTATCAGTCATACCCTGTAGCACAGTTTCTTCCTTAGCCATTAACACAAGGTCATCTGCATATTTCACAGTTTGAATAATTTGCCCTCCTAATTTGAAGTCACCAAGCCCATCCAGAGCTTCCTTGGTAAGGCATTCGCTGTACAAGTTGAACAAAATTGGTGCTAAACTGCATCCTTGTCAAACTCCTCTTCCAATCTTCACACTTCTCGTCTCCCCTCTGTCCAGCCACACTCTAACTTTCAGATCCATGTACAATTTACTACTCAATCTTCTTTCCTGCCTATCGATACCGGTTTCCTTCAGGATCTGCATTAATTTGGTCCAATTTACACGGTCAAATGCCTTCTGCCAGTCTATAAAGCAAGCACACAGTTCTTCAACTATCTCCGAAGTTTGTTCTGCTATAATTCTCATCATCCCAATTGCATCCCTGGTTCCTCTTCTAAATTCAAACTGATCCTCTCCAAGAATATCCTTTTAAATCTGATGATATATCAAGCTGAAGAGTTGGAAGGGGGCATCCCTATTCTTCCAAATTTTTCTCAGTAACATACTGTAGAATACATTAGGCTAGAAAGTTATAAGTAACTCTCATATACTAATTCCACCATGAATATATAGATGTAATTTAAGGGAAATGAATAGTGTTAACCAAATCTGTTGTTGGCTTATAGAAGGCACTCTTTTACAGAAGTATAAAATTTAATGGAGTAAGCCTCCGAAATGTATTTATTGAGAACAATAGTAGTGTATCATACACACGAGGTAAAAGGGAAAGCTATCCCTGTAACAGGCCGTGGAGGCTTATACAGTTGTGAGATGTCGATACTCCCACATTTTCTAGACATTTAGGTCACTGTTTTCAGCCTTACACTCTGGCGGCCCTTTACCCCCAAGAAGGTCCATTGTACTCATTTCTGTTGGGGGTTGAGTCAATCCCAGTGCCATAGAGCGGCTGTGAGGATTAGGTCAATTGAAAAATTCAGTAACCTCATCAGGAATATAGCCCGTAGCATAGTATGTCAACCAACTATGTTGCCGTGTGCCCCCAAATACTTGCAAGTAATATCTGAAATATTTGTTTGAACTGTTAACTTTAATGGCAGCAGGACATCATTGTAAGGATAGAGCTGGATCTTCTTATGTATGCTTTCAGGTAGGACTAGGCCAGACAATGTGTTTTGGAATTGGTGGTGATCCTTTTAATGGAACTGATTTTATTGACTGCTTGGAAGTATTCCTCAATGATCCGGAAACCAAAGGTATAATCTTGCTTGGAGAGATTGGAGGAGTGGCTGAAGAGAAGGCTTCTGAATACTTGCTACAGCACAACACGGTTAGTGAACCTGCTCAATTTTGATTTGGTCCTCGAGTCATCATTCCATGCTTTAACTCTCTAGACTTGATATTTGAGGTTCTTGAGGAAATAGGTGTGAAGACTATTCCACCGCATAGTCTGGTGAAGTTCAACATATCAGAGAAATGTACTTCCTCCTCTGAAAATGATGGCACAATCCTACAAAATGTAAGTATATTTCTACCCGAGTACATGGTGTCACATCCCAGAAAAGAGCAGCATTTTTCAACTATACACTTGTCACTCCAATCTATGAAGTTACACTGTGGTCCAGTGTCCAGCCAAATATGGGGTTAAAAGAAAGAAAGTGGTCTGCCTGGTTTCTCATGTTCAAGTTGGATGTCAGGCTGAGGTTTTCCTATGTTAAATGGACAAATCCACTGTTCCCCAGATAACCTTTAAACTGATCCTTCACTGAGTGAGGATTACCCAAAGTAGCATAATTCAAATATTTTTATGTTTTTGCTTCTCAGGGAGACAAAGCCAAACCAGTAGTGTCATTCATTGCTGGATTGACTGCACCTCCAGGCCGAAGAATGGGTCATGCTGGAGCTATTGTTTCAGGTGGAAAAGGCGGTGCACAAGACAAGATTAATGCATTAGAAAAGGTTTGTTACTTATATACAAAAATACTAAATAATAAGTAAACAGATGAGGTAGCGGCCTCCGTAGTCTAGAGGTAACGTTCCCACCTCATGACTCGTAGTACGCGGGTTCAAATACCTGGCGGAGGTCGTCGAATTTTTAAGGGCGGAAAAATTCAGGGAACAAGTCCTCCGGGAGGGACTTTAAGCCGT
>NW_019729897.1:1944049-2094907 GCF_002891405.2 Cryptotermes secundus
AGAGACTGGTAGAAATCATAGAGAGAAACACAATCAACCAATACATATCTGAGTGCGTGGAGAAACCTACCCTCTCCAATAACTAACTAACTAACTAACTAAACAGATGAGGTGGACAGAACATATTACATGCACAGGAAAAATAAAAATTGTATTTATTTTGTTTGTAAAGGCTTATGGGAATATGATGTACAGACCATTTGGGAGAATTATGTTAGATTAGTCTGGATCTCAAGAGTTTTTGAATGCGTAAATTGTATAGACTTGTTGTGTGGCTAACTTAATGGAGAAATTGTTATAGACCAAATAACAGTGGCATATTCAGGGAAACCCAGTGTCATGGAGTGAGTGAGTTAAAGAGCGCTGATTTTTTCTTTTCAGGCTGGAGTAATTGTCACCAAAAGTCCAGCACAAATGGGCGCAGAACTTTTGAAAGAGATGAGACGACGAGGACTGGCCTAACTGCATGGTGGCTGTATTAATATTATGTTAATTGGTAGATATTTGTATACATAAATTCAATGTTTTTTACTGGATTGTCAATGCTTCATGAGAGTATACACATTTTCCCAACTCATTCAACAGACGTAAAAATCAGTTGATATTTCGTGCCAAAGATGAAGTTGTTACAGAAAGATATACGTTTTATATGTGATTAAAGGTATTCTGTTTTCTCCTTTACTTTAATGATGATATATTCACTTAAGATAACCAACTCCAAAAATGTATTAATGCAAGGAGAAAGTGTATTAAATTATATTATCCACATTAATGCAAGTAAAAAGTGTATTAAATTATACTATCCACATTAAACATAAGAATCTTTTAACCGTCATCCTTTCCAGTATTAGGCCTGTCGAGACCTGTTACTGTACGATACCATTCACAAAAATCAGTCTGATATGCCTGCTGAAGAGGGTCATGATATTGCAACTTGCATGCAAGCTATGTCAGCGACTTTGAAGAAAATACTGACTGTGGGCTATTAACAGAGTTTCTGCAGTCATCAGCAAGACTGCCAATTTCTTCAGATCACTTACTGAGGTTATCAGTAACTTTGTCAGTGGCTGTGATGCTAGTTTTCTAGATAGCGCGGCCCTGAAATTAATTTTACATTAGAAGATGGCCCAACTTCAGGGAAGGAATACTCGTCTCCCACCTCGAGTGCGTGCCTGCTAAAATACTCTCTGTACATTTAATAATCTATTGTAGTGTGTACAGCCACTGCAATACTATAGACAAATAAACTATGTTATGCAACCCGTTTCTAGGCAATGGATCAGTAAACACATTCCCAAACATAACAACAGAGTTACCGTTGAAAACAGTGTTTTCTACTTGGTCCGTGCAAAGTTATTATAAGGAAGACAATTGGGGTTACCCATGCCTTAGATAACGCATTAAAACATTTCTATGTGTATCGAAGTAAGGATAAGGGACCTCCATTAATAATATTTTAAATTTTATTGGCTTTTAATTATTTGTACTTTTTATTTATATAATGCATATGTATCTAGAAACTCAATTGCTTCATCCACATATGATGTTGACCACTACACTCTGCTTCATTACTACAAAATACAACAGTTGTAGCCAAAACATGGAAGTGTGTTTATTTTCATTAAGTCAAATCATGGATTTTCCAAAACTTACACATTATAGTTTCAAACATATAATGAAGTAACTGTACAATAAACAAACTTCTATGTTAAACATAAAGTGAAACATTCTGAAATCCTCTAATTATCAGAAATACCTCATTCAAAATAACAATGAAAACAACTGCTAGTAAGTAATATTACCAAAAATCAGGTATATAAATATTCAATACATTGCAAAACTGAAAACAAAAATACACCTGATTTTACTTTGCTGTTACTTTTCTATTTATCCTCAATCAACGCACAAAGCTTAAAGGATCATACTGTTCAGCAACTCCAACTTGAAGTTTCTAAGGCTGAGAGAACATTCTTAATTAAGATTAAAATTTGTATACTGCGCAACATTCTCTCCAAACAAAAGTCATTTTGTTCTTATATTATGTTAGAGAATGTCACATCCAGCAGCCATCCATTTTCTTTTTCTGATTTCAATATGCAAACAAAATTTACTCTTAGGAAGCAAGCCATACATAAACCGCGGTATTGTATAATAAGCGCATATTTACTGCATTCCATACATCTCAGCTGAATAATGTACTGTACCAAACACCACTTTAAGCCCAGTCTGTTCTCTCATCCTAGAGTAACTACAGTCAAGTCACCAACAAAGACTACACTGAATATTTCCATTAAATTCCTTGCTAGTTCCACCTATTCTGAAAAAGAACTAATTTATTATTTACCACACTATATACCTGCACTTCATGACATGAACACTTCACCCGCTGCTGAATGAAAGTAATTCTATGTCTGTACATATCTGATCCATCTATATGGTGACAGCAGTGACACAAACATGAAACTCCATGCTCAATATTCTTTCTCTCTCTCATTCCATAAAATAATACCACACAGACAACATGGTCCCATGGACAAGAAAATACTTATAACTCAATGAAACAGTAATTGAAGGTAACAAAACATTCACTGCACAAAGAAAGAAAGAAAGAATGAAAGAAAGTAGGCCAGATGAATAAAGACTTGGATGGTTTCCAACTGTTCTTTTTCTCTTAGCAACGTCAGAGTTGCAAAATAACAAAATTCTTCACTTTGTACCATGGGTGTCAAGGAACTTCTTTTTAACACATTATTATTATTATTATTATTATTCAAATGTTTGAAAAATTTATATTACATTATATATGTAAATACACACAGGAGTCAAATTACAAAACAAAATGCCTTTTAATGTCCAACAGTACAAAGATGACTGTTGCAAATATACATAAAATAATGAAAGTGGTGTAAAGCCAAATTTTTCACTCAGAATATAAACCAGGAAGTAAAACATATCTATGTTT
This sequence comes from Cryptotermes secundus, assembly GCF_002891405.2. Classification (NCBI taxonomy): domain Eukaryota; kingdom Metazoa; phylum Arthropoda; class Insecta; order Blattodea; family Kalotermitidae; genus Cryptotermes; species Cryptotermes secundus. The sequence continues at coordinate 1,947,012 of NW_019729897.1, forward strand.
TTAGTAATTTTTCTTATTATATATATAAACAGTTTACTGTATGTATGTACATATATTTAATTCAACTGTTTCTTCCTACTTCTCCTAAATTAAATTAACATGGGGCCCCTAAAAATTCAGAACCATCCAAATTTGAAACTGAAAAATTGCTCTTTGCTTCATAGTGTAATGACAACAGCAGGAAGTTCTAAATACTGTCAGGAGACATCTTCAGGTCCTTACACTCGCCATACATTAAGCCTAATTCAAAATGGTGGTATAAAACTCCAGTAGTTAAAATCTGACTATTATCAACGGTATTACAGTACAACCCCACTCATAGCTGAAATGACCAGAACATACCAATTAAGCTTGTAACTAAGTGGTCACTGCACACAACATTTAAATGTGACACACAATTAGGGACAGATGGGGTGAAGCTTGGAGCCAGAATTCTATTTATAAATGTTCATCTGCTGTAATGATACTATACCAAGTAACTTCAGTCTAGTTTAACTCTCACATATTCAACTGTTTTGAAGTGACACATCCTGACACACGCTGATAAAATTATTTATATTCAGAATCTTATGACAGTGGAATATAACTTAATTTTGTTGACAGAAAGTGATCTTCATCACAAACCTGGACTTACACAGCATGCATGTTAAGTTCGGCACAGCATTCAGGAATCTGACCATGCATTTAATGGACCTGGATTCATCCTATGGCCTCTTTATTGAGTGATCTGATACCTCAAAACAACCCATTAAAAACAAAGTAAGACACCTTTACTCTGTGCTACAGAAGGAAATTCAAGAACTCAAATGTGCAACAAAAACACTAGTAACTCTAAACACTTTCTCTTTCCTTCAGTTCCAATTTGTGATGGATCTGGGAAAATGCTAAAAGACCAAGTGCAAATATTAGAATACTGAAGAACCTTCAAGTTTCCCAACTCTGACATGTGCAACAGATGAACTACAAACACAATCCACCTACAAAAACAACTTATTCCAAGATGAAAATCTGTTAAATATTTCTATTACTGGCTAGATTAGTTTATCAGTTTTGAAGAACACAGATGCTGATATAACACTGGAATACAGCAATGTTTTTAGTAAATCAATTTACTAACTGAATGCAACACTGAAAGTTGTCATTTACGTTCAAATCACTTTGTCTTATGTGTACTATAAACTGTACACAAATATCCTCTGAAACATTATACTGCCAAAGCAAAATAAATAGAGAAAAAAAATGGCTTCTCTTTTTGTCATTTCAATAATTAGTTGTTTTGTTGCTATGACATGTGTTAATACCATTACCTTAATCCATAAGTGTACAAAATGCAGTAGTTTGTGTGTAACAAACTTCATGGCATACGTATTATCAAAGAAATAAATTTCTTCCAATGACTTTTTTGTATTAAAAACCCACTAAGAGGCAACCTAAATAAAGTAACTTGTCCACCATGAGGAAGGGGGCACAAAGTGTAACTGCAAACTTTCAGTAACGATTGTCAAGTCATTGTAATGATAAGAAAATCAGAGTGAGGAGGAGAGAAGAAGAAAAAAAATCTGGAACTAAGTAATAAAAATGTGAATTTCTGCAGTTCCTCTAAAAACAAGATGATTGCTCTCTCATCCACCCACCAACAATTACCAGTAACATACACGAATATATACACACAAAAGCATTTTTATATTCATCATGAAGTAAATGCAAAAATGGAGAGGACAGTAAATCATATCCAGAGAAGACAGACAACATACTTAATTCAAAAATGTGTTAACTGTAAAGCCTCAAAAACTCACTACTTCCACATTTATGAAATTCACATACTTCTTTACCTGTATGTTGCCACACTACTAGTCGAAACAATAATGGCCATCAGGAATACTTGTGGAAAACATTTACTGTCTGTCCAACTACCAGCACCAGCTAGCAAGTTGAACAGGCTGATGCCTGAGCAGTCACACAAGGATGGACGATGAAACTGGTAGGCCTGACTGCTGAGGTGAGGTTGCAGGGGACCTCCAGAACTAACCTCACACAAAGTCATGACTTTTCACACGACCACCATCACCCTCTGACACGAAACGCTTACGGCCCCTAAAGGGGGAAAAAACAAACAAAATTAATGACCACAAGATTCTGCATGAGATGCATAATGCAACAACAGAGGATTCCACAATTTCAATCCTTTAGTTAGTTATGGTAAGGTAAAGCTATCCTTGTAACACATCGTGAGAGCCCATAAGGTTATGAGACATCAAGGCTCCCACATTATCTAGACAACTGGCTCACAGATGGTGGTAAGGTTGTCAGCTTCATGTGCCGGCCACCCTTACCCCCCAAAAAGATTCCTGGTACTAGTTTCCTTTAGAGGCTGAGTCGATCACACGGCCACAGTGCGGCTGGTAGGATTAGGTAAATTTAAAAGAATCCACTTCATTGTGACTTGATCCCAGGACCTTCCAGCTTGTAACATAGTGCCCCCACAGTTGGTCATTTTAATTACATGAGAAAATTATATTTTCATGCATTTGGCAAGATAGGAAACATGGTTGGAGGATTATATTTAAATGGTTACTGAATGACGTTTACTTAATGTGAACTCTCACAAACTTCCTCATGAATGAATCCAGTCACCACTTTTGTGTTAGTAATACTGAACTTCCAGAGGTGGGACTGAAATTAAATGGAACACATCAGCTGTTGGTCTGTGCCAATGATGTGAATCTATTGGCTGATAATATAGATACCATAAAGAAAAACACAAACTTTAATTGATGCAAGTATAGAGGTTGGTCTAGATGTAAACACAGAGAAAACTAAGTATATGTTGCTGTCTCGTCCCCAAAATGTAGGGCAAAATCATGACATAACAATAGGAAACAGATGTTCTGAAAATGTGGCACAGTTGAGATATTTGGGAACAAAGATAACAAATCAAAACCTGATTCAGGAGGAAATTAAGAGGAGACTGAATTCGGGTAATGCTTGCTACCGTTCAGTCCAGAACCTTTTCTCTTCCCGTTTGTTGTCCAAAAACATAAAAATTAGAATATACAAAACTATAATTTTGTCTGTGGTTCTGTATGGGTGTGAAACTTGGTCTGTGATATTAAGGGAGGAACACAGACTGAGGGTATTTGAGAACAGGGTGTTGAAGAGAATAACTGGACCAAAGAGGGATGGAGTGACAGGAGGCTGGAGAAAAGTGAATAACAAGGAGCTTCATAACTTGTACTCTTCTCCAAGTATAATTAGAATGATGAAGACAAGGAGGATGAGGCAGGGCATGTAGCACGAATGGGGGGAGAATAGAAATGCATATAGGATATTGGTGGGAGAGCCAGAGGGAGAGAGATCACTGGTAAGACCAAGGCATAGGTGGGTGGACAATATTAAAACGGATCTTAGAGAGATAGGATGGGATGGCATGGATTGGACTGATCTGCTCACGATAGGAACCAGTGGAGGGCTCTTGCGAACACGGTAATGAACCTTCGGGTTCCTCTAAATGCTGGATAATTCTTGAGTGGCTGCAGAATTGGCAGCTCCTCCAGAAGGGCTCAGCTTCATAAATACGTAAATCCTGAACTTTCAGGTTTTTATATGTTAACTGTGCATAAATTGTGCTATCTGAATAGCATGGACGGGGTTTGGATTGGTGAATAGATTTATCTTATACTTACAGGTTGTAACTGCAAATAACTATAACACTATCCCTACTTCCACACTTTACAGTTCACTACAGCATACAGCCTAGTACTCTGTTTGTTACTAGACGTTTCTGGGCAACGGCTCCAACAATGACTATTCCGTCCTGTCTTCACAGACTTCATTACAGAACTGACCAAGCTCTAACCTTGTCCCTAACTTATAACATCTTAGCATGGACCACTTTCTATTGTTGCATTCGTCTGTTGCTGCAGGAACATGTTTACCAAGCTGTTGCCTGGAAACAGCTCTTGTATATCTGCCCACCTCGTGGTCATTGAATTACAAAAACTCTACATGCTACACTATTAAACACTTTTACTCATCCACATATTATTATCATTATTATTTTTATTTGGAAGGGGTGGGTTTTCCCATGCACTCTGACCATTTGTTGATCTATTGTGCGTCCACCTTTAAATATTCTAACTAGTCGCCATGCCCTTCCAGTACTGGTGCTCGCTATCAGTCCCATTCTGCCAGTGAGGTCGGCCCTCTCTGGTAGTGGTCCCCGATACTTCCCCATCTACTGGAGGAATTGGAAACTACTTGGGCGGGAAACTTGCCTAATTTTGCTCAGAGGTCTCCTAGACCTAGGATCTTTTACGTGCCATAAATCTATGACACGGGACACACGGCTTAGGGTCCCTCCCAGAGGACTTGTTCCCTGAATTTTTCCGCCCTTAAAAATTCGACCTCCGCTGGGTTTGAACCCACGTACCTTCAGTCATGAGGTGGGAACGTTACCCTTAGACTATGGAGGCCGCTTACTCATCCACACAAGTATTATCAGCGTGATCAAATCAAGAAGGAAGAGACAGCAAAAACATTGAAAATACAAGGATGAGACAAGATACTAATCCAAATGTTGGCTGTGAAACCTGACAGAAGCTCACCACTTGAGCCACATAGATGTATGTGTATATTAAAACAAATCTTCGATTTGGATCATCTGGCTCAGGATACAGTCCACAGGTGGGCTTATGTTAACATGACAGTGAACTTTGAGGTTAGGAAAAGTGCACAGAATTTCTTGGCTAGCTGGGTCACTCAAAGTTATCAAGGATTCTGTGTCATAAGAATATCCAACTTTTGCATATCAAGTTTTGGTGCCTTTTCAAATATTGAGAAATTCTGAGTAACAGACTAGCTATGGACACTTCCAACCACTTTATGCAAAATATGTGGTATGACTCTTCCAACTTTTGTTGTTTACAAACACTTCAAATTCAGCATTTCATGTATTCCAGTTGTATTAATGAGGGAAGACCTGGAAACATTTTCCATTTAGTTTTGTACAAACCTGGAAGGCATCTTCCTGATAACCTCATCTGTGAGGAACCCTCCCTTCTGACAACGCTCCACAAATCGTTCAAGCACTGTATAGGCTAGAGGAACATCCAAACATATGTCAGGCATGTCTTCATACACCCTGAGAAATCCCTGCAAGAAGAAACACAAGCAATAATAAGATACAACAAAACAGCATGGCAAAACGCCTAGCTCTTTATCTGAACTCATCCTTTTCTCCTTCCAACAGAGTAGATTCTGATCATTCAACATGGCTCAGATACTACATGCAACAAAGACATTTGGTCACCTTCTTTGTTAGCAAATAGACACTCATTCCACTTATCATCAGGTATCTTGAAAATTTTATTCTAGAAAATAAATACTGTGTGCAGAAACATAAGTCCATTGGTTATTCCATTAAGTAACGGGAATTCCACTTACACTTAGATCATTACAAATATTTACTAATGTGGTACTAACCCTCTCCATCATGTCGGGAGTTATTATGATGGCAGCACACAAAGACTTGAGCAATTTACACATCATTTCCTCGGTGTGGCCACTGATGGCCTCAATCGTCATGACAACAGCCTTGAAACAAAAATGATTCCTCTACATAAATTTGATACAAAAGCCAGAGAATAATAACCTTAAATACACACAATCTAAATGATTCACAACAATGAAAGTACAAAGACATAAAAACAAAAATGAAAGAGAGGTACCCAATGATATTAGTTACATAAACTACTGCTTCTCCTCCAAAATTACTATATATTAAGCATGAGCAACTTATTTTTAAAAGTAACAAAGCCTTTTAAGAATCTCAAAAAAAAAAAAAAATAGGTCCAGTTTACACAATGTATGCACATTTACTTACTTATGGAGCTGAGCCCTTCTTGAGAAGAAGCCAAATCTGCAGCTACTCAAGAATATTGTACAATACTTCCTCCTAACTGAATCACAGGCTTTCTTGAAGTCTACAAATAGCTCATGTACTGTCTCACTGTAGGCACACTACAAAGTGTATTCAAAGTGCATACACCTCATCACTCAATATTTTGCTCTGAAAATTGAGCTACATGAACTATCTTCAATATACGACAGAATCAGTCTGATCTAGTGGAAGCAGTCTCAGCTCATGACAGAGGCAGTAGGATGGGACAATGTAAGACATATTTGCTAACTGTACCTCATACACCAGCTCGTGGTGAAAGTGAGGCACTTCCAAATCCAGAAGACACCTGGTGGCTTCCTGAAGATCTCCTGAAGACAGGTACTCCTGAAGAAGCAATGTCATCTGACGAGTGAGATACTTGACAGGTCGGAGTCCACCACCCACTCCCCACACATTGTCCAGCCGTACCAATCCATGTTTCATTGAGAGCAGTGTGTCAGCACGGGACAGGGCTTGTCTGTGTCACAAAATGCATTACTCCAGTTTTCTTAAGATTTCCAAACCCTAATTTAGTGGCATGTGCTAGTCAAATATGGAAAAAAAAACAGGTATGAGATTCTTTACAGTAATTCTGTTTGCTCCAATTCTACAGCAAACTGAAGTCCTATGTCACTTCAAAGTGTGTCATATTTAAATGGTTATAATGTAAACAAATATTTGATCCACATCTACTATTAGAGCTGGGGAAAAAATTATGAATAGTTGTCCCTGTGCTTAATTCATTAGAAAACACTGCAAGAAGACATATGGAGAAGCAGAGGTACAGTTCCACCATTCTTGATCTCAGCACTAGATAGAGGCAAGCAGTCAGGTTAACACCCTGTCTACTCTATCCCTGGTGAAAGAGCTCCCCAGTACCCATTGGGCCCCAGAGTCAGTCTGGACACTGGAAGAAGAGAAAAACCACTGACCTCCAACCCACAGCTCATAACTATACCAACTGACAGTTTATATACAAGACAATATGTAATTAGAAGTAGTCATTACAGATAAAAGAAGCTTGATGCATGCTACCACCACACAGGTAAAGATAAAAAGTAAGAGTAATTTTTTTAATTTGCTTAGTGGAGGGTGGAGTCCAAATGGGTCCACTCAGCACGGCAGTCACTGATTGGCCTATTGTAGCCTGCCCCAGGTGATTATGATGATGGAGAATTTGGTGGAATGAAGACTGGCAGGGGAAACCAAAGTACTCGGAGAAAACCTTCCCCAGCGCCACTTTGTCCACCCCAAATCCCACTTGATCAGAACGGGAATCAAACCCAGGCTGCCGCGATGGGAAGCCAACGACTAACCACTTGATCTATGGCACGGCCAACAGTAATAGTAAATACAACATATGTAGTTAGCACACAGCAAGAAGCAAACGGATTGATGCAAACATATAACATGTAACAACTAGTCCTGTAGTAGCTCAAAAAGCATCTGACATCACCTTCTATGGCACAAAAGAAGCACAAATCTGCAAATCCTACTTGAATCAAGTTCATGGGGTAAATTGCTTCCACATATTCCCTTATTTACTTTACTTCCAGAAACACAATAAATTTCACATCCAGTGGCAATGAAGTGTGTATCTCCCATTTCTCAACAAATCATCCTATATCATTCACCTTTTATAACCTAAGATTTAGCGAGAGACTACAAGCAAACTGTGGCACAGGAAACTTGTGGACAGCAAAGTCAGAAGCGAAAAACGAATACGGCAAAGTCTGTGATATCTGGCAATGGATTATTTCAAAAACTGTATTAACCAGGAACTGACTAATGATGAATACAAAGATTAAAAGAGTGCATTATTGGTGTCTTGCTGGTTTCTTTGGATTATACATACACCACATTATACAGAGGGTTTCACAACTTTAGGGCATAACTGCAGAAGGTGATTTATAAACATGTGTCCGATTTTGGATGGTTACGGAGTTATGACCGTTTTAAACTCAGAAAAGAAGGTAACGATTACTGACAATAAACAGAACAAAATAATAAACCAACATAATACATGATACATTTAAAGTATGAGTGTAAAGTTAACTTCGTGAAATTACCTTTAATTTGAATTGACTGGTGCTTAAAGCCGATTTTCGAAAATGCCACCGCTGCCCACAACACAGACTGCCGCTCGGTCGTGAACCGCACCGGACATACTAACCCCCACCCCCGCCTTAGGTAGCTCTCAAGTGTCGAGATAACGAGTACACTCTGTCTGTAGCTTGCTAAAAATAGCGACCTGCCAGCTGACAGCCACAGTTCACACGGGGGCGCGTATGGGAATGAAAAAACGGTCATAACTGCGTAACCGTCCAAAATCGGATACATGTTTATATGAACCTTTCTGATCACAAAGATGTAGGAAATCATCTCCTGCAGTTATGCCCTGAAGTCGTGAAACACCCTGTATAAGAAGTGAAGAAACAGGGACAGTCAGTGTGGCAGGGAAAATATGACAGGATATAAAGTATCAAATTAAATGGTTAGATCTGTCCTTGAGGTTGCTGCATACACTAGATTATACATTAGGTACAACATTCTATCTTCCGGAAAACTACAATATCCGACAACACTCTGGTCCTGGATATCACAATATTCATTCTACATGACACCAATTCCAAAACAAAAACCTATCAAAATAGTCACTTATTCAGGATTAGTTCCTGAACTATGAAAAACAGGAGTGACAGAACACCATATATAAAATTTCTTCTCCATAAAACACCATGTAAAGCACAGTTCTTCGTTTAATCAATGACTTGTCAAAAATATACATTATATAATACCAAATGACAGGATCATTAAGAATAATACTGAATTGGGAAGAGAATTGAATAAAGCTGTTATGACCTATTTCAAGGTACTACCCGAACACAGAGGAGGTCAAAAAGGCTCATAACTGCTCTCAAACCGAGGACCTCCCAAAAATGGAGGAGTGCTAACCAGTGCATCATTACAAATCATTCCTGGTTTAANAGAATTGAATAAAGCTGTTATGACCTATTTCAAGGTACTACCCAAACACAGAGGAGGTCAAAAAGGATCATAACTGCTTTCAAACCGAGGAGGAGTGCTAACCAGTGCATCATTACAAATCATTCCTGGTTTAAAGAAAAATGTTCATATTTTATTTAGATGTTCACTTAATTTGTGGAAAATTCTCCTGAAGAATTAAATCCACTCCAGTGGTATAAAGTACATCACTAATCACCTGGCATGATCACAGTCAACTTTCTCCTTGCAGATCTGGACAAATTTTGGTGGCAGACAGTCATCAGCCACTGCTCGAGCTATGAAGTTGCCAAGGACAGTGGCTGCATCAGGTGTGTCCAGCACCAAATCTGGAAGGTTCTTCAGCAGAACCTCAAAAGCTGTCAAAAGGAACAATTCAGTTTCATCAGAGAACTGAAACAACATTCCAGATCCTAAGTTTCACCAAAGAATAATGATGATGACATATCAAAAAACAAGATTTTTTTTAAAATCTCAATCTGAAGTTTGCAATATTAACTAAAAAATTATGCTTCTATGGCAGTGCATCCATCAGGAAGTTGCCATACACAGATACACTGTTAGATTATATACATTACAGATGGTAACCTAAAGTGTGGTAAATATGCATGTGGACGTGAAGCATTTAAGAGAATCACGTTTCAAAACTTCGTCTTCAGGAACGCATCCTTGCATAAAATGCAACTGCACTGTACATGTCCGGACTCTTCAGGTCATCACACCCAGGTATTTATTCATGGGACGACTACAACCGTGCGGTTTTGTATCAGTTGTGCTGAACGTTTGGGAACGATTACCATAGCGTTAGCTCATGATCAGGCATGTCTATATTGTTCACCAATGTAAAACAAACATTATTAATAGTTGCCAACACATCATACCAAACTGTATTCTTTTTGTTCTGTGTAGTGGTTGAGGCACCGTGCTACAAGCTAGGAGGTTGCGGGTTCATGTCCCGATGAGGTCACTGGATTTTTTTTCAATTGACCTAATCCTTCCAGCCACACTATGGCCCAGGGGTCGACTCAGCCTCTAACAGAAATGAGTACCAGCAATTAATTAAATAATTTTCCTGGGGAGTAAGCGCGGCCGGCGCGTAAGGTTGACAACCTTACCGCCATCCTTGAGCAGATTGTCTGGATAATGTGGGACCCTCAACGTCTCACAACCCTATGAGCCTTCATGGCCTGTTGCAGGCATAGCTTTAATTTTTTTTTTTACTTTTTTACCTTACTACTGCCTTTTAGGACACATTCAACAGGCCACTACACCAATCACTAATCTATCTGGCAAGTAGCATTTTTATATTTTCATTGCAATCAATTATCAACTGTCTTTTGCACAACACATTTCACATGTTTCAACATTACACATTGCCTATACACCGAAAATGTTAATCTGGTGTTATTTATCTCACTCTTCAATGCTCAATTTCCCAAGTACTGTGTTTGTTTTAAATTCATATGCCAATTAAAAGTGGATGAGGTACTACAAAGTCATCATATTTGTAACTGTAAATACTTAAAAAGCCGGTCACGGTAGCCAAGCAGTCTAAGGCATGTACTGTCTTCGCTCGCTTGGAAACCAGGATCGTGGGTTCGAATCCCACTCAGGGCATGGACGTTCAGTTTGTGTGTGCGCGTTTTTCTGTGTTTGTGTACAGGTAGAGGCCTTGCGACGAGCCGATCACCTGCCCAAGGAGTCCTATCGAATGTGTAAGAACTAGAAAAACCAAAGTGAACGGAGGAGTTCATGGAGGTAGGCCTAGGCCCACTGGGGCTATAGTGCCAAAGAAAAAAAATATTTAAAAAACATTCTGAAGTCCAGCTCCAGTGGTTCGTTACGCATCACCATCAAACTGAAAGTAAACGCTCTATCTTCCAAAGGTCTACTTACCTACATAAATTCAGATCATGTATGGCAAGCATTACTCCCACCTTAAAATTCTGCATGGCTGTCTTGACTGTACTACTGATGGCAGAAAATTATAAAGAACAGAGATGGGGAGAGTGATTCCTAATGGCAAATATCCAACACAAATTCCACGAAACCACATCAACTGGTACATCAGAATGAACTCCTGGACCTCTCCAAGTTCAGACTTTATTTAATCTTTCGCATGGAAATTGAAACCAACCTCTGCCGATGTCTTTTTGAGTTACAATACGTCCATAGAGATCAGAAATGAGGACTGATGTCATTTCGCGGTGGGACGGTTTGTGATCCATTGCAATTTCCACAGCTAACACTGGAATCTGGAAAAGAGAAGAAAGGAATCTGAAACTGTTTTCACCAACAAATTATAAAATATCAACATACTTCATCTGTATCAAAGTACACAAGGATAGTGAACCCTGTTTGAAGTGAAAACATTCCTATGGCTGAAAATTAGTGGCGTGTTATCTGGAGAGTAAAAGAAAGCACATTATTGGGAGTATGCATGCCGGCTTTCCGTAACAGTGTAAAAGTGAAACATAAAGTTGTCCCTGTGCACCACACTGTAAAAATGTATACGGGAGTAGATGTACAGCTCCACCATTACTGACATTGGCACTGAATGGAGGTGAGTGGTCAGCATCATGCCGTGACCACTTTACTTCCTGAGAAGGAACCCAGTACCCACTGAACAGAAGGCTGGGTGGGCACCACATCCAGTCTGTACACTGTGGGGAAAAGAAAAATTCCCTGACCCTGCCCATACTACCTAAGCTATCCCAGCACAATTATCAGTATCCAGTCATGAAGGATGAGATGGACAGGGCTTGTAACATGCACAGGGAAGCAAGGAAACAAATACAGAGCTTTGGCAGCAAAGAGACCAGTACAGAAGACCTAGATACAGGTGGGGGCTATTGACTGCATTCAACTGGCTAGGAATAGAGATCAGTGGTGTGCTCTTGCAAACACAGTAACAGTAATAACGAACCTTCACGATCCATAAATTGATAAGAAATGCCTGAGTAGCCACCAGTAGCTTCTCAAGAGAACTCAGCTTCATGGAGCCAGATGGTTACAGTGAATATTTATTTAACTGAAGATTTATTTATAAACTACAATACCTATAGCACACTTTGAAGGCAATTTAAGTTACTCACCAGATACCGTTTTGTACCACAGTTAATTTCATCAAATGCTAGTGCTGCTTCTGCGGTGTCTCCGTGTTCAAAGTATTCCAAGATTATGGGCTCAGCACCTTTCTGAAAATTTAAACAACGAAGCTAATATTACTACAGTTACATAAGCCAACTGATATACTATAAAATACTAACAAAACAAACTTCATGGCCTTTAGTCCACAAGTGAACTATATCAAGCAAGCGACCGCTGCTTGTCGGCGTAGTTAAATGATTAACAAATTCAAATTAAGGTCCATTTCTCAACTTGCACATATAAGAATCATGAAGTACTAATGATGTACTTCACAGCAAGCCTTACACAGATTTTACTGAAGTGATATCATCTACACAATGTCACATTTTCCACACTGAGGCTTCATTTTTCGCATAATTTCATGGGAATTAAAAAGTACTTTCTTTATATTTTACACTGCTCTAAAACAAATGTTTATACATGAAAACATTATCAATATCACAACCAAAAAAAGGAAATTTAATTTCTGTATACTTAAATTTATGGAAGCTGAGTATTTCTCTATTCTTTCTGTTGCCCTTCCTCAGTCCTCCTCAAACACAGGGTGTACAGTTTATCATCACACTGATTCCTGCAACTGTCATGGCACTCCTCTCATACAGACCCACTGCAGCAGCTGATAGTAATTCACTGCTCACTGTTCTGCTGTAGTTTAACTTACCTCAAAATAGTAGAGTCTCAAAGTGATGATCCTGTACTTGTCAGCAAGCCTCACTCATATCATGAGAACGTGTTTCCAGACACACAGTGAAGCTGCTGTAGAGGCAGAAATTTCAGGCCTAATATTTTCATTAAGTTTTCCACACAGTGCAGACTGTTCATAGCACAGGACCCCCCCCCCTCTCACTCACATACACAAAGGCTATGGTTCACTTTCCTGTCATTATGAATGTTAGCCAAGTAATTACGAAGGGCCACAATAATGTTTCAAATTACTGTCCACCTCTGTCAAAGAATGTGCTGTTCTTCATTGGAGCATCACTCACTGCAAATTGTATTCTATCAAGTTTAGTACATTAGTATACATGCAGCTACCATGAAAAGTTAGGTGTGTTAGTTCTTTTTAGTTCACCTTCCTACTGAAATTTCCACAAGCATAAAACTCTTCCCTTACCTGGATCTCTTCATCAGATATCTCAGGAATGATGGTCTTCAGTTCGATGTCACCATTGTCGAGGGAGTCACTGTCATAATTGGGGTCATTCACGTCAACATCAGCTTCAACTAGCTCAGACCCCAATTTTCCCCACACACCCTTACCACCAGCACCTCCTGTCAAAAGATAACCTTAATTAAAATCTATGTAAATGTTCAAATTGCCCATTCATATTAACAAAATACAAAGTAACATGATTACATGATTCTACGTATCAGAGAAACAGACGCAAATGATATGAGATTTAAATCGCTTCCCACTCATTATCACATTTCTTCCACTTCTCTTCAATGACCACAAGAAGACTTGTACCATCCTGTTATAAAGAGTTTCCTCATGTTTTCACAAAGATGGAATATGGCTTCAAGGATAGAACTAAGTACTGCAGTAAACTGAGGTGATGTCATTTATTTGGTTCATGAATACTTCAATCGGCTGGCATACCAGACATGAGATTGTGTGCAATGAAATCTCTGCAATCATGACTGTGGTTCCCACTGAATACTAAAAGTAGAATCTAGTAACCTTCCAATGATAACATAACAATCTGCATCATTAACCAGTAATGACACACTGACGAACATGTCTCAAATAATGGCTGAAAACTCACCCAACAAAACATGCATTTATTAGCTATAAAAATGATAAAATCGGCGCCTTTCAATATAAGGAACCTATATTAAACCATGACAATCTGCAATAAGTCAAAACATTTGTGTCCAACAATTTTGCTACATGGCAATGCTTACTATACATGCAGAAACACATTACAGAAGGTAACTGCAAACATGTTCTCAGAATAACACATGAAACCGGAATTCAGTTAAGTTATATATTCAGGTGTCATGGCCTTATGGAACCTTACACTTCATCACCTGTCATACAGCTCAGTTCAAATTACTTCACACTCAAAACTCGACACCCTCCACATAAAATAACTTTAATCAGGAAATTAACTTACAGGCCTTACTTAAGACTCAATTTTAGTAAAGTAAAAATAAATGTAGCCTTGTAACAGGCCGTGGAGGCCCATAGGGTTGTGAGACGTTGAGGTTCAAACATTTTCTAGACAATCGGCTCATATATGGCGGTAATGTTGTCAGCCTTACGCGCCGGCCACCCTTTAACCCCCAAGAATATTCCTGGTACTCATTTCTGTTAGAGGCTGAGTCAACCCCAGGGCCATAGTGCGGCTGGAAGGATTAGGTCAATTGAAAAAATCCAATGACCTCATCAGGACTTGAACACGCGACCTTCCGGTTTGTAGCATAGTGCCTCAACCAACTATGCTACCGCGTGCCCACACTCAATTTCGGTAACATACTTAATTTGCTTGTTTTTGTGTTATGTAAGTGTCCATATGCCACCACAATGCATATCAGTACAGAGGCAAATTAACTTACAACAAGCTATCAGTAAACTTGATACAAGTAAGAATGGTGGTCTCACTGCAGTACTGTAAACAGACAACAGATAACTTCCATAAGCTACTAAACATTCTTGTAGATAGCCAACTGTAAAGGTGAAGTTGTCACTGTGCTTAACTAATTAAGCACCATGCCATGAAGACGCATGGGGGAATGAACATATAACTCCACAATTCCTGACTTCAGCACTACTAGATGGAGGTGAGTGGTCAGCTTCACGCTCCAGCCGTTTCACCACCGGGGAAATTGGATAGGAGAGTGGGATGGGATCCAGTGCCAGTCCAACGCTGTGGAATAGAGAAAAATCTTACCCCTGCCGGGAATGGAACCCCGGTTGTAGAGCCTGAAATACTATATCATCAGTCTCGACGCATGACTTCAATGAAGTTGAATTTCCATGGGAAATCTACAACCACGGTTACAATTCCAACTGAACTACTACAAACAAACTTGCTGGCATATTCGCGAAGAGAAGTTACAAAAATGCACCCATAAACTTCACCACGTTTGTCTATCTGTTTGCAACTCTAGAGCCACTGAATAATTTTCATTAGATTTTGTTATTGCAGGTGGGATTTCATTACAATTTATCAACAGGTTCCAATCCTAGTAAAAAAACACACTCCGTTGCTTTAGTCCGCAAGCGAACTATATCGATTGAGCGACCGCCGCTTCTCGGCGAATTTAGTGCCAGCTTTACCGGATAGAGGGTGTCGCGTGGTCTGCGCAACGAATACCCATGGCCGTTAATTTCGGTTTTCTAAACCGGAGCCGCTACTTTTTCATTCAAGTAGCTCCTCAATTATCCTCACGAGGCTGAGTGGACCCCGTTCCAGGCCCACTACTTCTCAGAAAATCTGGCAGCGCCGGGAATCGAATCGGGGACCTCTGCATCTGTAGCCAGGAACTCTGGCCACTAGACCACAAAGTCGGTCCATTGTGGTTAAAACTGTTAAAAAAAATACTCACTTCGCATAATCTACATTCGGTTTTGCGCTCAAGTGCAATTTGCAATGATTTTGCCCGAAATTTTCGGCGCCCCTGTTTGTTCTTCCGCTTAAATGCCACAGCGTATCCGCCTACAAGCAAACGAATGTTCTCGAAGTGAAGCCATCAAAAGCAGTTATTTTCTCATCGCCTCCAAGACCAGACCTCCAGACCGCATATCTTAGACCAACCTAGCTTTCTGTACGAATGGTTTCGAGGGCTCTTTCTTCACAGAGTAATACGACCGGGACGCAAAACTAGCAACTCAGCTCCACTTTGTGCCGAGGTTAGGAATAGGTGGGGCTTAACCTCCAGACCCGATGAGTTCATGACGTGAGACTTAATACACAGAACTTAACCTTTACGCTACTCAAGGCCATGAGACTCCGTCAGGAAACGCGGCACTGATACGGTAAGCTGTAAACAGGACGTGTGAATTATAGTTCCAAAGAAAAAGGATTCTACTTCCGGTTCTGAGAACAACAGTAAACAGAATAAACTGTACCCATTTGAGGTTTTCACAGCGGTGGTTATGAAGAGTTCTGTCTTCTGGGATATAACGCTGTATAGTCCACTGAAAGACAACCGACGTTTCGGAACATGACCCCTCAGGCCGAAGAATAAACCAAACAAGAAACCTATGGACCACAGGTAGCAAGCAACCTGCCACCTGTTTTCCATTGGTTTCTTGCTTCTTCAAGCATAAATTTGTTTCCTGGTTTAACGATGCATCTTCAACTACACATGTTATATATGTAGATTGATCGAGAGAAGTCGGCGAAGAAAGATATAAAGGGAAAGGTCCACTACCTACTTTAAATATTCCAGCATTGTCTCCTGGGGCTGTGGAAAACGACGAAAAATGTCACAGTCTAGCCTTCAGACAGAGAATCGAACCCAGGAGCTCCAGAATACAAGACAGGTCTACTAACTGCTCAGTAAGTCTAAAATTTTCAACCGAAACATTTATTTCGAGTACACCAAATTAACTTTTACATTATAAAGAATATTTCCTTTCATGAAACGTTCGTTCAGTAACAACCGTTGCTGAATGAGAAGCAGATCAATACACGCTCCCTGCAATACTAGGCTCGGCATGGAAGAACACGCCCAACAGCTGAGTTAAGGGTCCCAGCAACCCTATATACATATATACAAGAACAGAACGGCGAGGCGTTTCGCGGCCTGGTGTCACGCTTACTTAAAAGTTCCTTACCAGTAAGAAACGGTGTCAGCCGTCGTAGCACCGCCCAGTGAACTTAATAAAATGTCAGCCACTGTGCTTTTTCTTGGCAGTTATTTCATTCTTATTTTGCATACGCGTGCGTGCATCCATTTCGGTTCGGGTTGACTAAATTGCTGCTAGCCCTCGCCAGCACAGTCATTCTTGGTTCCAGGTCCCGCGGGACTCATGACCTATTTTTCTCTCTCGCAACTCTTAGGGGGTTGCGCAACTACACCAGCCTCTCACTCCATCTGTGCGACGATTTCTTATATTTGATTTTATACATTTCGTCACGGCCGTGGTTCGATTACCAGCAGAGGCAAACTTTTATATTCTTCACAGCGCCCAGACCGGCTCTAGGGCCCACCCTGTCTCCTAACCAATTTGTACTGGGGGCTCTTTCCTCGCAGGTAAAGTGGCCGAGGTGTGAAGCTGATCACTCACCTATGTCTAGTGCCGAGGTCAAGAATAGTGGAGCTACTGTTACGGAAACAAAACCTGTAACTACCCACGCCAGCTGTTATGTCGTTCGCGCAATAAAATTCCCCTAGTTACGAAGCGAGCATCCGGGTTTCAAATAACGCATAGATAATCGTTATCAACTGGTAAACCTTACGTCACCTCCGACAGAACAAACTAAATGAATAAGCTAAAGTTGACACATGTAAAAACTGTTCGCTGCTTAATTAAGCGCCACGGCATTAAGACGTAAGCGGGAGTGTAGGTATAGCACCACACATTAATTTCGGCGCTCGATGGAGGCCAGTGGTCAGCTTCACGCTTCGACCGCTCTGCTCGAGGCCGGAGAGACCTCAGAGCCTGTCTGAAAGCTGTGGAGAAAAGGAAAATCTCTTTTCTTGCCAATAAAATAGAATCCCGATTCCTTATTCGTCTAGCCCAGTGGTTCCCGAGATTTTTCCGACCACCGCCCCCCCCTTGGTTCCATAAACTCATCAGTCATCACCAATGGCCCCTGCCCTACCCTATAAACAGGATTCTTCAGAATGGCGGTTTGCACGACCCACTAAAGATGATAACAATAAAGTAAGATACGACATTTAGCAACTGCTTCATTGTTAGTAAATTCTTAATGCGATGAATGGGCTTGTCCCAATGCCTGCTCTGAAGCCACTTCAATCGTAAATAACCGAATGCGGCGCTCGGAGGGGACCACCTCCAGCGCCCCCTACCGCCCGTTGCTTCTTAGCGTCCCCTTTAGGTAATCCCACAGCCACCCGCAGGGGGCGATACAGCCCACTCTGCGAACTACTGTCTATACCGTTGCCTAGTTACAATACGTACTGAACTGTAACGGCTCCCTGGGTCTTCTTTGCTGAAGCTAGGCGCCTCCCTCTGTCCAGGTACCCCACTCGTTACATTTAGCCTCTTCCAGACTGTTGTTCACTTCTGTTTCGGAGTAAAAATATAACCATTGTTTTCGTCTCATTTTACGATTTTAATTTTTAAGGACCGTTACTTCACAACTGTACCGCCTCTGTGGTCTAGTGGCCAGAGTTCCTGGCTAGAGATAAAGAGGTCCGGGCTTGATTCCCGGCGCTACCAGATTTTCTGAGAAGTATGGGTCTGGAACGCGGTCCGCTCAGCCTCGTGAGGATAACCGAGGAGCTACTTGAATGAAAATGTAGCGGCTCCGGTCCAGAAAACCGAAATTAACGGCCGTGGGTATTCGTTGCGCTGACCACGTGACACCCTCTATCCGCAGAAGTTGGTATTAACTTCGCCGACAAGCGGGGATCGCTCGATCGGTATAGTTCGCTTGCGGACTACAGGCCACGGATTTGGTTTTTGTTTGTTACATCAGAACTATGAATCCGTTTCTAGCTTATACAGTTGAATGCTTTCTGATATTTAGACAAAGTGTTTTAACCGTTTTACTTTCAACACACTGACATCAGTAACTAAGTCACGCTCCTGTCCTGTAATTTTCTCGTCATGTGCAAAATACATTACAATGGACCTTGTATGTAACCTGTCTAATTAATGCCCAGTATTTAAATGCTTTGATTAAATGTCATATTTTAGAATCTGCTTAATTGGGTCACAGATTCAAGAGATCCCCAACACAAAAATGCTCCTCGAGAACCCAATGCCAAGATGTTATCTCAATATTATATTCATACAAATTGTGTTACACATTATGGATGAGATCTGGAAACACCACTACAATTACACAAATACTTCTTCGCGAGATCTTTCTGTATGCATATTACAAAAAATAAGAATAAATAACATAACAGATATAAATTTTACATAATGCAGTGAGGCCTGGGTACGGGGAGAAGGGGCCAACAACTCGAAAAAGGGTACAGCGAGAACAAATGAGGATTACATTACCTTTACTGTGTATTACAACTACAAACTACACACATAAATGGGAAAAAAAATATCAAAAGAACTGGCCACTGCAGCTACAAAGAACGAGTGCAAATACAAAAACGCCGTTGGGACAAAAATATCCTAGAAGCCCACTGCAGATCAACAACAGCTGGAGAGTTATTCATGACGACCGATGGCTAACTTGGCCATTCCGGTAGCCCTCGTCTCTCAGCAACTTGGAACTAGCGTTTCCAGATTCTCGATCAACGTTTGATTGCGAATGTTCTTCTTTAAACACATATTGATTTCTGCGAAAGAAGCGTGAAGCTAATGTCAAAAATAAACTTGGTTGGCCTTACTTCGGGCAGAGAAACACGATTAAACCGGAGGACTGAGAAACACACGAACACACCGATATTACATGTTTATTTAGATGTATTAACACGAGACATGAGACTACAATAATTAGATTGCTCCATACTTTGCACTGGTTTCACGCGGGGAATTCAGCGTTGTATAGAGGATAAGCAGTGTCATAATTTTCGGACTTCACCCCTTTGCCACGTCTGGAATGCAAATCTACGTGAAGACTACCTGTATATACTGCCTGTTCTGACATTACTCTTGCGTCCAGTCTGAAAATACACAACCCCAGCACTCCTTTCAAGCAAACTGCGATAATCTTTCTTCTACGGCGCAGCCCCACTGCCCTTCATTTCGTCTTTCATTTCACCACAAGGTAAAGCTGACCTTGTGCCTATTCACCATGTCATGCTAGTATACAGGGACATGGAGGCAAAGATCCACACATTCTATAACTTATCACTGGATTGCGATAAATGGCCGCTGTACCTACGGAAACGGAGTTTCACTTATGTGTATACGCGTTTTTTTTTTTTTTTTAATTTTGGTCTGGTTACTCGCTTTTATTTCGACGGTTGACATTACTGATGAAACGTAACCACACGGAGCAGAATCATTCCCGAAAAGGCAACAGCCGCTCACCCGGTCCTAAAACTCCCCTCCCCGTCTTTGACGTCATCCGAAGGTTAATTACCCTCTTCAGAAAAGCCCACCTCAGTCATGCGAATTCAGCAGTCCACGTCTTCTCAACGTTCCCTTATATTCGACGCCTTGGTCTCCCTTCCGGCCAAATTCTGTATAGATTTCCAATCTTTTCCAATCCTACTAGGTGGTGGTGAAACAGATTTCTTAACCTGAATTTGAACAAGAAGCAAACTACGCTGACGTCACTGAAGAAGCTCCTGCTTCGAGCAGGAGACTACAAATTTATGACTACAGAACACAAACAGCAAGACCTTATGGCCATTTAATAAAAGGTAAAGTTGTCCCTGTACTTACCTAAGTAAGCACTGCGCCATGAAGGCGTGAGAGGAGAGTGGATGTATAGACCCGCATTTTCTTGACCGCAGTGCTAGTTGGAGGTGAGTTATCAGCTTCACGCCACGGCCGCCCTACCCCCGGTACCCACTGAACAGGACGTTGGGTGGATCCTAGAGCCGGTCTGAATGACACAGAGAAGTGAAAATTCTTGAACGCACCGGGACTCGAACTCCGACGACTCGGTCGTCCAGCCCGTAGCCAGTCGTACCTACTACGTTATCTCGGCCGTTATGGCCATTTAATAACCTAAGATATCAAACACAGAAAGTTACCTAAGCTTATTCCCGCTTTTAATTAATATGGTTTCAATGTCAGACACGTTGGTATACGTATTTCTAGACATCTACCTCAGAATATCATAAATGGAAGCGGTACACACGGTGAGAGCTTGTACTTTTAATTCCAAAGCGACATGATATATTTTAGGCGACCTTCCTGTGTTATCGGTTGGTGTCCTTCGGGCCCGTAATGCAGAAAGTATCGGTCCTTCGCATATCACCCACTAAACCACGAAGTTCGGGAGACTGCAACTAAAAATACAAAAATATGAGCCATAACTGTGATCCGTCACGCGTCTCTAAGCAATGTGGTTTTTGTTATTGCTCTACAAGGCGAAATGGCTGTCTGGTCATTCCAACTACAGCTTGGTAAAGTAAGGGCAAGGAAAACTTATCCTTGCTCTTAATTAAGCACGACGTCTTTAAGACGTACAACGTGCGAAGTCTTGTTTTACTGTACTGGGAAGAAATGAAACAAACAACCTCCGTGGTTTTAGTCCGCAAGCGAACTATACCGACCGAGCGATCCCCGCTTGACGGCGAAGTTAGTGCCAACTATTGCGGATAGAGGGTGCCGCATGGTCAGGGCAACGAATACCCACGGCCGTTAATGTCGGTTTTCTAGACCGGAGCCGCTACTTTTCATTCAAGTAGCTACTCAATTATCCTCATGAGGCTGAGTGGACCCCGTTCCAGACCCACTACTTCTCAGAAAATGTGGTAGCGCCGGGACCTCTGGATCTGTAGGCAGGAACTCTGACCATTAGACCACAAAGGCGGTCTAGAAATGAAACAAAGACAATATATGAAAATATATTAAAGATAAATGAAGATACGATGCTTTGTACTGGCTTTATTCAAACAACCTAATTTCTTATCTGTGTTTACAAGATATTATAAGCTACTCTGTCAACAAAATTATCCTGATAAGACAACTGATAATAATTTTGATGCTGTTTTGCTAAACTGGAATTTACGATCCTGAAACACTGTATCATCGACGAGTGCTGACACTATCAAGATTGAATCTGCGGATTTTCTTTCGTAGCAAAAATAAAAGAGTTTCTGAAACTCATAATATTTATTTAATGCGTATACAGTACGCGGGTTCAAATACCCGGCGGAGGTCGTCGAATTTTTAAGGGCGGAAAATTTCAGGGAACAAGTTCTCCGGGAGGGACTTTAAACCGTGGGTCCCGTGTCGTAGCTTTACGGCACGTAAAAGAACCTCATACCTCCAAAGGAGGTCACTGAGCAAAATTGCGGACGTTTGCCGCCCAACAGCAGTCACTAATACCTCCGGTAGATGGGGGAAGCATTATAGATACTTCTCAGCCAGTAGAGAGCCGGTCTCGCTGGCTGGGTGGGACTGATGGTAAGCACCAATACCGGTAGGATATAGAGGCTGGTAGAAATCATAGAGGGAAGCACAATGGACCACTACAGGTCTAAGTGCATGGGGAAACCCACCCTCTCTAATAACTAACTAACTAATGCGTATACAGGATTCATCGCCCTACATATTAATTCCGTGAATTCGTGACACTTGATTCAATCCGAATCAACCCCTATGCTCCAAATAATATTTGTGAAGATGTTATTCATCTCCGTGTATACAGTTCTCTCCAATTCACACTTAAATACAAAACCCCACCACCTCACTTTCCCGCGTGACATAAAGATATCCAACCGACAGTGTGCAAACGAGCACAGAAACCATGAGTAATCCAACAAAAGTTCGGTATAGAGCGGAATAACAGGTTATGGGTAAATTAAGCGGGGCAAAAATATGAATATTTATCGGACAGACTTCAACCGCTAGAAGAACCAACCAGTCTTGACATTTCCATGTATACTACTGAACAAACAACATAGCCTTGAAGGTAGTGCATAGTAGAGCCTGCAGACTTTGTAAACAGGCGTGTGGTACTGTTACTACGTACATATTTGTGCGAAGGACGACAACAGAAATTACAGAATACGGCGTTCGCACTATCCGAAAACTGCTTCAGATAAAATAACGCCCAGACTTCAAACGATCATCGGGTTCTACCTGCTAACGGCCGCTTGCCGAATTCTGTCCTGCACATGACTAAACACTCCGAACAGTGAGGTGGAAAAGAAGATCGCGTGTTTTCGTAAGCAGAATTTGTAATCACAAATAACTGACCATAATCTGGATAACTAATGTGTACGCCAATCAAATTCTTTACTGTTCGGCAACTGCTATTTATTATCATGTGTTACTTCATATATGCCACCAACTTTAGCGGATAGAGGGTGAAGTGTGGTCAGCGCAACGAATCCTCACTGCCCTTCATTTCGGTTTTCTGGACCGGAGCCGCTTTTTTCTTGAAATAGCTCCTCAATTATCCTCACGAGGCTGAGTGGAGCCCGTTCCAGACCCACTACTTCTCAGAAAATCTGGCAGCGCCGGGAATCGAACCCGGACCTCTTGATCTGTAGCCAGGAACTTTGACCACTAGACTACAGACTTCTACGATGCCGATAAACGTGCATCCAAAAACACGACAGTCTGCCCGTGTGTTACAGTGAGAGGGACCGCTTCCTACAGCACTACCCAGAAGCCCTTGTAAGCGAGACTTTTCTGCGTAGTCCTCGCCGTTCGACAACCTAACTGCCGCACACAGGTTTCCCATAACTAAATAATCATTCGGATCATGATTTGCACGACTGCCCACAAAACGCTGGTGCCTGGAAGAACTTCGTGGAAATAAGAAACTGTGTGGTAGCGTAACTGGTTGAGGCGGGTGGTTAATACAGTATGCGCCAAAGTCAGTACTGAAACTCGCGCATCTGGAACGCGCATGTGCGTTTATCGACGGGGCATAGCTCCAGCCGCACGTCTTCCCAGTAGTGAAAAGGAAGTTGTGTTGTGCAGCTGTTATTGGAAATGGGTCTCTCGACGGAGGAAAAAGTATTCATAGTTGAGTATTATTTCCGCTCATACGGAAGTGGTCGCCAGACAACTCGCTTCCTTGGTTTTGAGCGGCCAGATGTTATCATCCAGAAAGCGCTTCATAGTATACGTGTGACGATATGGTGTGCCGTCTCAGCACAAGGTATATTAGGCCCCTATTTCACTGAGGATGAGGAAGGCAATGCTCTTACTGTCACCCAAGAACGCTACAGGGAAATGGTGATAGGACCATTTCTTCAGGATGTCAGAAGGTTCTGTCGTGCAAGGGGCCTTCATATGAATAGACAGTGGTATCAACAGGACGTCTTTTCATTTCAGTACTGAATATTCTGGCGCATACTGTATTAAAATGGATCTTAAAGAGAGACAGGATGGGGCGGTATGGACTGGACTGATCCGACTCAGGATAAGGACCAGTGGAGGGCTCCTCTAAACACGGTAATGAAACTTCGGGTTCCATAAAATGTTGCGAAATTCTTCAATAACTGTACATCTGGCGACTTCACAAGAAGAGCTCGGCTCCATGAAGTTATTTATAAAATGGAATCTAGTTAGTTCACTTTCTTTTTTCCTAGGCACTACAGCCCCAGTGGGCCTAGGCCTACCTCCATGAACTTCTCCGTTCATTTCGGTTTTTCTAGATCTTACACGTTCGGTAGGACTCCTTGGGCGGGTGATCAGCTCGTCGCAAGGCATCTACCTGTACACAAACACAGAAAAACGCACACACACAAACTAAACATCTATGTCCTGAGTGGGAGTCGAACCCACGATCTCGGTTTTCCAAGCGAGCGAAGAAAGTACATGCCTTAGACCGCTCGGCTACCGTGAAGTTAGTTCATTTACCCTTTACAGTAAGATGACACATACCTCTAGTTCCTGTTAGCGCCCTTACCTCTAGTAAACTATTTTTAACAGATTTCGACAACCCATCGTTCAATTAGTAAACTTTAATGTATGGAAAACTTTCACAAAAAATGAAAGTTAATTACAATTAAGAAGTTAACATTATTATTATTCGTCTGGGTGATACATATATCCGAATTATTTTCGTAAGGTTTAACATCAAGAATCATATATGACACCGCTAAAATTTCAGTCGAAACATGTGGGTGAATTATTTTCTTAAAGCGATTTAAAATACGCTACATTGGATGGCTCTGCTAAGCTGATATATGAATACACATAATACCTAGGACATTTTTACGGGGCACGCGGTAGCGTAGTTGGTTGAGGCACTATTCTACAAGCCGGAACGTCGAGAGTTCGTGTACCGATGAGGTGGATTTTTTCTTTTAATTTACCTAATCCTTCCAGCCGCACTATGGTCCTGGGGTCGAATCATCCTCTAACAGAAATGAGCACCAGGATTCTCCCTGTGGGAGCCGGCGCGTAAGGCTGACAACCTTACCGCCATCTGTGATCCGATTGCCTAGAAAATGTGGGAGACTCGACGTCTCACAACCCTATGGGCCTCCACGGCCTGTTACAGGGATATCTTTAAGGCGTGGTAATAATTTTTTTTTACTCCAATAATTATACAATCTATCCATTAAGTGTGGATAATAAGTACATGTGGTAATAATTAGATCTCTAAATTGTGGTTATGATTACGTGTGAGTGTTTAAAGTTTATGCGGAAGTTCCCCTTCGTGTACTCGACCTCTCTGGTAGGGCGGCCACACGCCCGAGTGTCACAAATACCATTATACAATTTCCCGCCTGGTGAAAGTTTACTGCCACACCTCCGAGGTTATCAT
Organism: Cryptotermes secundus; assembly: GCF_002891405.2. Taxonomy (NCBI): domain Eukaryota; kingdom Metazoa; phylum Arthropoda; class Insecta; order Blattodea; family Kalotermitidae; genus Cryptotermes; species Cryptotermes secundus. Next base: position 1,972,638 of record NW_019729897.1, read on the forward strand.
TACAGGAAACAATGTGTGGCTGCAAATGCTTTGTGACGTCAAAACACACGTAACCAGTCTTTCCAGGTATTCTTTCTTTCTGTCTGTTTAACCTGCTTTCAAACCGCTGACAGCCCAAAGAAAAGATCGTGTGATGGTGATCGCATTAATTTTCTGATACCGGCAGTGCCAGCGCTATAACTGTGAACTCAATCCCATTTCCGTAACCTCTACACAATCGCGTCCCATCCAACAGTGATACAACTGCTCTAATAACGGGGTACTTCGGGCAGCTTTTCTGGGACAGTCCCGAGGGGGGGGGGGGTTAGAATACCTCCACCGTAGCCCTGGGAGTAGCAGGAGATGAAAAGGGAACCCGATGCCTGGGGGTATAACTGGGCCACCCCGTCACTGAAGCACATACATACAGGGATCTTGCCCTCCATGTTGAGGGTAGGACGCAAGGCTGACGACCTTACTCCGAAAAGAAACTACTGTTGCGAAATCCAACGAAGTGATAACCAGACTGTCTGATTCACGTCACACAGACGGGAACAGACAAATCTGGCAGAATCTTCCGAGGAAGGCTATGTCTCAAAAAGCGCTGATTAACCGATGATAACACAGCTCACCATGACATGAGTTACGGGGTCATCAAATGCTTGCATCTTGCATGGGGTTAACGTAAAGGTAAGGTAAAATTGTCCGTGTTCAACGAATTTAAGTATTATGCCATGAAGGCGTATGGGGGAGTGGATGTATAAATCCACATTTTCTTGACCTCGGCACTAGTTGGAGGGAGGTGAGTGGTCAGTTTCACACACCGGTCGCTCTACCCAGGGGAAAGGGCCCCGGTAACCACTGGATAGGATGCATGGGGGGTAACGTTTCTTTCTCTCTCCTCTCGCTCCCACTTTGGAGCATAGGGCTGATCTCTCCGTTTCATGATCATTTTTACAGGCGGTAGGGCTCCTTGGACAACTGATCAGCTCGTCGTAAGGTTTCTACCTAAACACAGGGCAACACAAACACACATAAACGTATACACACTACAAACATCCATGCCTTATGTGGGATTCGAATCCATGATCCCGGCTTCCGAGCGAGAAAAGACAGTATATGCCTTAGACCGTTTGGCTATCGTGACCGGCGGGGGTAACGTAAGCTTATGTAAAATAAATTACTGTATTTAATTAACGTGTATAACAACTGTCTTTAATAAGAGCAGCTCAGACAAGTGACTGGCTGCGGATCGAACCACCAGAGCTCGACTCCGAACAGAAATGTCCTAGCAAACTTCAACTGTTCAAAAACAACAGCTCAGGATTACAAAACTTAACGCACAACTCACAAGCAGACCCAAGTGTTTGGCACAGATCCTAACACATGTTCAGATATGTGGGTGGGTATATCACGTTCAGGATGTTTCGTTCTTCGATGGACTACAGTGACCCTGGCGAAATTGGAGGGCAATGCGTGGTTTCCTTGAGCACTGTCGAATGCAACCTTCCTATCAGACCTTCCACATCGTGGCCTTCCTTTGTAGGTGACACAGAATTCAAAATCTTTTTCAACTGCTGCCAAAAGCAGTACCAGTCTACTTTAACAACGTACGACCATATTTAACTGTCATGAATTACGAAAAATACAGATCGATCTCGGAAGAAATTTGGCTTCAAAGCTCGTGCTTACATGTGGCCAGGAAACTCTGTACCAAATATCAACATCAAGATTACGTGGGTGGACCGGAAAATTACTTTCATAAATCTGTTTCTCTCAGATCATATATAAAAAACCGGTATATCATACATTTAAGACTACAGTCCACATTAAAGCCACTTTTCCACATAATCGCCTTATACACTGAGGCATTTACCCCAACGGCATAACAGTTTACTTATGCCATCTTGGAAGAACAGCGACTTCCCTGCTGCCTGGAGTTATGCCCTTCTTGCTTCCATGACTTCAAAATCTGGTTTCAATTAGTCAAACTGGTGGGTAGTAACTTGGGGCTAGACTGAAACTGTACAGTAGATGTTGCAGAACCTCCTAACCAAACTTCTGCAGACAGTTCACTGTTCACGACAGTTAACTTTCCAATCCGCCCTCGTACTTTGGTTCGACAATATCGAAGTCCCGTTAATGGAAGTATGAAACTGACTTGTTCTACACGTCTATAATGCCTAGGAGTGAGAACTGGTTTTTCAAGTCACTTAACGAGAACAGGAAAAGCAAGCACCTACCACCCCCTCGCTCTACCTGAATGTACCGCGGATGGGGCTCGTGTGATAGGAATTAGCATGCAGCACGGCCAACCTTGATGGAAGTTTCATTATAATCACATATTCTCTGGGCTACATAAAGAAGTAAAGAACGTGATCTGCTGTAAGCGTCACACAGAAACCAAGGTTTCCTAAATTCAGTGACAACCTTACTGTGTCCATGAGAAAGGAACACCTTGAAGAGTATCTGGAGGCCACTGATTCATTTCTTTCGGACGACCAGGAAGTTAATTTACAAAGCATTCTCTATAGACTCTAAGACCTGAGAAACATTTTCTTCCGTCTCTTCGACACACAACGCGCGATTCGCAGATCAGAACCATCAAAACTGCGTCAAATATATCTCTCAGTCGGTACGGCGACTAGCACACGTGTCGCACAATCGAAGGATCATTGTTCGATTCCCGGCATGAGCAACGATTTTTCTTTCTTCTGCATGGCGTCCTTACCGGCTGAGGCGCGGAAAGCTTCCTACCCAATGGTTACGGGGGGGGGGGGAATCAGCGGGGGCATGAAGTCCACAGCCCCCCCAGTGCCGCGGCTAAGAAAATGTGGAGCTGTACTTCCACTACCCCATACGTCATACCGTGGTGCTGAATTAAGTACACTGCTGTTCTAATATTTTAACAGATACGCTCGAGACGCGTGTAGCTTTCACGTCGAGTACATTGCCCGTTAGATTTTTACAAGAAGCCTTTATACGTGTCCCGTTGTCTCTTCTAAGGGATTCGATTTTAATTTAGTAAAGGACTTGATAGGAACTGCGGTTCTCGAGATTCCATCGCCCTTCTGGCGTTGCCCACACCATTTTTGCCCTCAAACTTCTTCTTGATTCAATATTACGGGTTTTCCGGGATGTGATGCCATATAGTTTGGTAAGCTAGAACCAACGTTTCGCAGTAACCTACTGCTTCCATCCTAAAATATTCCGAATCAAAAAGAATTCCGAATAAACCCCTTCCTCATCAGCTGCAATTCGTTTATAAATTGGATGTGAATGTCCCAGTCTGTCCTGATACATCGAACCCCTCAAGGCGAAGTGTATGCAACCTACAGCACGTCAAAGAAAATTAACAAATGAACACATTGCACTTGTTTGGCTCAATCAAGGTTAACGAACCGGTTACGACTACGTGTCATTCCCATTACTCATTTTCAAGTTGGAGGCGTCAGGATACAGAAACATCCATAAAGGGCAAACAATAAAACACCTGGTCGTTTACGTCTCAACCTTAATACAGGCCAAAATAACGTGACATGTAGGCGTTTCTAGGAAGCGAACTGACAAACACGTTGCCACGGAAATACGATTTTTGGACAAACCGCCTCTGGGTGTTAGACAAGTGTCTCCATGGATACGAAAAATGGAAGCTGTAAACTCCTGGAAACCAGAGCGTTGCTCCAAATTTAACACACGTTTCTACTGAGGTGGACCGCCTCTGTGGTCTAGAGGTCTGAGTTCCTGGCTACAGATCCAGAGGTGCCCGGTTCGATGCCCGGTGCTACCAGATTCCTTGAGACCAACTCAGTACAAACCACGTTTAAGTGTCAACGAACAAGCAACAGTTTCCATAGTTACCGCTAGCCTATATATGTGGCCGAGCAGAGAAAATTCATTCATACCCTCCACAAATCACTTATTCGGAGTGTCATGACTTACGCTTGCCCCGCCTGGCAGTCTGCGGCAGACAACCATCTACTGAAATTGCAGCGCCTGAAAAACAAAGTTTTCCGCACCACTGGAAATTTTCCAAGGCACGGGCCGGTTCGCGACTTGCACACGACTTTCAAACTTCCGTACATATATGATTATACAATAAAATTATGTCGGCAACAAGCAGAAATCATACAAAATCATGAAAATGCAAACGATCGAACACTGGATAACGCGAGCCCCGACACAGGTAATATACGGGGCTTAAACTGGGCGGCGGTCAAGCATACAACCGTTCAAGTGACTTCTTGTAGCATGAGCTACTAATGATAGGGCATAATCTGCTGTACTGAGCCTGGACTGACAAGAAGCCTTGTGTATGTTGTACACACATACATTAAATAACATGTAAAATGTAAATTGTATAAACTGACACAGGACTTATTATTCATAATTCACTCATAAACCAGAAGTGAGTGATTCGTAAATCAGAACCAATTAAATCACAGTAAAAGGTAGACTAGGAGGCCGTCGTACTCCAGTCACAATCGAGCGAGTCTTAGTCATTGATCTGAGCTGTTGTAATTGATTGCAAATAAGAGTGATTGTAAAAGAAGACGTCAATAAATCCAGCAATCTAATCCAGAACCCGTTATTACTGGTCAAGGAACCCCGGACACGTGACAATAACAATCTTTTCCTTCCGCTGTGAGGATGCCTACCCCGAATTCACCAATCTTCCTTCCTTTTCCAAAACGTTTTCTCCAAAGTTCGTTCAATGACATTTAGGTCTAATTTCGAAGTGGAGGGGAGGCTAGCCTATAACATAACCCACAGCCTATATTGGGCGACGAGAAAAAAAAAACTCCCCGTGCAAGATTCGAATCCGCAACACCAATGACCAATGGGATCTGAATGGTTCGGTAGTAAAAATTATTTTTTTTAATTCGCTTAGTGGGGGGGGGTTGAGTCCAACTGGGTCCACTCGGGACGGCGGCCACTGATTGGCCTATTGTAGCCTGCCCCGCGTGAGTATGATGGAAAATTTTGTGGAATGAAGTTTGGCAAGGGAAACCGAAGCACTCAGAGAAAACCCGCCCCAGCGCCACTCTGTCCACCACAAATCCCACTTGACCAGAACGGGGATCGAACCCGGGCCGCCGCGGTGGGAAGCCAGTAACTCACCGCTTGAGCTATGGAACGGCCATGGTTCGGTAGTAACACTAGTCCAAGACAACTTATAATGTGTCCTAAATGATGGTGTATAACGCTCAGAAATACCGAGTATTTGGACTTAGTCCATCGCCTAATATTCTAAAGAACACAACGTCCAGAGGTCAGCCCTTTCTAGTGGGGCCAACAAAGTAGTGCCGCCCACCTTTTCGTTTGAGGACGGAACGGATCCAGTTTCCGAAATGTGTCTTTTACAATACAACATGATGGTCAACGTCCAAAAACTCTTTAATCCCGTACACTACTGACGTTCGAGACTTCTGCACTCCCCAATGACCCTTGGACTACACGTTCAACCTATTATAGAATCAAATTAAATCCTTCCTGCTGTTGGAGTCGTTCTGTGGATCCTATTAGAAATTATGAAAGCCACGAGAGAAGTCCCAAAAAGAAACAATATTATGATAATAAATTTTCTGGAACCCCAAATGGATTTTCATTAAGGTCGAGGTGAACGGAGTGCAAATGTAGGTCGCTTTCAACGGTTCAATAAAAATCGGACGGGTGATTTGTGCGCAGAATGCGGACAGTCGTGAATATATTCAATAAGAATTATCTATATTTAAATTTGCCGGTCACGGTAGCCGAGCGGTCTAAGGCATGTACCGTCTTCGCTCGCTCGGAAAGCCGGGATCGTGGGTTCGAATCCCGCACAAGGCATTGATGTTTGGTGTGTGTATGCGTTTATTCTGTGTTCGTGTTGACCTGTGTTTAGGTAGGACAGCCTCTGTGGTCTAGTGGTCAGAGGTCCTGGCTACAGATCCAGAGGTCCGGGTTCGATTCCCGGGGCTACCAGCTTTTCTGAGAATTAGTGGGTCTAGAACGGGGTCCACTCAGCCTCGTGAGGATAACTGAGGAGCTACCTGAATGGAAAAATAGAGGCTCCGGTCTATAGAAAACCGAAATTAACGGTCGTGAGGATTTGTTGCGCTCACCACGCGCTATCCGCTAAAGTTGGCATTATTATTATTATTATTATTATTATTATTTTGTATTTGTTTTTTTTATTATTATTTTTATGTAATTCTATGTACTCATGCTAACCTTTTAATTGGCCTCTGTGCTGTTAAGTTGTACGTAAACAAACATGAATTCATTTGAATTAGGATGTTGAGCTGCCACACCAATAAATAAGAATTGGGTTGTTATTATTATTATTAACTTCTATGTGTGTATGTATGTGTATTGTCCTTTCTCACCACATAATGGAATAATCATTCGAAATGTACTTATTTTATTTTCTCACCTGTTAATGATAAATTTAATTTTTCTTGGAGTTATTATTAATTTAATGCCATTATATAGACTGTCTTATTTGTATTCTGTCTTTTAGTTATATCTGTATTATTTGTTTCTTTGCTTATGTGACATTGCCTTTATCAATTCCGTAGCCTCTACAACATCGATTGATAAAGTATCCAAGAATGAAGAAATAAAACAGGTAAGATGCTGTCGTGCCCCATTTAAATTAGTCGAATTGTTCGTGGAGAGACTGAGAACATTGGAATTCAATCAGAATAACCAGTCTATGCCGATATTCGAAACCACAGACTCCAGAATATGATGCGACAATGCGACTTTCGATACTTAACTATTTACAGAAAAACGTGTCTTGTGCTTCAAACTGGTAAGATCGATAAACGCTAAGATCAACACTAAACAACTGCCCGATCAAATACTCAGTGACACATCAACCAAGTTAAGTGTTGTCAGAACTAGCTGCCTTTCTCAGAAACAATCACTTTTCTTTATTTACGCCGTGTTTCATTCCACAGTGGGTATAGTAAATACGGCTCATAATAAAAACACCGTAGCTAACTGTGCCAACTCAACTGGCCTACGTGCTTCCCTGGCAGAATTCCATGTCGGCTGAGCTAAGGCACGAAGCTATCCCACACTGCCTAATCTTTGACCGTAAAACCTGTCCATTTGTGTACGCAACAGACAAACACTTTCCATTAGGACACGGGACCTCGAACTGTAGGGGCTGTCAGTGCCTTGTCGGGCCTAAATTTGGAGAACAGATATTTTGTTGGATTTCAGGTTCTCACAGCTGTGGTTATGAAGAGTTATATTTTGGGGGGGGGCATATAACGACGTGTAGTCAGTTGAAAGTCAAAGCGTCTGGCTTCGCCTGCCACCTCTGCTTATTCTCCGATCCTGAAAATGAAGGCGGCATCTTCCTCCAAAACGTCGGTTGACTCTCAATGCACTACACGGCGTTATATCCCACAAGATCGCGTGATATGAACTCCACCGAATCTTATTACTTCGGGCAAGCGTCCTACCACATTTACGGAAAACGTCAATATACGTAACAGAATATTTCCCCTCACAATTTTGTTCAAACAGTTGTTAGATTTGTGACAAACCAATGCTTCAGGTGGCGAATCTACTGGCACCATAAATTTAGATTTCCACGCAGCGATCGCCTAAGAACTGCCCGAAAATTGTTCGGCAGCTTAGGCGAGGCAGACAAGCCCCTGAGCTACTCCCCAGTGATTCCAACAATTAGCGAGTTCCATAAAACTAAAATCGTACATTCAGCTTCTCTTCAATATTGCCTAAATAAACCGTGAAGCTGATACCGTAATACTGTAGCAATACAGATTAACATAAGGGAGGATAAGATGGTTTATTATAGTTACTCTGGTGAACTTGTCGCTGTGCTTAATTAATTGCAAAACAGTGGAGGTACAGCGCCACCATTCTTGACCTCGGCACTACAGAGGTGAGTGATGATCTCCAAGCCCCAGTCTTGCCCCGGAAGGAACCTCCGGTACCCACTGGAGAGGAGGCTGAGTGGGCCCCAGAGCCGGTCTGGACGCTGAGGAGTAGAGAAAGATCTGTTCCTTGCCGAGAATTGAACTCTGGCAGTCAAGCATGTGGCCCGTCGTTATACCGACCGAGATAACCAAGCTCCTTACTGCTAAAAGAAAATATAATTATAACAGTAAAGTCTTGATATTCTGGGAACAGGAAAGCAGGTCAATCCCTTTTAACCCATAAAAGAATATTATAATTAATCTTCTCTACTGCTTAGGTCATACAGCATCCAAAAAGGGGCTATAATTTTGGTAGGATACGGAAGACAAACGGCCATAAGCTATTCTAACTTACTGTTCCAGTTCTGCGGGTAATTTTACGAAACTGACAGCGTAAAGAACATGGAGCGTAAATGGAAGGATAAATGATGAACGGGGAATGGTTCGGAACGTCGCTGACTTGGTCTAATCGACAAACAACCCCAGAATCTAACTGGAGAGACTGTGGAAACCCCCCTCACTCAAGATAGCCGCTGTCCCGGCTGGGATTCGAACCAAACACGTCCCAGTTACGAGCCTAAAGCGTTACCGATGTCAATCCGCTCGGTTACTATCCCTCTACTTGATGAGAGGCGCTGGGTAACACCGTCAAGTGAAACCTATCAGGGTATACAGCCTCTGGGCCGATAACTGAACCCAGGACCTTCCGAATTCGGAGTGCTAACCAATTTGTTGCAAAGTTCGGTAGCACAACCATGATCACGCTAATATGCGAGAGAGAGAAATGAATTATTGGCTTTACGATGGGTGAAAAACCCGTAAATAATTACGTGTAAGGTAAACAAAATAAACCGGCTCAATTCATATGGAACTTTCTGGCAAGAAGGTTCACTATGCTGAATGTTTCAATGATACAGACAAAAAAATCCGTGGCCTGTAGTCCGCAAGCGAAATATACCGACCGAGCGACCGCCGCTTTTCGGCGAAGTTAGTGCCAACGTTTGCGTATAGAGGGTGTCACGTGGTCTGCGCAACGGATCCACACGGTCGTTAATCTCGGTTTTCTAGACCGAAGACAAACATATAAATAGTTGTACTGTCGTGGACTACACAGAGAACTGACAACTAGAAGTGATTTTGGCGATTAACAACCTACATCTTAATAATATTTTCTGTGTTATTTAATAGATAAGTTGACAACACACAAGGCAGAACTTAAAAAAAGCAACTTGAAATATTAAAACTGGTGCTGCTATTTCGTAATTCTGGAAGATTCATTCTCAAACTAAGTTTCAATACACGAGTAGTGTACTGACCCTACTTTGTTCTGGCAATTGGCCCTATCTACGTATGATCATAGGCTTTACAGCATCGTTTCAGTATCAGCATTTCAAGGAATTTTGTTTCACACACCTCAAAGCATATGTTGGAGAACGTAATTACAGTCTAGACACGTGGAACATTTTTCTTTTCATTCCAATATATGAACATAATCGCCAAGACGTACATCGCAATATGGGAAAGTAACTATTGGCTTCACAGTTAAATCTCTCCATTACGAGGAACCGCAAAATGTGCTGACCTTCATAAAACAACATGAGACGAAACTTCCTCTAGGCACTCTGGATGGTGATAGCACACAACTGCAAGCAATGGACCGAAATACAAAAGTGCACTGGAGCCTGGCATAAAACTCATTCTAACAATGGGCTATAATACTGCATAAACCAACAAACAACACAAATTCTGAACAAGCGGGATACGATCTTACTCAAGAACGCAACACAATTTGGTTTTCGCATTCGGTAAGACTCGAACGTTGGGATACTTATTGGCGTCGATTCTACTATTGGGTTGTTACACCGTGTGACTATGAGTGACAACGCCAACGTTTGGAGGACTGCGACCCCTGAAGATGGAGGCAGCGTGTACTTCCGAAACGTCGGTAACAACGCCCACAGTTAAATCGGTTTAACATAAAAGACTCAACAAAAGAAACTAACAACGAAACGCCGAACACCTGCTGTCTCCCACTTCCTATCCAAACTGGTGGTAGCAGAAAAAGAACAGAACATTCTAATGAATGACAGTTTCTTTCATTCCGCAAGGTTTTGCTATTGCCAGAAATTCGTGTCTTCAGCCACTTCCGTACAGAAATTATGTCACTAAGTTTAAATCCACGGCGTTCGGCTATATAACGAATCTTATGAGCAAATGAAGACAGCCTCTGTGGTCTAGTGGTCAGAGTTCCTGGCTACAGATCCGGAGATCCCGGGTTCGATTCCCGGCGCTATAAGAATTTCTGAGAATTGGTGGGTCTGGAACGGGGTCCACTCAACTGAGGAGCTACCTGAATGGAGAAATTGCGGCTCCGGTCTAGAAAACCGAAATTAACGGCCGTGTGGATTCGTTGCGCTGACCACGCAACACCCACTACCCGCTAAATTTGGCACTAACTTTGGCAAACAGTGGCGAGCCCTTTGAATGTAGTAGTGCAGCTTCGAGTTTCACAAAGGCGGGGAATTCCTTAATCAGCTGATCGACTATCAGCATTCGCCTTGCCCCTCCAGGTATTTCGTTAAATATTCGCGATAAAAATGTTTCGATAAACGTCATTAAATTAATGGGCTATGAACGCATTTTGTTGCGAATCAATCCGATAAGGCCAAAACTAAATTTAATCAACAACTTTATCGTAATCTTCCCTCAGGCACGTTTCATCGATAAGCATCAAACGGGTCATAAGTTGAGGAGGACGCACAAATAAAGCAACTGCCCACTGGCTGATCAGGATTCTGCTCCCAGTATATACTATGACTTTTCTTTTCACCACAACGTGATGGATGGCTCTGGGGCCCGCCCAGCCATCTACCCAATGGGAACCAGAGGTTCTTCCTCTGGTATACCAACCAGGATATAATTCTCGATCTGCCTCTCCTGTTGAGGTCACGAAAATTGAACTTAATTCCACACCTCCTTTACAGATCTTTACATGGTCCTATAACATTAGAACGAACTTTAATTCCAATTAATGTCGATCTGAGTCATGGCAACTTACTGTTACGTGTTTAGTGACTAGGGACGGGGTCTGGATTGGTAATTTACTGAACATTTACAAATCGCAACTAATTATAGCGCTCTCACCAATTCACAGTTTTTAAATCACTACTGTAAGCACAAAGTATTCTACGTCTTCACTAGCCGTTGCTTGGTATCAGGTCGCAACAATGTCCCCTTCTGCCCACGTCGTTACCGGCTAGTGACCGTCTCGCACCTAGCCCATGACTTCGTATGTTCTCACGTTCTCGGACTGCCTCACAGCTCGACTCAAAACACCCTGCAGAAAACACTGTTTCCCGCAATTCCTCTACTGCTGCGTCACGTGTTAGTTGAAGAAACGCGTTTATTCGCCGTTCCCTAACAACGGTCGTTCTTTCTGGCTCCACTATTCTGGTTGCAGCTGCTGTCACGTCACATTATGTTAACCGCCATCGGTGTGGTAACTAAATGCGATTATAAAGTCACAATGTATTCGCCGTTCCCTAACAACGGTCGTTCTTTCTGGCTCCACTATTCTGGTTGCAGCTGCTGTCACGTCACATTATGTTAACCGCCATCGGTGTGGTAACTAAATGCGATTATAAAGTCACAATGTATTCGCCGTTCCCTAACAACGGTCGTTCTTTCTGGCTCCACTATTCTGGTTGCAGCTGCTGTCACGTCACATTATGTTAACCGCCATCGGTGTGGTAACTAAATGCGATTATAAAGTCACAATGTATTCGCCGTTATACAACATGGGACAGACAAGGGGGCCTCGGTGAATTATGTGAAAATTGACATGGTTTCGATCCCAGCAGCATGCCTCTTTTGAATTACTCTGCTGGGTTACGTTACAATCAAGCTTTTGTTTTTGTTGTGCACCTCCCTACTGACCTTGGCCTTGTAAAGATAAACAAGCATACGACGCCTGCTACACGTATACGTTAATGAAAGCCCTCATTATGACCTACTGGTCTTTTCGTTAGCAACGAAGTACACAAATTTACAATAGTCATAAATATAATAACTACTTCTATCGTCCTTCATTTCACATATATCTTAAACAGAAATTATATTTTCTTCGTTGATTCTTTTGTTAATTTATTACGGTAATACATCATTAATTCGGGAGGCTCATTTATATGCATTTTATTTATGATGAGTAGCGACACTTCTTAAACAAGAATTATTGATACGAGGAAGTCAGCAAATAGGTCATAAGTGGATAAAAAACGTACAAAATGTGATATTCGAACCCCGAGAAAACATTTATTTCTCGACATATCCTCCACCAATGATACACCTGAGCCCAGTCACTATGTCAAATGGGCTATATCCATATTTCAAACCCACATTTCACACTTTGATGACTATAAATTTCCTTTATACATTCAATGGCTCTTAAACTAAGCCTCTTACTAGTTAACTTCATAAAGCACACCTCTTTAAATTCTCACATGCTTTCTCAAAATCAACAATGTACATAAAAGCACTCTTCATATACAAACACGTATCTACAATTGTTGATAATTCTCTGGACAAACTTTCCTTTGAACACACCCATGGAATATTACTACCAACACAAATAAACCTGATAAAAATAGCTTTATCTCCTGCAACGTTTCCCATCATATCATGGCCTTGGACAGTGAAGCATCAAAGTAAGAAGTCAACAACTTTCAACAGATAATCAGTTATTTAGTTATATTTATTAATTAAAAATAATTTGTTCACACCGCTGCAAAGAAAACCGATGTCTTGCCTTTAAAAGTGCAGTCATTACAAAATAAGAATTTCATGACAATTGACAAGTGGCACAAGACGTTTTCAAAGTAAACCCAGATCAAAATAAGGTCTTAAATTTAGTACATACGTAAAATAATGGGAATTGATTTACCACGAGTCTCAGAGAAATTTTCTGGAAATTATCATTCATACTGGATCTCATAAATGAAGTCGGAAAGATGAAAGGGAGACAACAAAAATGCTGATTTTCATTAGGTTAAATGTGACAACAAATTTAACAAATCTGCAATACTCAACCCACAGAATGCCTGTGATAAAAGTCAGAATGAAACCATCTTTCACAGATGATAAGACTTGTTGACAACTAAATTATGATGATACAGATGAAGATTAGCTGGGAACACACAAACAAGCCTTGATGGCCTAACCCTATAAAGCTGATGATGCTAAAGATAATGATAAGTCGGACTGAAAATGAAGTTACTACCACAAATATTTACCATGAGAAACAGGAAAACTGATATGTTTCCAAAATGTAATTACATTTCTAACTTTTTTACATATATTGGCAGTACTATTATATTTGTAAGCGCACACACCTAACAGGTGCCAATAAATAAAACACAATTTGTGACTTCTTTTTGGTCTGAGCTCCACTTAAAAGTTAAGTGTATTTACAGATATTTCCATATTTTACTGAAACAATGAAATAATAAAGAACAATTCTATTACATCATGCATGAATATAAATATTCAAGAAAGCATAATCATAGATGCCCTTCAATACACAATGTAACACTGCTAAAAATATATCAGCAAGGCAACAGAACTCTTGTCAAAACAGATTAATTCCATGGTACAGGACTGCCTCTGAGCACTTTATAGTTATTCTGCTAACTCTGAAATTTTCCATTAAGGATCCTGGCGNACTACCCTAGAACCCCTCTTCCCAATGAGGTGCCTGCTGTTAATACCAAGAGTGACTTAAAACCAGTATAAATGTAATATTTAACTAGGGGAATGGCCTAAAGTTGCAGGACACTTTCAGTAGTGAAATATACAGACTCCGTCACTCATACTGAATATTCCAACAGACAGGTGAAGGGGTAAGGAAAAATTATGTCAGGGCTAGAGTAAGTGAAAGTAATTCCCAAGCAGAGAACAATGACTTCAAGCGGCAAAAATAATCCACCATTTTATGTCTTAGTATTTAAAATTTTTTAAATGTCAGAACTAGTATACCAGCAAGCGACAACGGTCATGACACCCCCTCCACATGTGACTCAGAACAGGATATAACTCCAAAGCAAAATGAGCCAATGTGTGAGGCCTAGTACTTCAACAGGTACCTGAATTCTGTTAATCAAAACACACACATAAATTCTTGTTCATGTGAGTTTCAGTTACTGACAATACCAAGAATGACCCTCCATTCATGTCATCTGCCATTTTGCAGTGCTACATGCAAATACTCCAGGGCACGCAGTAGCATAATTGTCTGAGGCACTATGCTACAAGCCAGAAGGTCACAGGTTTGAGTCCCAATGAGGTCAATTTCTTTCAATTTGCCTATTCCTCCCAGCCACACTATGGCCCTGGGGTCGACTCAGCCTCTAACAGATATGGGTACCATGAATCTCCCTGGGGGGGTAAAGGGCAGCCCGCATGTAAGGCTGACAACCTTACCGCCATCTGTGAGCCGACTGTCTAGATCATGTGGAATCCTCAACATCTCACAATCCTATGGGCCTCCATGGCCTGTTACAGGGATAGCTTTACCTTTATATGCAAATACTCCAGGTATAGTATGACTGTCATAGGAGTAAACATACGTGAATCATTCACAGTAATTAGAGCAACTATTTTATCTTAGGCACGAATTCAAGAAAAATTTCATATTAATTTACATGACTATAAACCATGACATTACTCTGAGACTGGCTTCATAAAACTGTCTTAACAAGGGACAGAAAATGCTCTGGAGTTCACATGCCCAAACATGTAAAAATGTAATACCAGCATTTAAAATATTAACTGCACGTGACAAATTTCAACCATACTCTTCTGATACTAAATATTTAACACGAACTCAAGATGTACTCATACTACAAAATACTACATATAATTCAGTTTAACATATAAATACATGTGCCAGATTAATACCAAAACCAACTTGAAATGTTATATTAGTTCATATGTTGTACATCCATTAAAAACATATTTCAAGAAGTGATTTCAGCCCTTGACACCAGAAATTATACTTCTTTCAAGTCTGATATGCAGTTTGAGACAACTCCGTGTGGAATGGAACAATTCTTCCTCCTGGTGAATGTACTTCCCTGAACCCTGAAGCAACTTAATCAACCATGGTGAGTTCACAAGATGAGAACCAATCAGCTTGCAGTATATTTCCAATTGAATTTCATGCTAATCACTCTGTAGTTGGCCTTTACAGAAATTTTGGATATCTCTTAAAATACTGACAAATTTATCTATCAGTGATCTTAAGTAATGAAGGGCAAATCACAGACCAAAATTCTTCTCACTTATGCCAAAGTTAAATACATACTGTGCATTCAGCATCAGTGGTGGAGGGACAGTGATGGCTTACCTAAGACTGGACAGCTTGTATTTCAATTTCCAAAACAGCTGTACCAGCTGGGGCAATTTCAGCCTTCTAACCAAAAGACTGTTAAACTCTTTCTTCATATTTCAACACATAAATATAAATGTGACCACAAAATCAACACATTCCTGTGATTAGGCAGTGTAATAATAATAATAAAAATAATAATAATTTGTAATTACGTCTTTCCTATGTACCAACTGTACCCTTTCAGCATTACTGAGGTAGGAACACAATCAAAGGTCATTTACTTTTATTCCTAAAATCCTGACCTAATTACCGTTCAATTAAGAGATATTTTATAGCAAAAGTTTACCTTGAAACTAATCAACATATCAGACTGTAGCCATTATGCTTGGCATATATGAACATTAGCAGTTCAACAGCATCCATATTATATGTTATAAACTATATAACATCCTAAGTTCGCAGGAAGCAAAGCAGCACAAACGTCTCCACTGAGTCACCATAATTCCTGCTTTGTATTTTGGATGTCTGGGTTCAAATCTCATCCAGAAGGCTAACGTTGAGGTTTTATATGGTTTTCCTCAGTCCTTCCAGATAAAATTCTAGGATAGTATGGCATCAAATACAAGAACACAATGTTTCCTTCCACATTCTTTTCAGTTCATTACTTGCCCCATCATTCAACATTATACAACCTGAGTCACTGAAAGCACTGTTAAATAAATGAACAATATATACCCATACCAGCTGTCAGTAGTACAAATTTTGAACATAAATGTCTATAAGAGGCATGTTGGCTTTCCATATTCTGGTGATTTTACAGAAACAGTCTGCATACAGATGTGAACATTAAGGACATGATCCTGGACATGTAAAGTACTCATATTTACCACAGTGTAAATTCTATATGTTAATATAACATTTTCCCTTCGCCATTCAGCCACACAGAAATTATTTCCTTCATGCAGATTTCTTGCCCACCCTGAATGTGACAAAAGAAAACATACAAAAGCTGTAAGATTTGAAGTTCCCATGGCAGTGATGATGAGTACTATCTTCTTGGATGTGACACCATGTAGAAGCTTACTGATACTAATGGGGAATTTGCTACTTCCATATTCCGTCAAACTCTTCCTACACTGAAGATGGAGGCGAGAGAGTACCCCCAAAAAAGATCAAGTGTTAATTAGAGTTAGTGAGCAGAGGAATATCCTACATGAAATAAGGAAACGGAAGGCTAATTGGATTGGTCATGTTTTACGCAGAAACTGCCTTCTAAAAGAAGCTATCGAAGGAAAGATAGATGGGCGGATAGAAGTGACAAGAAGACGAGGAAGAAGACGTAAGAAGATGCTGGATGACCTTGGGGACAGAAGAGGATACTGTCATTTGAAGGAGAAAGCTCTAGATCGCATTAAGTGGAGGAATTGTTTTGAAAGAGACTGTGGACCTGTCGTCTTGACAGATTACTGATGATGATGACCAAACTACATGGCATCACATTCCAAAATATTAGGCATACCGATACCAGTCTTCTGCCTGAAAATGGTGGCAAATTCCTTAAAAACCTTGGTACCTACCTACCTACCTACCTGCACGTCAACTCATCATACAAGACAAGAATGTTCTACTTAGTCTTACACAATGAATTAAGACAAGCTATAATGTACTGAAAACATATTTCAGTTTGACACATACATATTTAAAACATGACTCATTTCTGGTCATTAGAAAGTAAATGCATTTACCTGACTATAAACTACCAAACTTCTGATTTTACCCACCTTAAGGGGTGGGGAGGTTTAAGCGGTATAGTTTTGAAAAATATAGTATGTAAAAAAAATTAAACTCGCATCACAACGCCAGTTTATTTTAAAATTGATATAACTTAAGTATGTTTCTGGCGGCGCATTTCCATTTCAAAGTATTTGCTAGAAGCTGTACAACCTAACTGTTCTAAATGAAACTTCACTTTGCCTTCGGTCACTATGATGTTCCTTCTAAAATGCTGCTACACACACATACCAAGATCATAAAACATTGATTTCACGTGCCGTAACCCAGCTTACATCTGCACGTTCTGGTCATTCATCTTCCGCATACTTATTACGCCACAATAGCGTAACGCAATTACACCTACCTTTCTTCGGCAGGCCCCTAACAAATCCATTTCGTGGTCTTCGGCTGTTCTTTAGCAGCCTAGTGCCCTGCACTACCGTAATACCATTCGTAACACCTTCCTTACTTAACTGCTTAATCAGTCTCCTAGCTTTCCGTTTAATTCTATGTTCAACAGATACACTGTCCGCACTATTTACGCCTTCGACACCGGCAGTTCCAGAAACTCCATCCGCGACGCCATTTTGGTCTTCAACTGGTACGATTTCGGTTTCCTGGCCATTCAAAACCTCTTGCTCCATCATTTTGAAGGTACGTCAGTCTAAAATTTCAGTCAATCAGGTACACAAAAATGCTGCTGAAATACAGCCACAATCTACACAAAATTGCCTACCGGCAAAAAAAAAATCCCGAACGCCCTACCGTCAAAAACAACCTTTTCCTTCAACGTCATCCAACTCTCTGCTTGTTTGTTTAGGTTTAGAGGCAGAACACGTGATAGCCACGCATGCGCACTACTGCTGTACCCTCAGCTTGTAAACAATTCCACAGTCGGTTCACACGGAGGCGCGGCACGGGGATTCGCAGTGTTTACGATTGGTGTTCTTCCGGGCTGTACAATCCGTAGAATCGTAACAATAGTGCCATATGCGAAAAATATTTGTTTCTTGAAAGTATAAAGTATTAATATGTAATTAAACCCACGTTATGCGAGAATATTCTGTCTCTCAAAACTGACATCCATCCTGCCTTAATTGCTATTGTATTTAAAACAATGGTTAATTGCAGTCTATTTGAAATAAAGTTAAAAGGTAAAGCTGTCCCTGTGTTTAACCAAGTAAGCACTATGCCATGACGTATAGATCCACATATTCTTGACCATGGCACTAGTTGGAGATGACTGGTCAGCTTCATGCCACGACCGATTTACCCCAGGTAAAAAGCCACCAGAACCCATTTGATAGGAGGGTGGGGTGGTCCTAGAAGTGGGCAGTATAAAAATTTTACCCCTACAGGGAATCAGACTCTGACCTCTCAGCCATCCAGCCCATTGCCAGTCACAATATCGACCACACTGTCACAGCTCTCCAAAACTAAATCTTCAGACTTTTAAAGAGAACGTTTTAGGAAAACATTTTATTTAAAATTTGGAACACCCAAGAAAATATAGTAGTCCCCCACCCCCATCAAAATTAATGTTAAATTGCATTTCCCAGTGATAGGTGCATCCAGACTTTATTTGTTCAGTAAAATTGCATATTCTGTGGGATCTCAACCTGCTGCAACATTTTCATTTTTAATTTAATCAGTGAAATATCTTGACCATTGCATTCTTCAGTTCTATATTAACATAACTGTACCAATACAGTATACATGCCATGGAATTTTATTCTTATAAATCAGGTACACATCTCTGTATTTTTAATTATTATCCATTGTGTAGGTAAAAATACAGGCTATGAATTTAATTTCTATGCACTCTACCAATCTACTCTCTCTCTCTGGCTATGAAATGTTGCTCAAAATTTTAACTTTATTGTTTTTAAAATGCTTCAATCAGACTTTTAGTTTTTGAGAAAATACAGCATATGTTTGTGGGCTGTATATGCTTGGTGCTTTCACACTGCAACAGGGACATTCCTTTCAGTTGCAACAAAACTTTTTATTTGCAGAGCAAAGCTGACAATGCAACATTAAGCACAGAACTGCGCATGTGGTAGCATAGTTGATTGAGGGGCTATGCTACAAGCCGGTAGGTCGCAAGTTCAAGTCCTGATGAGGTCACTGGATTTTTTTCAATTGACCTAATCCTTTCAGCCACACTATGGCCCTGGGGTCAAATCAGCCTCTTAACAGAAATGAGTACCAGGAATTAATTAAATAATTTTCCTGGGAAGTATAGCGCGGCCAGCGCGTAACCTTACCGTCATTTTTGAGCCGATTGTCTAAATAATGTGGGACTCTCAACATCTCACAACCCTATGGGCCTTCACGGCCTGTTACAGGGATAGCTTTACTTTTTTTACTTTACTGCACAGTACAGGAAGTGAACTCCTTCTGTGGCCTTGGATCATATAATTTTGTGGCAGTTACTATAAATATTATAAATATTTGTACAGCCTTTAAACTTAGTCAAGTGTGGAAACTTATTTAGGTCAAGAGACAGATCATCCTTCAAAAAGATAATTAACACATAACTTTTTTTTTTTTTAATTTTCCTTGGCACTACAGCCCCAGTGGGCCTAGGCCTACCTCCATGAACTTCTCCGTAACATGATATTAGCATGTTATAATTTAAGAACAAACTTTTTAGATGGGATAAATTGATAAGAGCACAACTGTAATTTTGTGCCAAGGCAAAAATGAAGAACTTAATATAACCTGTGTTGTAGATTATTTCCTAAAGAAGTGAGGGGTGGCCATGAAGCCTTCTACCAGTGGCTGCCAAAGATAATATAACAATACTTATTGTATGTATAAATTGATAAGAAAAGGCCACATTAAATTACAAACATAATTAAAAGGTATATTATATTTATGATTAAGGTTCATTAGTAATACAATGTTCTAAATTTCTAAATCCCATTTTGTGTTTGCTGTTTAGACGGGGGGGGGAGTGCCCAAAACTACGAGTTTGGAAGTCACTGTTGTAAATGGTTACGTTTACAATGAAGAATAAACGTAGGATCTTACTATGAAGCAACACTTATGAGTACTTAAAACTTTTTAGCACAGTGATGAGTACTGCCAAACTTCCCACAAAACTTCATCTATATCTGTTTGCTAGACACTAAAGAAATATAATGTAAATGGAACTAAACTCTTATAAACAGTAACAAAAACTTCATATGTTAGATAAATATAAAATATATCTCATAATATACAGGGAGGACTTTTACTTTGTTGACCACTTCCATGGCTCTGCACTTCACGGCAACTGTGGTGCTGCATGCCGTGAGGTGGATACTACTCTTGCCAATGAATCAGCATGCCTGACTACCAATAACATTTGGAATGAAGTAATTACAATTCAGAGATCACAGGTGGTGTGAAAATGCTATCCCTCTACACATAGATATCTTTCAAAACTAACTGTTTCATTAAAAAACACGGTATTAAAACATACACTTATAACATCTACAGTCTCTGAACTGAAAATCAATAATGCCAACTGTGAGCACATCTCACTATATAGTTTCAATACTGACACTATCAATAAATAAACAACTTAAAAAATGGTGAATGCTGCCAACATTTATTTGTGCTTTTATAGGGCTCATGATCAATAGGTTTCCTATCTTAATTCTTTGTTGCTTTTGTGTGAAGACTTACTGTCCTGCTATGGTTACCAATAGGCATGAAGTAGTAAGGAAAGGAAAGAAGGTGCTACCCGAGTACTTACTTGAAAGATCTACATAGTAAATCAGATAAACAGCAGTCCAGATTAAACGTAAACTTCTTGTTGCACACCAAAGCTACCTTGTTTTTGCTTCATGTAGGCACATGTAAAAAACAAAAATTGCACTTTTTATTCCACAACAGTTTGTTTTATTATGATGTTTACTTCTAACCATCAACACTTTCACAAATATACATTATCCCTGGCAACGGGAACCTTTCATCAGTGCCATAATATTAATAAGCTTTATATCGCAGACCTCAACAAGGTTTCATATTCCTTTGGCACATTATAAAAATAACTGGTCATAAATTTTTCATTTCTTAAATCACAACCATGACAAAAGAAAATATTTTTAATATATCTGAAGGGGAAGAAACAGGCAAATGTATTGCTACCTCTAATTTGGTGTACCTCAAATGATGCCAAACTAAGGTAAGATTTTATGATTCTAGCCATGCCTCGCACACCTGTTCATACAAGCATCATGAGAGACAGTAACTGCTGGAAATTATATGAACATGTCTTATTGAAATACAAGAACACATGACTGAATAATGTCCCTCTATTATATCTCAGTTTAGCTATGAGAAAGTGGACGTGACTTATAGACCTTGCATATGCACAACTCTGAACAATTCATCAAATCAACTAACAGATGGTAAAGACAAAATGTCAAAGCAGAGACTCGTAACCCAACCAATCTAGTATTATTACAGAAGTGTACACATCATAAATCATTTTTGTGTAATTCGCTTGAAACTGAAGATATGTGCATTTCAGTAACTGTTCTCTGAAAATTTTACAATGAAAAATCATACAACCTAAATTCAAATATCACTTAACATACACCTTCAAACTACATTAAAATCAAAATCACATGCACACAGAAAGCAACTTAAATTACATATGAGTTATGGCCTTTCATATTTGGATGTCTTTTTCACTACTAGTTTTACTACTTTTAATTTACATCAGTATTGGCTATAGAACAGTTCATTAGGATATTAGTACAGAACAGTTCACAAATCTGCCCGAACAGCACAATCACTGGACGGAGACAAACAACACAGCTAAAATTAAGCTATCAAAATTTGAACAATGTCAGAATATTATCTATTTCCTTTAGTAGCCATTAAAACAGAAATTAATTTGCATTCTGCAACTTCCTATTACATAAAACACATATGAGTAACCTGAAAAAAAAAAAAAAGCAAGTCTGTCCCCTGTGGAAAAAGGTAACACAATTTTTCCATTTATCTCACAGAGGGGGGGTCATTTGTGAAGGAGGCTAGTTGGAGGGAGTGGACATTTACTCATCTGATATCTGCTATCAGTGCTTGTGATACATAATTTTACAATCATGGCAGGGTTTACACATAACATTATTACAGATATGAATGTCCAAGAACAGAGCGAATATGAATTGTCTCCCTTCTGTGTAGTCCACATATCAAACCTTAATGATAAGGGCAAAATTATAAAAATAAGTCATAAATTTGGCAAACATGACTTCAGTGAACAAAATTATTTGCTACCTACCAGGTAAAAATCCTGTCATTTTACACTAGAATCACAATACTATATTATACGATTATATGTATTAGGAGAACATAAGAGATTCCAATCAACTGCCAGAGATATACCACAATCGGTTTCACTATGCATCAGTGAAATCAACATCTACTGTAGATATGCCAAGCCATGACATGTGCACATACATATGATTGAAGGAATAGCTGACAAATTTCTACTCCTGCTTCAGTATCATACCTGCACTGCAAACGAAATTAATACCATAGGCAACTATGTCACATAACAGAATATAACCATGTTGATAAGAGAACAATCCAAACCTCTGTCACACATAATTTCAACACGTACCATTCTGTCATTAAAATTAAAACTACAAATGGCAGTGAATAAAATTCAATTTCATTTCTGCATCTTGACCAGGACAAGTGGCTTGCTACAACAGCAAAAAGAAGCTTAACTAAAATACAATTTACAACTGTGACATGAGATAACTATATTTTCACCTTCTGAACCTTCCTAAAACAAAGATCACCATGTAACAGAGAGATTCCAGGGCCAGGCAAGATACCATACAATTAGCCTTAAGCCTCCATTTGCAAAACAGAAATTTTAGTCCTCTGAATTTCACTATATAGAATATGTAACTGTAAAGGAGGTAAATTAACTGCCAGTCAGTCAGTCTGAAATGTGTTATGCATAATTATCCAAAGCTGTACATGAACATTTTCTGTGTACTCGTACTTTCATATAATGGCATATATTTTGACATACATTTTAAATGAAGAACAATTAAAATAATTTCAGCTTTGCTCAAATGTTGGTAAAATAAAATAAAAATCTTCTTGCAGACATCCTGTGACAAATGGGAACAAAAAGAAGACATATTTGCTTCATGCTGTATGTGTAATATGTACGTAATTCAATGACTGATTCTGATAGCTAGCATCTATTATATATATATGTAGTGTTATGAAGAATGATGTTCTGAAATTGTGTAGCAATCTGAGAACCAGTTCACAGTAAGACTGCACTGTTGTATCCTATTGCTAACAAACTGCATCATGTACAGCCAACATCAGTTATTCCATTACTTGCATGCTTAAAAATATGAAGCGATAACTGAGAAAGAATAGAATTTCTGAGAAGCATCCTTTTAGAGTTCATTTCCCTACTACCTAAGTTTGGTGCAGGTCACAGATTATAAATATGAATGTGTTCAGGATAACTTCCAACTATGTTCACTTAGAGTTAATCAGATGAAATGAAACACTGCCAGAATACAAAACTTCATTACATCACGTCACATACAAATTACCAAATTCAAAATTTGTTAACTAATTTAGGGGAGAATGGCTTAGAATGGTTTGATCATGTAAATGCAGTGGATAGAAGAAGGATACTTAGAAGGGTCTTGGAATTAAAATTTAAAGGAAAGAAAACCAATGGGATGACCCAGAAAGACAGGCTAGGTACTGGAAGACACCAAGAAGAAAGAGATAGTGAGCAATAAAAAAGGAAAGATTGTGAGAAGATAAAAGGTTTGGAGATATTTCACTCACAGACCTGCATAAAATGGAAACAAGAAGAAGAAAATGAAAAAAGGGGTGAGGACAAGAAAATGATAATGGAGGAGGAGATATATTAACCCCTCAGTGAGGAATGCCACGTGCTGCTTATACCAAATGAATGTAAAATCTGCAAAATCAAATATACTTAACCAATATCCTGTAACAATCAATCAAGTCTGTTGGAATGCACTAGTCAAATTGACATAATGCCTGTTTCTTTCAAAAACATACATTCAACCCTTCTTTGCTTAGCACATCATTACAACAGCTCTCACTGAATAAAATCAATCATAGCTTCAACAGGCAAAATGGCATAATCCATGTTTAACAGTGATGGTAATCTAGAACTTGATTTGGAGAAGATTATTGCTCTTAAAACAATTTGATTTAATAAAGGGAAATTCTACAGTGAAGTAAAGTAGAGCAAGTTCATAAGTCTAAAACTTATTTTTCCTAATTTCTCCATACATTTCATTATTAAATAACTTCAGAAGATGATCATGTTTCATTAATCCTCTGATCAATTTATTTTGGAGTGTAAGGGGTAGTAGAATGCATAGCATTCAGTCTCACCTATTTTAAAAGCCAACATGATCTTCGTGTACACTCCATTTTCACATAAAAGGCTCTAGTAAAAAGTAGGCCTGACAGCAGTATAATTATTGCATCTGGTATGGAGGAAGTAGCACTACAGAAATGTTGTTCATGTCTTTTTTAATTTGAGGTTTAACTTCTTTAGCTTATTAAAAGTTGGACAGTCTATAAACCATTTATACAACTAGGAACATTCATTCATTCAATCATGCCGACAGAAAGAATGAGTCCATTGTTTGGTCAGTTTTCTTGTTATATTATTGTATTGTAAGTCATGTGTTTATAGGCAGAAGGACCTTGGAAATGCAATAAGAAATTGAGACATTCAATCCCATTTGTATAAAACTTGAACTTGGGACCCAAATACCAAAAGTAAATGGACAATAGATTCTTTCAAGGTAGAACTAACTAAATTCAAACATTCATTCACAGAATAAGGAAATGTCTTTCTGTATCTCACATTTCAGCAAAGAATATGGATTTAAAATTGCAACTCAGAGATCTTAATCACCCCTGAGAACTTCTGTTACAAGTACAGCAAATGTTACAGAGTTTTAACATAATGTACCATATATTCTAAAATTAAAAATGTATGTGAAAAAAATAATAATACTGAAATAAAATTACTTTTACACATTATAGTTATCCATCATATATATATATATATATATATACTGCTCATGTAATTTTTAATCTACTAATGTATGGAAGAAAATACTCATCTTAGTTCCTAGCATCTTAAATCTACTACACAACAATGTCTTGTACACTACAAAGTCAAGAATGGAAAAATACTTAGGACTTACATGGCCATTCCATTATGCAGAAATGTTAAAAAAAACCTGCAGAAAATGTGAACAGGCATGCAAATTTGGCACAAGAAACTGAATATACAGAGAAATTCATATTTAACGAATTTCTAGAGGAATGGCTTTTCTTAGGAAACATTACGGTTTCCACAAAAGGGGGCTATGCAGAACATTATTCATCTTCTCGTAATATTTACTGTATACAATTATGGTTCTTCTTTACATGAACAGTTAAAGAATCTGAAGATTACTATCTGCTGGGATATATTACCATGCAGCCTGGTGAAAGTCAACCAGTGTTTCACAGGTAGGCTTCAAGAGTAAGCCAAGCAAGAAACCTGCATGATGCAGCCAGCAAACAACACTGGCTGACTTTCCCAGACTGCATAGCTATATATCCCACAGGACAGCACTCTTCACAATCACTACTCTGAGATCCTGAAATTCAAAACTGATAAACTGTTCCTACATAAATAAATACAGTTATATACACAAATAATATTAAAATAACTTCTAAAATAATTAAAGTCATGGAATGAATGCTGAATGAGCCTCAGATGATAATCAAAACAAATTGTGATGCCACAATTTGCATGGTTTCAATATGTATTCAACTTGCCACTTGCCAAAATTCTGGTTGTTTGGTAATTGTATTTCCAGCACAGAAAAACCATAAATTCTTATCAATGTTCTGATCATAACTACGCTAAATTGAGGCTCCAATTCTGGAAGGTCAATAGTTTCTTACAATAAATGGAGATTATTTATTAAATCAAAATTCATTTAATACAAGGAAAATAATATATTGTTTATATTGTGCTTCAGATGGGACAAGAAAAAATATTCATTAAATACACATTTCACTAAATGTGGGAACACTAAATCAGGATTTCACTGTACACGAAAATTGAAGAGGTAGTAATTTACTCAGCTGTAATTCTGGAAAACAGAGATAAACCCACATAAATGGGTACATATTTAACAATTAAAGCTGGAGAGAATGCTTCCTGCCAAACAAACATCTGTTTTATTCAATGTATGAAATATTAAATGAAGAAGTTTAGCTTATAAATAAAATAATCAGCATTCCAGGAATACATAACAGATTAGCCAGCAAAGTGACTAGCTAAAGGCTGGATGACTGCAGTTCAATTCCTGGCAGCAATAAGGACTCTTTTCTTCACCATCATATAGAGATCAGTTTGAGACCCCACCAAATCTCATACCCAGTGGGTTGTGGGAACAAAGGAGCCAGAGCTAAGGCAGACCACACCTCCATCTAATGTCAAAGTTAAAAAATTGTAAAATTTTACTTCCATACATCAACACATCTTTCTGGTATGGTGCTTGAATTAAACAAAGGAAGAAATTAGCCTGAATCTAAAAAAAATAGTTGTAATGTATTCTTGACAAAGTTTTGAATACATGTACTGCACATGAAATGCCAGTGTAAAACTGAGAAAAATGAAGATGATGAAACGATTAAGAACATAAACAAAACTGAAGTGTTTGCTGTAGCATTTGTTTCAATAAAGGAGAAACTATTTTTTTTTTTGTAAATAAATGCAAGCAAAAAACCCAGTGCAATTTAGATAATTAGGCTTCACACTGATAGACTGAGGAGCAGTACAGTATGTAACTAAGGTTTTCTCACCCCTACAACATATTTACAAAACAAATCTGACTGGGATTATGATGGACAGTAGTGAGTACAAATGATTTTTCTGTTACACTGCAAAACACATTTGGTGCATGTCTAAGCACCAACTAATTTATTAATACATGCTTCTATGGCAAAATATATTTGAAAAATATAGAATATTTCTTCATAATTCAAAAACCCTCCATTTTACAATTCACATTTCTATATACTGCAGTCAAAATACAAAAGCTTGTACGTTATTGGCAATTTCCAACAGCATTAATGTTTCTTTGAATAGTATGTCAATAAAACATGTAATTTTCTACAACATACCACACATGGAACTCATGATATTTGAATTATACTAATATTATGAAAAACTTTCAATTAAAACAGACATAAAATCTTCTTTCACTTACAAAATTAACTCTCTTCCCTCGGTAGGGATACACAAATCACATCCACCTAATAGTGCTATCATTTTATATGAAATGACAACATAACAACATAGAGACTTTTGAGGAGTTGACTGCTGCTGATATACCATAATGCAATATTATATTTAAGCATCCTGTTGCACTCTACACGATAAATGATACAAACTTCGTCTCAAGTGCAAACAATATATATTATATGTCTTTGATCCTGCTCTCTTCTACACTACATGTTTCGGCCTCTAACGGCCATCATCAGGTGTATACTCTTTACGTTGCTGCCACACTGATCCCAGTCTAAAATTTAACATTTAAAAAACATTGTTATTTTCTTCGTTATTATCAACATCTACCTCGTTGATATCTGTCTGGTATGTAGATTATTTTGCACGCGTCAATTTTGATTTTCCTGTAGTAGCACTATAAAATCTTTAGTTATAATTTTAAAATCCTTTAAAATTTTCACTAAAATTTAAATTTAAAATTTAAAATTGTTAGGGTTACTCGCCCTGTGTCTAAAGTGCTGCAGCGGCTAGTTCTTGTTTCCACACTGTACAGGTGTTATTCTGTGTAGTCTTCCTGTGTGCGTGCCGCTGCTNAACGAGGTAGATGTTGATAATAACGAAGAAAATAACAATGTTTTTTAAATGTTAAATTTTAGACTGGGTTCAGTGTAGCAGCAACGTAAGAGTATACACCTGATGATGGCCGTTAGAGGCCGAAACATGTAGTGTAGAAGAGAGCAAGATCAAAGACATATAATATATATTGTTTGCACTTGGGACGGAGTTTGTATCATTTTTACCATAATGCACCTATTAAAAACACACTGCAACATGGAAAGACAGGAGTAGGCTTACACTGGAATGAAATGGAAGGTTGAATTGAGCAAAACATCACTAGCTGTAACTTCTCAAAATATTGTGCATGATGAAATCACAAGCAGACTAAATTCATAAAATGAACACAACCACTCAGTCCAGAATTTTCTATAGTGTCCAATTTCTATGCATAATATAATTAGAATATACTGTAACGTGGATGGCGCAACGGGAAGTAGGGGTCAGGTGAACTCTGCGGTCTCGCGATTGATGTCACATACCCCCACCCCTTCCATTATTACACAACGCTCAGTAAACACTCCGCCGCCTCCCGCGGTGACGTAACAAGGGACACTGCGGTTACTACGCAGCAATAAACAACTCTAGGCAGCGTTCCCTAGCAATGCCTGTAAACACGACGTTACGCAACAGTGGTAGCTATCACATAACTGGTTTCTGCATTGTTAGTGCGGAAGCTACATAAGGATTGAGTAGTGAGTATTGAGTTATGAGTCGAGTTGTATCAAGTGAATGGCAGTGACTCCAGCAGAAGTAAGTGTGATACTGCTGATGGCAGTAGTTGTAAAATTTTAAACTGTGTAAATGTAAGAGCGAATGTGCAATAAATTCAGTATATCCAATATGGTGTGAAGTTATCTGTCGTGGGCATACCCAACACATGACAATATACATCTATTCTTTCTCATGTTGTTTTGTAACGTAGTGAAACCTGGTCTCTCACTCTAAGAGAAGAAAAGAAGGTTGCAGTGTCTGAGAGTGTTATGGAGAATATTAGAAATGAAAGAAACAGGTAATAGGATGAAACATGAAGCTGCATGATGGAGAGCTTCATAATTTGTATTTTTCACATAATGATAGGATGATTAAATCAAGAGAGACAAGAGGGGGACATGTTATTAGTAGGGCCTGGATTTTTTGAAAATGCATATGCACATATGCAAATTCATATTTTGAGGGTTTCTGGTCGTTATTGCATATTGTAAACATTTCTGCATATATGTTTGGAATTAAGGATAATTTCAATGTTCTCTAACAAAATCGGTTTTGCCTGTTTTGGACATCCCTTGTCAGTTGCCATTCTCCACTCTCTGAGTAACAGCACTTTTATCACTTACAATACAAGCAGATGGTTTGGCTATTTCGAAAGAGAGGGGGTGGGATTTTCCTGGATTGCTCTGACCACCACAGCAGACAGTAGCATGAGAGGGTTGGTCTCGAGAGAAGTCTCTTCAGTTAATGTGTTACTCTTTACTTTAATAGTCTGCATCAAAAAAGTGTTCATGTACTGAAAATGCCTAAAGAAAAGTGCAGCAGTAGATATTTAAAAATTTGGTGGGTGTCAGGGAATAGTGACTATTCAACAGACAGTGTCGTCGTGTACTGTCAAGTGTGCGCAAAGGAAGTAAAATGTGAAAAGAAATTTCAACTTGAACAACACTCAATGAATGCACATATTACCACAAAGGGGAAGAAGAATAGCACACCACAACAACTACTTCTTACACAGGTCAACCTCAAATCCTCTGTTAATACATTTTCTGCTGATCTTTGTAAGGCTTTAGAATGCAGCAACATTCCATGGAATAAATTAAGCAGTCCAGTTCTGTGATCATTTCTGGAGAAATACTGTGTAATTCAAAAAATCCCAGGTGAATGAACTCTTAGAAAAAATTGTCTACCTTTGCTGTATGAATCTACTCTGGAGTCAATCCGTTCTGACATCAGAGGGAACTGTGTCTGGATATCGGTGGATGAGACAACTGATTTATGTGGCCAATACATAGCAAATTTCGAAGTTGGTAAGCTACATCCAGACAAACCCAGCAAACCTCATCTTCTTGCTTGGAAAGTACTAGAGAAAACCAACCATAGCACAATATCAATATTTGTAAATTATTCTCTGTGACTAATATGGCCATCTGAAATTGAGAATAATTGTTGGTAAGGTGCTTGTATTGCTCACAGATACAGCTTCCTATATGTTGAAAGCAGCAAAGGCCTTGCAAGCATTTTATCCAAATCTTATACATGTAACCTGTTTAGCACACAGATTACACCATATTGCAGAAAAAATATGCGCACAGTTTCCAGCTGTTAACGATTTAATTGCAAGTGGGGAAAAAAACTGTTTCTGAAAGCACCAGCTCGTGTCCAGTTCTACAAAGATTGCCTAAATCGGGTTCCTCTGCCACCTGAACCTGTCCTAACTAGGTGGGGGACATGGATATCGGCAGTTTCATTTAATCAGGAGAATTTTGATCAAGTAAAAGAAGTGGTTACAAAACTTGAAGATGAGTATGCATGTGTCCATGAAGCAAAAGTGGTGTTTGGAAGTGATACTGTTTATCAAGACGTGAATTTTATCCATGAACATTTTTCTACACTTTCAAAAGCCACTGAGAGCTTAGAATCTTGTGGTGCACTCCTTCACGACTCACTTCAATGTGTTCAGAAAGCAACTTGTTCACTGAATTCCACTCCATGCGAAATTGGAGAGAAGATTAAATTCAAGTTAGAAAAGGTGCTGAAATCGAACCCAGGACTAAAAAAGATTCAGTCAATTTGTCAGTACTTGAGTGGAATTACGGTATCTCTGCCAGATGAATGTTCCAAACCTTTGGCGCCAGTGTATAAATACTGTCCAATCACGTCAGTTGACGTAGAAAGATNATCGGGTTCCTCTGCCACCTGAACCTGTCCTAACTAGGTGGGGGACATGGATATCGGCAGTTTCATTTAATCAGGAGAATTTTGATCAAGTAAAAGAAGTGGTTACAAAACTTGAAGATGAGTATGCATGTGTCCATGAAGCAAAAGTGGTGTTTGGAAGTGATACTGTTTATCAAGACGTGAATTTTATCCATGAACATTTTTCTACACTTTCAAAAGCCACTGAGAGCTTAGAATCTTGTGGTGCACTCCTTCACGACTCACTTCAATGTGTTCAGAAAGCAACTTGTTCACTGAATTCCACTCCATGCGAAATTGGAGAGAAGATTAAATTCAAGTTAGAAAAGGTGCTGAAATCGAACCCAGGACTAAAAAAGATTCAGTCAATTTGTCAGTACTTGAGTGGAATTACGGTATCTCTGCCAGATGAATGTTCCAAACCTTTGGCGCCAGTGTATAAATACTGTCCAATCACGTCAGTTGACGTAGAAAGATCATTCTCAGCCTACAAACTCATTTTGACAGACAACAGACACAGTTTGTCTCCAGAAAACATTGAAAGACTTCTAGTTGCCTATTGTGATGCTACTNGGCAGTTTCATTTAATCAGGAGAATTTTGATCAAGTAAAAGAAGTGGTTACAAAACTTGAAGATGAGTATGCATGTGTCCATGAAGCAAAAGTGGTGTTTGGAAGTGATACTGTTTATCAAGACGTGAATTTTATCCATGAACATTTTTCTACACTTTCAAAAGCCACTGAGAGCTTAGAATCTTGTGGTGCACTCCTTCACGACTCACTTCAATGTGTTCAGAAAGCAACTTGTTCACTGAATTCCACTCCATGCGAAATTGGAGAGAAGATTAAATTCAAGTTAGAAAAGGTGCTGAAATCGAACCCAGGACTAAAAAAGATTCAGTCAATTTGTCAGTACTTGAGTGGAATTACGGTATCTCTGCCAGATGAATGTTCCAAACCTTTGGCGCCAGTGTATAAATACTGTCCAATCACGTCAGTTGACGTAGAAAGATCATTCTCAGCCTACAAACTCATTTTGACAGACAACAGACACAGTTTGTCTCCAGAAAACATTGAAAGACTTCTAGTTGCCTATTGTGATGCTACTTTCTGCAGTGAATGATACATGTAAATAGTTGAGTCTGAATAAAGGGACCTGTTCTTGAGTGCATATTGTTTTATTTTTGGTGCATATTGTCCCACTTTTAGCGCATAAAGATCTGGGCCCTAGTTATTACACACAATGAAACAGGAAATATATAGAGAATTTTGGTTGAAAATCTCAATGGAAGAAACTATTTGAACAAATATTAAAATGCATCTCAGTGAACTAAGCTATATGATGAGAAGTGAACTGAAATGGTTCAGGATGGATACAATGTCAGGTTTCCGTGAACAGTGATGAACCTTCAGCTTCTGTCAAGCAGTAAATTTGTTAACTGCCTGAACAGCTATCAATGTACCAAGGAAGACCCTGTAATATGGACTTAGTTTGTACTTCTTTACTTACTTAACTGGTTGCTCAGATCTTCTCCTAGCTTATTATTTGTGATAAGACACATTTTCATCCGCTTGTCAGCCAAAGAAAACTAACTACTCACACTTTAACAAATTAGAGGCGCTTTGAAACTCAGCTTTTTACAATACAAGAGCCAAGGCTGAAGAACAGCTTTGTGCAACTAAAATATTGCTGTTCAAATTTAACTGAAAGAAATTTATATGTTACGCTTGGTTAGGAATGTAATGTTCACTGTTTGTTATCCAAATAGGCCACAATGGAATGTGTTTTTAATAGACACTTTAAGGTCTTAGAAACCTGCAGCCATAAGCATCATGAGCACAGATTTCAAACGTCATTTTATAATATATATCACATTATACATAAGATTATGCTGACTAGATGTGAGACCAAAATTCAAGTTGAGAACTGAGATCAACAGATCTCACAGGGTTAACATCACCAGAAATTTTAACCATATGCAACTAACACTACATCAGCAATATAGATGAGAAGAGAGCATATACAGTTATCATTTCAAATGACAAAGTGTTCAGAAATAACAATACTATATACTGACTAGAAAAATACGTTGCTAGCCTCACTTTACACCTGGCAGTAATTCATTACATATGTCCACCTGCGGAGATGAAATCCTCAGCTACTCTCATGTTTTACCTCGTGACATCTGCCACTTACATTAATCTGAGACAACACGCTTGCAATAGACGTACATTATCACATTACTTTCCTATCCAAAATCCTTTAATTCCAGAGATACAGTGTTACTCATGAGAAGAAATAACTGAAATAAACATATAAGTAAAAAATGTAATAAGGGACATTTTGATTCAATGTCCTCAAGTGTAGCAAAATGGCATCATTAAGGGCAAATTTCCAAACATGCCACACATTTCAAATCAGTAAACAGTGCAAGTAAACAGCGTAAATAATCGTGAATTCAATAAAAAACTTCAGTTACTCCTTTTCAGTAATTGTGTTTACATATAACTTTGTGACTGACACTAACATGCTAGAAACTGTTTGTCCTTCAAAGAATCATATTATGTTAAAGGGTTTGCCAAAAATTGTTCCCATTTTTAAGTAATTTAATTAAGACAATCTTTCTTTTTTTCCAAGTTTTCCAAGGTACTGAAAATTAAGTATGACGATGTATTATGCACAACTGGTGCACATTACATGCATGGAA
Source organism: Cryptotermes secundus (assembly GCF_002891405.2). NCBI lineage: Eukaryota > Metazoa > Arthropoda > Insecta > Blattodea > Kalotermitidae > Cryptotermes > Cryptotermes secundus. The sequence goes on from NW_019729897.1 coordinate 2,006,271, forward strand.
AATAAAAAAAAAGTAAAGGTATCCCTGTAACAGGCCGTGGAGGTCCATAGGGTTGTGAGATGTTCAGGTCCCCACATTTTTCTAGACAACTGGCTCATAGATGGTGGCAAGGTTGTCAGCCCTACACCGGCCGCCCATTACCCCCAAGAATATTCCAAGAATATTCCTGGCACTCATTTCTGTTAGAGGCTGAGTCGACCCCAGGGCCATAGTGCGACTGGAAGGATTAGGCCAGTTGAGAAAAATTCAATGACCTTCCAGCTTGTAGCTCAGTGCCTCAATCAATTACACTAGAATAAAAGCTGTAATATTTAAATTCAAGATTCATGCATTTTCTGTTCATATTACTTGTTTCTGGGGGCACACGGTAGCGTAGTTGGTTGAGGCACTATGCTGCAAGTCAGACGGTCACAGGTTCAAGTCCCAATGAGGTCATTGGATTTTCTTCAACTGAGCTAATCCTTCCAGGCACACTATGGCCCTGGGTCGACTCAGCCTCTAACAGAAATGAGTCCCAGGAATATTCTTGGAATATTCTTGGGGGTAATGGGCAGCCAGGGCACAAGGCTGACAACCTTGCCGCCATCTATGAGCCGATCGTCTAGAAAAATGTGGGAACCTCAACATTTACAACCCTATGGGCCTCCACAGCCTGTTACAGGAACATCTTTACTTTTTTTATTACTTGTTTCTGAAAATGATGGATGACTCTACAGATGAATTTGTCAAATCCACTCAATTATTACCAGATTCTCCAAATTTAAATCATATTTGAGGGTACAAAATCTATAAGTTACTGCAATCAAAAGTTAAAAGTCCATGGCATTTTGTATCACAAGACAGCATCCGATTAGCCATGAACCAATGGAAAAGCTGGGTTCAAACTGTTATCCAAAAAAATTGGGGCCCTAGTCATCCTCAATTAAAAAAAAAAAGTTGTAGTAAACAACCTCCCTTTCTTTCAACATTGAAAATTGAAAATATTTTTTCTGCACCATATCAACCAAACTGAATAAATTTTTCTCTACGCTTGCTTATATACTTTCTATATGACTTACACTAAAATCTCCAGTCATTCAAGTTTCCCATTTTTTAACAAAACAATTTTTTGGGCCACCTGGTATCTCTGTTTTCATGCTGTATGAAATAGTTGAGCGTGAAAGCCCAGGAAATTCAAATGATATGACATGTATTTTACAGGAACTGAAACCAATGAAATGGCAGGAAAAAATAATGGCACAGGGGGTGTGTATATATATATAAATTATAGAACACTATACATTGCAATGGTGGAAATATGATGTTTTATGTACTATATTATACTGACATTGAACAAATTTTTGTTCCAATCTGCTTCTCTGAATTAAAGGATCTGGTGCACTTACTTCCTACTGAAACCTATACTGTACCCAAGTCTGTCAGAACACCTTCAATGCTGTTGCTTTTTGGCACAGCTCCATGTTGCCGCCCTGAAGCATATTTGAGCTGCAGTACCTTGGCAAGAAGGTCTGAGTTAGCATTCTCCAACAGTGTTATTTTCTTTCCAAGTATAGACAACTCCCTATCTTTCTCACGCACTGAAGCCTCCAAATGCATGACACTGGAAATAAACATACACATTACATGCATCAAAAGGAATTTAATTTAATGTTTAAAGTAAGCTACCAAAATCTTGCAGAAAATGACAATTATATTAATTACTACCAAAAAAACGGGAAATATGATTTGGAAACAAATCCATTCTGTGAAATTTCCCTTGGAGTTTGGTAATAACCAAAATTCTAATCCCAGTTGTTTTTGTGCCATTTGGTCTATGCACAATTCTGTGTCTACACATATGAATCTGGGTTTAAAAGTAGTCATCCTGTCAGAAGTTATTTTGAATTCCTTCATAAGGCAAATGATAGATAACATCATCAACAGGCTGCCTGTACATAATCAGGTATTGTACCTGCGGAATGCAGTCACCTCCAAGAATGAATGACAGAAATTAAAGACATAATATTTTTATTAATATGCACATTTTTCTACAGATATTTGCAATGTTAAGTTTCATGCTGAAGGTAGCTATCAGAAGGAGTGAAGCAAAATTCGTTTATAGCAGTAGGCTTGTCTACAGACTCCCAGTGTATTAAAGCTGTAGAATATACACAATAAAGTTGCACAAATAGTTACTGATCTCCTACATTCATATACAACATCCACAAATGCTACCAGACAATAAAAAAACATACACAAAACCGTACTGGACCTGCAGAAGTACTATGTATGGATTGACCAGCTTCGCTTATCCACAGAGCTCTTATGCCCCACATCTCTAACCGTTCTCCTCACAAGAATGGTTCACTAGTGACAACAGCTTCAGCTGGCTAACTTGGGCTGGAGAGGAATACAACAGTACACAGACAAGGGGAATACTTACGTCCCCACCACCCATGGAAATTTTCCATGACCTCAATATAAATACTGATCAAAAAATTCTTTGGTAATTGCTGTCTTCTGTCCTGTGATGTGCTACAAATTTATTTACATTATATTACAAGATCCACAAGGTTAATAATACACTAACATAAAGTATCTGGATGAAACCTAGAAATAAACTTTAACCCCTGATGTTTGACACAATTTCTTACAAACCTGAGCAATTATAACTTTACTATGTATTCTCATATACATGGTGTATTTCCAAAGGTTCCTGAAATATATTAATAAAAACTATTACGTCTCACCTGGATCTTATTCTGCACCAGCACCTTCAAAGTAGTCCCCTTGGGAGTGCATACACCGAACACAGCATTTCTGCCACTTTTGAAATGCATCCTGGAAGTCTTTCTTTGTTAGGGTGTTTAGTACTGTCTGCATTTCCACTTGAATTTCCTCAACTGTATCAAATCTTCGACCCTTCAACTTGTATTTCATCTTGGGGAAGAGAGAAGTCGCATGGTACTAAGTCTTGTGCGTACGTTGGGTGGGGAACAACTCCCATCTTGTTTTTAGCCACAAATTTCTGCACAACGTAAGCCGTATGTGGTCCTGTGTTGTCATGGTGGAGTATCCAGTTGTTCGTGCACCACTTCCCTGGACGTTTTCTCCTCATGTCCTCCCTCAAACGCCTTAGAACATCGCAATAGAACTCTTTTATTGACTTTCTGACCAGGCGGGACGAACTCCTTATGAACAATCCCATCAATACAAAAAAACAGATCAACATGGACTTAATGTTGCTCTTGACTTGTCAAGCTTTTTTTGGCCAACTTGAAGAAGGGCTCTTCCATTGCGACGATTGTGGCTTACTTTCAGGGTCGTAGCCATAAGCCCAACTTTCGTCACCAGTGACAACCGTCGAAAGAAAGTCTGGATCCTCTTGAAGCTGCTGTTGAAGTTCCCTGCAGACCTCCAAGCAATACTGCTTCTGTTCATTTTGCAGCAGTCGTGGCACAAACTTCGCCACAATCCTCGCGTTCAGTTCCTCTGAGAAAATTCGTTGACATGTATCATAACTTAGTCCCAAGGTGTTACAGAGGTCTTGGATGGTCAGTCTATGATCTTGCAGAATCTGATCCCTAACTTTCACAACATTTTCGGGTGTGGTGCCAGTTGACAGCCGTCGCGAACAATTGTCATCATCAGTCGATGTTCGGCCATTTTTGAAACGCTTATACCAGTCATAAGTTTGTGTCTGGCCTACTGTTGTCACCAAAAGCTTGCTTCAACATTTGGCGTGTTTCTGCAACGGTTTTCCCAAGTTTAAAACAAAACTTATGGTTTTGCAATGGCTAACCTGAGAGAGCAGGTCAGCTATCACAAAACCACAAACTCACAGAAACACAACAAGGGAAACATGTTCACCAACAATAAACCCAACCACTCAACTCGACGCCGCTTACCACACTGATTCAAGAAGGGTGTGTGGTGTGACACCTAGCGGTTTTTCATGTACTCATAACCATTCGCACACAAAATTCAAATTTCAGGAACTTTTGGATTGCACCATATATATTAGAATTAGTCCATGCTTTCTTGATACGTCATGACATACACAAACAAATCTGAGCTGCCAAAATACCAACGTCAGAGGGTTGATAAAATTAAATCAGTTTTCCTAATTGGAATACAGGTTCAACGCTCTCTTACTGCTACTGTAGTTTTTACAGCATTGGTTAGTCACTGACAAGCAATAGCTAACACACTCAGAACTGTAAAACAAGTAGTGATGTTTGCCCTCTGAAGATGGTCCGCAGAGACCGAAACATGTAAGGGTGTTAAGTTTTCATGTAGTAATAAACTTACAGGTCACATTGGGCAGAGTGATTTATATTGTAATTGTTAGTGTGATGGACCAGAATGAAACAAATCAAAAAAAGTAAAACAAGTAATTTACCATATTAAACTTAAAAAACTCTGTGGCTTGAGTCCACAAGCAAACTATACTGACCGGGCAACTGCTGCTTGTTGGCGAAGTTAGTGCCAACAAGAGCAGAGAGAGGATGTCACGTGGTCAGCACAACGGATCCGCACAGCTGTTAATCTCGGTTTTATGATCTTTAACCTTTATGGGACGGGCCATTTAAATTCCGGTAGTGGCAGCAGGATGGAGTTAATTTAAATGCCTGCCACTGTAGAGTAATAAAAATTGTAATCATGTTACTCAAAATGCTGTGATTTCTACAATTTTTGTGATAAATGAACGAAATAAATGCTACTTTTATCTAGAAAGTATATAGAATCAGATACTGTAATTGACAGATTTTATAATCTGTAAAAATTGTTACACTGATTCCAAAAAAAATTTTCCCCAATTTTGAGCGTCTGTCCACAAAAATGCATAAAGCTTCTGCACAATACGTTTCTGCAGTATAAATGCATGGTGCTGACCCACTGTCTGTTTTTTTATCTGGCAGTAGGAGAGGATATTTACGTACTGCACATTCTCCAGTCACGTAGGCTTCCTGTATACCCGAGTGTGGGCAAGTTCTTATCCTACATTGCCTTATGAAACTCTGTTTATTCACGTATGTCGGAATATCCACACAGAGGCAGTTCTTGGAATATCACCTCATACCACTTGCTTCCATGTCCCTTCAGAATAAACTGTAACACATTCTGAATGGTGTGATTTACGAGCGGCCTCTCAATTTCGACTTCAATGCGAAAAGGGGCCATGGTGCATAGTTGAATTGTTGCATGTGCGCGCTTCGCATGGAAAACATAGTTAATTACAGAGAAAGTGCATGAATTGCGACGTCAGACTCTGCATTCAGTGACATGCAACATTCAGTTAGATGATGCAGGAGGGAAGACAGTCTACTTATAAAGCTGGTGTCCAAAAATAATGTAAGTAGAACAAGAATTTCTACTTAAAATTAGATTTTAAGACACTGTGCGCACGCATGGACTGCACATACCCATACGGTGTCCTTTGCCCATCTCGGCTTTAATTTAAAGGTCCCCATATGGTGTCTTTCGGCTCATAAAGGTTAATTCAACATATGAAACAAACTCAAAATAAATGAAGATACTGACTGCATCACAAATAAATGCCTGAAAGAATTTCCCATAACTACAACTGTCATATATTCAAGATCAAAGTGTAAACAGTGGAAATGTACATTTTAAAACAAAACATTTTCTAATACAAAACTAGCCACAGCATCAAGAAAATGGTTACTAGAGCTCTGCAGAAATCTCTGACAGGTGTTTTCAGTTTCTACCTCATTCTATTACTATGACAGAATACACAATCCCAATAAAAGACTGCCTTCTATTCACTGTAGTAACATCAACTGTGACTAAAGACTTTACAGTCTTATGTACACATTGTTGTTGGACATTTGGATGCTGGTATTAAATCAGAATATCCCAGGGTACACTGGAGTTCAGCTTCTCTATGACAATTATCTGTCTGTTCTGCATGCACAGAAACTGTATGACTGTTGTACTCCCCAGACCAAGCCCCATATAACATCCTTCTCTTACAAATCTAAAATTAGTTCTGAAGATTTAGGGATCTGATGATATCATTATCATCAGGTCACAAAGGAATTTCTTTGTAGAGGACAGCATGGAATAGCTCCTAAGCACATAATGTATTAAGAAAAAAATTCAGTGTGGAAATTATTTCATAACACTCCCTATTCAACTGCAGACAAAAGACAGGTTTCATTCACAGAAATGGATTCAAAATACAGTTCTCGAGAATCTGATGTACAGAATTACTTACTTCACAACCAGGGTTCTCTTCTCCTCTTGTAGCTGTCTATAGTCTGCTTCAACTCTCTCCCTGAAATTCTCCTCTGTAGCTAGCATTTTTCTCTGCACAGTCAACTGTGACTGTAGATTTTCCACTTGACACTGCAGAGAACTTAATTCAACATCCAGTCTATTCCTGGTATAAAGAATAAAGGGAAGATTTAAGATTCTCTCAGCAGTGGTTATGAAAAATTCTTCTCATACATAACGCCATGTAGTCCACTGAAAGTCAACTGATGTTTCAGAAGAACATGTCGCATCCATCTTCAGGGTTGAAGAAAAAGCCAGCTCTGTAGGTTCTTAAGAACTGTTTTAAGATATTGTGACATAATAGCTGAAAGCCAAAACAGTGGAACCAGAAGAGGTGGCCATTGCCAGCCAATGACCAGTAAACACACAAACCCGCATCAACAAACATGAGGGCCATCACTAGGCAACAGCCCACTTGATGTGTCACACGACAATACACGAAATGTTAGAATCAGTGTTTTCTGCATGATGCATGCCTAGGCTATACAGCAAGGAAGCACAACTTTGACTTGGACTGTGATGTTAATCACCTGTGAGATGGTCACCAGCTGGCAAGGATATGAGCACAGAAGGTGAAGAATCTCCACTGTTGCGAGCCATTAATAAGCAATGACTACTAAAAAAGTAAAGTAAAAGTAAAGGTATCCCTGCAACAGGCTGTGGAGGACCATAGGGTCATGAGATGTTGAGGCTCCCACATTTTCTAGAGTCGGCTTACATATGCCAGTGAGTGTGTCAGCCTTATGCGCTGGCCGCCTTTTGCCCCCAGGGATTTTCTTTGTACTCATTTTTGTTAGAGGTTGAGTCGACCCCAGGGCCATAGTGTGGCTGGAATGATTAGGTAAGCTATAAAAATCCAATGACTTCATCAGGATTTGAAACCTGCAACCTTCCAGCTTGTAGCACAGTGCCTCAACCAACTACGCTACAGCATGCCCCAAACAATGACTACAAAAGACATAAAGACCTTATGTGTCTTGTAGTTATGGTGATCATTAGAATGTGTAAATCAGTGAGCCTGTTAGAATTACTTGTAGTTACATGTTATAAGCATCCAATAAATCCAATTACCAGTAAAAATCCCATGTCTAATCACTAACATGTGACAATACTGCATACGAAGGAGGACCCAAAAATAACCAGAACCGACCTGTTGCGCACGCGTGCTTTGTAGTTACGGGTTGTGCTGCTAGGTGGTGTTAGCTGGGGATCTCCCGCGACTGTTAGTGAGCTGGCGTCAGTCTGAGTAAAGTGGTTTGTCTGTGGTGCTCTGTTGTGTGCGTTCCTGTTTCAACCCTTTGGCGATTAGTGAGATGGCCGACCAGAAGGAACAAAGAGTGTGCGTGAAATTTTGCTTGATGAAGATCGTCGAAAGACCATTGACCAACTTTGTGAGGAAACGAACATCTCATGGAGCACGGTCCAGCGAATTTTAACCGAAGGTTTGCACATGAGACGGGTGTCTGCAAAATTTGTTCCTCGCTTGCTCGGAGATGACCAAAGAGAAAACCGCGTGAATNAGTTATTTTTGGGTCCCCCCTCGTATAATAAATTCCTTAGCTTAGGTCATTTACCCAAAGAATCTGTCCAGGTCTGAGGCCCTTTGTGACATTTTGTAACAAGATTATTTTTTTATTGTGAGGAGTTGTTATTCCCAGGCCCAACCCCCAAGCTGGAGGATTACCTCTTGTAGTCTGCCCACGACTGCTTATTCAGTATATAATATTAGCACTAATTCTGAACATTTATGTATAATCAACATCATTCACTTCAATAATTCTACTTCTTAAAATGTTTATAACAATTTTATCTATGTACCCTTTCCTCCTACTACTGTAGATGAACACAGAAAAATATTTTCTTTTAAAAATATAAGTCAGATGAGATGTAAGAGGAACAGCAAAGGACCCTGTTTAATGACTATACCAGTGTTCTTTTCCAGCCAGTATGGACTGGTACACACACTGGTAAAAAACTCACATACTGGGAAACAAGTAAAAAATCACGCCACTTTCAGCACATTGTACATTTCAGATGTAACTAAAATTGAGAATGAGAGCTCAAACATTTTTTTTGGGTGGGGGGATACTAGATTATGTCTTTTTTTTATCACTAAACTTTACCCAAAATCTTCATTTTCTGGGTAGCATAGTAAATTGAGGCACTATGCTACAAGCCGGAAGGTCGCGGGTTCAAGTCCTGATGAGGTCATGGGATTTTTCCGATTGACCTAATCCTTCCGGACGCACTATGGCCCTGGGGTTCACTCAGCCTCTAACAGAAATGAGTACCAGGAATTAAACAATTTTCCTGGGGAGTAAAGCGCGGCCGGCGCGTAAGGCTGACAACCTTACCGCCATCTGTGAGACGATTGTCTAGATAATGTGGGAACCTCAACATCTCACAACCCTATGAGCCTTCACAGCCTGTTACAGGGATAGCTTTACTTTACTTTACTCATTTTCTGGTCTACTCAAATGTATTCTAAAAATAGTTTAAGAGTATGACAATGGGATTTCTGACCGAACATCTGAAATAAAATATTGAGATTGCAATGACCCACTTGAGATGAAAAGATTATGAAACATTATGTACCTGAGATCTTCCACTTGAGCTTTGCGCTTAGATTTATATTGTATATGCCTCATTGCTAAAGCATTGTACTTTTCACTCAGTGCAGATAACTGTCCCTTCAGATTCTCACACTCTGACTGAAATAGAACAGAATACATACAAACATAGACTGTTATTAAACAAGTGAGGTACAGTAAAGTATGAACCGTGCAATGGTTCTTCTTCGTGAAGTTCTTTGGAGTCCCCCCCCCGAAACGCCAGAATGCGAGCCGTTTCCCTTTCTTTCCAGTTAAAGTCTTTGGCTGACGTCAGGTCAGCTGACCTAGTTCCCCCCCCCTCCTGGACGTAGACAGAAGTTTCCTGGTTAGTAAAAGTGAATGTCTCACTCTCTCTTCCTGTTGGCCTTCCCGTGGAAACATTGCTGCGTCTAAATTTGGTTTCAGAAAGTGGAATTCATTTGGTTAGAAATTTGCTTTCGGCCCACAGCATAGATTGAAGGGGGAAGAGTGCCCTCATGACATGGTCAAGGATGGACCATCCTTTTGAGTTTGTAAATTCAGGAAGACAAGTAAGTGACTTACTGAAGTAATCATTTTCCTTCGATTATGAACACTGTGTGGCGTAGGATGATTTGGTTTTGTCTAAGGTTGTGCTAAACAGCAGATCGCCCCTCAGGCATGTATGTAAGCTGTTTATATTTCCTTGTGCCCTCAAGGCTTGCCTAAGTACATGCTTGTACTGGAGAAGTAGAGAGATGCCATGAGGCGAGCCTGACTTGAGTTCTGTGCAGCTAGGCACAGTGTAGTTCTGTATCAATCGTTTATCACATGTTCTGACCGGTCACTGCCCTTCAGGCAGGCCCATCTGTATACATATGTTATTAACATATATTTATTAAATGTTTGGAAACGCCAGTGGTGTTTATGTATACTTGTGCAGTGTGTTCCATACCAGCTTCTGACTAGCGGATCCGTCCACCCTGGCCCATCGTGCCGACTGTGGTTTTCCTCCCCCACGATCCCTTACACCATCTTAGGGAGGCACAGTGCATCACACCACAAGCAAGTCGTTTCTTATGAGCCTGTCCCTTACCCATATTGAGCAGGAGTTAAAGAGTCAAAGTGGGTGAAAGAACAGGGTTCTTTGCCCACAGGGTCGAGGACCACGGCTCAAAGTGGTAGCAGAGCGTGGTTCTCGACCCACACAGGGAGGGACACGGCTCAAGTATCATAACACGATAATTTCAGTTCATAGAAATTTTACAAATACTGAACACTTTCTAAGTGCACATTGCTCTGACAGGAGGGTATATGTCCTGTGATGATTTAAATGCTGAAAGTGAAGCACCAAGTGTCAGAATTTTTACCCAAGTTAATATGATTTGGGGTGAGTCACAAATATGTAATACTGTATTTATCCTGTATCCATATTTCATACCTTCTTTGTCTTTGTTTTCATTCTTTAACATTTCCACTTTTATGTGGTTCATCTAACAACCAAGCCTCTCCCCCTACCTCTACCTTCCTAAAGCTCTTCTACTTTAATTCTGTCCCATATTCTTCCATCTGCATGACACCTTTCCTAATCTGTTGTTCCCATCTTGATCTCAGCTGATTGCTGAAAGCAGTATATATTTTTAATTCCATTTATAAAAACAAACTGCACAAGCAGATCTGTGAAAGTCAGCAGAGGAACATGTAAACTCTTTTGAGAGTGAGGACAAATGTACTTGTAATCTGAAAATTATTTAGTTGAATGTGAATGAAATTTATGTATATACCAAGCAATTTTTATGATTCCTTAATTTTCTGTCACTTTAGAATCAGAAAATGAGTGAGATATTAAAGTCTAACTGAAATATAAAAACCCATAATTTAAAGGGAAACTATACAAAATTTAGAAACTTGCACAGTTGAGTTTAATATGCCTCCTTGGATGAGATAATAACCATACACTATGCCATTTGATACGTAAGAGAAGTGTCATTCTTACAATCATTTAACATACAGAAGAACATTACAGGGAGACTCCATGTCCTACAATAACACACTGTGACAGCTGTGAAACATTCTTCCTAATAAGCAATCAATATACTGCAATCACATTATCAATATGTCAACTTATAATACTGTATATAAAAATGGTAATGTATGTTGGAGTAAAGAGGAAGTTTCTTGGAATTAAATACAAAACATTGAAAAACGAAAAGGAGATGCATGCAATTAAATACTTACCAAAATAATGATTTTTAAGTTAGCATTTAAAATAAACCAAATATGTAATGAAACCTGCATTTCCCAAAAATGAGCACCGTTTCGATATCTGTAAAGTTATACATTCATATACTAATCAATTTCAATCTTGCAAGGAATACTGGATTTTTTTCAATTGACCTAATCCTTCCCGCCGCACTATGGCCCTGGGGTTCACTCAGCCTTTAACAAAAATGAGTACAAGGAATTAATTAAATAAATTTCTTGGGGGAGTAAAGCGCGGCTGGTGCGAAAGGCTGACAACCTTACAGCCATCTTTGAGCCAATTGTCTAGATAATGTGGGACCCTCGTCTCACAACCCTATGGGCCTTCGCAGCCTGTTACAGAAATAGCTTCACTTTACTTTTTATACAGTTCTTCCATTATACAGTATTTTTTGTACAAGGTTCAACTAAACAATGCCATTCTAATTACAAGATCATGCTCCACAAAGCAAATCATCACTGAAGTACCTGCAACTTCTTGGTTTCCTCTAATCTGACAAGTTCACTCCTTGATGCGGCTATCTGTGAGTCGAGAAGACTGGAGAGCTTCTTGGGAGAACTGAATCCACTAAGCAACAGGCTGGGTGGAGTAGAATCAGCACTATTCACAAATCAACATAAAATTAATTCAAGAATGACAAACAGAGTAGGATACAAAGGATGTACCACAGTTTATAAGCAAGAAATCCTAAACTGCAAATATCTGACACATTCAAGTTCAATTTCAACTAACCTCTATTGTAATGTCACCTGCATGAGAATGACAGCACTGCTGGTGGTGGATGGGAGAGCTAATTTGTGGTAGGTGAACATATGCACATCTGTGATTTAAATTTTCTTTGAAATTGTTTCCAGTTGGATGACAATTACAGATATTTAAATACTGGATAACTGGTAGTTACTGAATAGAACACAATGATACAAGAAAAAATGGTAATCATGAACAGGATGCACACAATCAAACTTACCCAAAACTGTGTGACTTGGCATCAACATCTTTGTCTCCTAAGGAGAGTGACTTGTGAAGTTCAGCCTCCTTGTTGTCCTCCTGCTCTACTTCAGTCTGTGTGCCTGTTTCCTCCTGACTATCTGCCTTCTCATGTGACATACACTCCAATTCAATACTGCCATTATTAACAGGTCCTTGTGAGTATGACTTCAGTGGATCACTGAGAAAGCAATGACAGCTGACTTTAATAAATCTAATGAACTTCCCCTTGTGGTTTTCATAAATGCCACATCCATATTTGAGCTACATGTACAAAATTCTATTCTCTATCATCGAAAATTTATAATTCACTCCTAGGCTCTAGAACAGTAACCATACTAAACACTTATGCCCTAACACTCACCTCAGATTCTTCTTCGAAGCGGACCGAGGTGAGCTACTACGCTTGAAACTGCTCCTAGGGGAGTCTCCCTTCTGCTGTAGAGACAAACTTCTCCTGCAGGGTGGTCGTGGAGAGTCTCCAAGCTGGAACCCTGTCCACAGGAGGTTTATACCAGACTGTATCACATGGTCACCTCCATTCACTGTAATGCACAATCCTTCTCTCAGGACTGATTGGTCTGTAAAGCACTTACCAACATCATACCAATTACTGCAACTATCTACTATGAATGTTGTAGGTGACAATGAATGAATAATGGGCAGAATTACAAAATGAGTAGTAAGGTTACTGAAGAAAAAATGATATATCTCAACTTTGTAGCATATCCACTGCAAATATAGCCTCACTGAAGAACCATTTGCTGAAGAGGGAGACTTCTTCAAAGGAAACTTTTCGTTTCTCATACCTCTAACACTTCATCAGTCCATGAACTATTATATCAACACTTCTAATGGTTTTCTAAAACATGTGACAATATGACACAGTGATATAAACTGCCCAAAAGGCACCCATCTTGATTGTGGTTTTCCCTTACTGTCACAAAGCAAATTACAGGATAGCCCTTTCTTAAACTGTCATGTTCTACCATTTCAAAACCATGGTGATGTTATCAGCAACAGATCCTTCAGAAGCTGCAGTTTCCTTCAAATTATTGACTGATAACATTCATCAACAGCCTGACATGGTTGCATACAGGAACTATATCAATCATAGACAGGGAAAAGCAGATGTAAGGTGTCTTTATGAAGACCATCTTTCGCTTGGTACTGAAAAGTAATCTCTAGAACACAATATTAGGTGCCAGAGGCTTTATATGACCAAGTGCAGGAGACATAATTTGCCATGCAAAATATAAAGAAATAAGCATGCACAAACTCCTTTAACACAGGTGAGTCTTATAGTCTGATACAGTCAGCACACCACTGGCAATTTCCAGCTATCTGGAGGTACCATAAATGTTTGAGTCAATACCCGCTCCAATTTAAACTCTGGGTACTATTTAAACTGCAGTATTTAACTGAACATATTAAAACAGTCGCTTAGAAACTCAGTATGAATTGAAAATATGAAACTAAAAGAATTAAAAACAAACATTTAGGTCACTATCTTAAGCCCAGAATTTAATTGGAAATTTACGATTCATAAATTCTGGAACACAATTTCTTATATGAAATATCTGTATATGCACACAAAGTCTATGAAATAAATACCAACTGCACAGAAATACGAAGTTCAAGGATAACCATATGAATGTTGGATATGTTGAGTTCCAGCATCTGCCTTTATTGGCTGATGCAAAATATCTTCATGATATGCAACTACAGCTAATAAGTACAAACCATAAATCAAAATAATTTGAATGGTCATCATGTTTTAAAAATTTGTATGGCATGAACACATTAGCTTTCAATGTAAATGGCAACAAAAGTTAGGAATGTAAGAAAAAACTGGTACCATATATTCTGGATTTAAAGAACTTGCACAGGCTTATGATATGTGACATCAAAGTGTTTATGATATGTTTATTTTCAGTTTGCACCAAATCCAATTCCTAATGCAGACACCAATTAGTAGTACATGCCCAGAGAAAAGCTACACCTTAACTCATAAGTCTATAATACTCTACATCACAGTGCTGGATTACTTCACTGCAACTGAGCCTAGTCTTTTGCAGCTCAGTGTACACAATTTTCTGAAACAGCCTTGAGCTGCATTCCTATCCACTTTGTGCTTTCCCCCTTCTCTTCCTGCCTGCTATTTTCCTATCTACCCCCTTCCCTTTTGCCTGATGGTTGAACTACAAAGTACTGATCAGCATTTACAATTTGGTCTTCGACCTGGTCACTTCTCTAGTAGCAAGGGCTTCCTAGGGGTGGTTAGATGGACCTCTTGTTGTTTTGGGAATGCAAGGTGGGTGTTCGTTCCTGTAAATTGTCTTGCCCTTGTTTCACTTTCATTTTTATTGTGTTCTCCAGGTTTGTATCTTACTTCTTGTCTAGTCCTACCCCTTGTGCAGTCACTCTTAAAATTGTTATTTTTATTGTTTCACTTGTTTATTTTGCTATTTGGCTTTAGGCCTGTAATGTGCTAACTACATTCTTGGATATTAACCACATCAAAATAGTGATCACAGTTCTAAATACAAGAGCTCACAATGTATGTTATGGCCCTATTACTGTTCTTATTCATTATCTGTTATTACACACAACTGGGTTCTATTACAACAGTCTCACTGAATTACTTACTGCACTGTACCCCTTAAGCGACTGGCTATGGGCTGGATGACTGAGGGGTCAGAGTTCAAGACCTGGAAAGGTCAAGAATTTTGTCTTCTACACGTCATCCAGACCAGCTCTGAGGCCCACCCAGCCTATCGAATGAGTACTAGGGGCTCTTTCCCCGGGGGTAAACCAAGTGGGGCATGAACCTGACCATTCACCTCAAACTAGGGCCGAGGTCAAGAAAATGTGGATCTATACATCCACTCATTCATATGCCTTCATGGCACAGGCTTTAATTAGTTAAGCACAGGAACAACTTCACCTTACATTACCTTTTATTGTACTCCTTAACTGGAGATCATCCCAAATAGTCATCAAAAGGGCCTAAGGAAGTAATGGTTTGATTCTACACTCTGCCCATCGTCTCCTGGACTTTCATAGCTGTGGTTATAAAGAGTTCTATAGGATCTGAGGTTCTTATAGCAGTGGTTATGAAGAGTTCTATAGGATTTCAGGTTCTAACAGCAGTGGTTATGAAGAGTTCTGTCTTGTGTGATACAACGGCTGGGTAGTCGGCTGAAAGTCAACCAACGTTTTGGAGGAGCATGTCCCATCCATCTTCAGGCCAAATAATAAACCAAGCAAGAAACCAGCATGAAGGTGGTAGCAAGCAGAGCCGGATCACCTCTCAGAAAAGAATAAAGAGGTCAATGAACCAAGTGCATGTTGATGTGTACTTAATCTATTTAAAATGGAAGTAGGAAGTTATAGTTGCTATTTCTGCACAAACAAATCATTTTACAATGGAAATACAGTGCACAGAGCAGTAGCCTACTTTGTCATTTAAAGTAATTAACAAAATGAAGTCACTGAAAGCAAAACATATTAGCTGAAAAATGATCATATCAGTGCCTGTTAAGGCTAGAGATGAGATGATACTTTTAAAAGACAGGACAGGATACACTTAATGCATCCTTTGGTTTTGTACATGAATCTTAAGCTAAGTGAAGGTTCATTCAATGGCATATTGACATTAAAATTTTACATCTGTCCTGAAGGGAATAGTGTTAAAAAGCAATCAATTTTGTTCTCAAAAGATTGAATGTAGGTCAGTTGGAAAACATATAAATACTGATGAACTATATAATTCTATACTGTAGGACATTTGTATAAGTTAAACTGACAGAGCATATGCAGAAAGAACTGGTGTGAAATCCACTGGCTCGATATATTCTGCCATTCTAATCAAGTTGATATTTCAACCAAACATATTCAATATCTAGATGAATATGCTGTTTGTCTATTTGGTACCTTACATCTTCTTCAGAGGAGAGATCATTTCCACAAATGACACATACAACCAGTACTGAAGTAAGGCAGATACATTCATTAGTTAAGTATCAGTGGTGTGGGGCTAGAAAATAACAACAGAAGATGCCATTCCCTATTCCCCTCTATTCCATATCTCCCACCCTCCTCCTCTTCCTAAAACATGTCCCAGATCTACTTATGAAAAATTAGGTCATCCTGTATATAAAACATAACCAATGTCAATAAGATCTAAAAGTTTGTGACAATGGTACATTAATATAAATATTATGTTTCTGGACATTATCCATTGCCCTGTTTTTATTTAAAACACGTTTTGGAGTAGGTTTCACCTGAAGACAGAGACAGAATCTAGTCTCCAAAATGTTGTTTTTAAATAAAAACACAACAGTGTTTTAGATAAAAACAGAATGATGGATGTCCAGAAAAATAACATTTGTACAAACAATGTTGTTATTGTGTAAGATTTGAGGCTTTCACGGCGGTTACTATGAAGAAAGCAGTCTTCTGGGATTTGGCACCATGTATATGTGGTGTTAACCGACGTTTCGGAGGAACGTATCGCCTCCATCTTCAGGGTAGAAGGAAAAATATAAGAAATCCAGAAGCAAAGAGATCGTGAGAACCGGTAAAAGCAGACCGGTCTGCGGATTTCTTATATTTTTCCTTCTACCCTGAAGATGGAGGCGATACGTTCCTCCGAAACATCGGTTAACACCACATATACACGGTGCCAAATCCCAGAAGACCGCTTTCTTCAATGTTGTTATTGTCCGTTCCAGTATAATGCTGCTTCATTCCATCATAATATCCAAAAGAATTGTTCCATTACAGCTATGAGTTCAGATGGAAGCAGTTATTGCTTGTGTCTAGATACTAAATGAGCATTTGTTTGGAACAACTGAAAAAGATCATATTAAATTCAGTATATAGTAATTGACCTACAAACCTCGAGAATATAAAGCAGAAATCCCAATTATTAGGACCCTTATTACTCATAGATACATGCTCGGTTTATCCTGTTTCTGATGGTTCATGCTAAAGTGCAACAACAGGAGTTCCTCTATTTGATATATAATGGACTGTCATACACAAAACTTTCTTTGACATATTCTGTGCAGAACTACATAGTTTCCAGGTATTATCTAAACAAGTGCTGAATACTGTGTATATGTGTACATGCAAAAATAAAACATGTCACATACAAATAAATAAGTACATAAACACAAACTAATTTCATGTGCTTTGTATCTTGACACATTAATAAAATTATATTACTCACACAGACCTAAGTGTCTTAATTGTGATTCCCTTTCTTCAAGTTCAGCCAATGCTTCTGATAACTGAGGTTAGTGGAGAAAAACAAATAATAATTAAGCAGTTTCAATTTGCAAGGATTTTTATAAGCATTATGAAATCTATATAAGGATGTGTCATGTTAACTTGCTTCACTACTATTCTCTGAGATGGGTCTTATAATGTACAGGAACTGAATCTAACACACACACATATGGCTACACTTAATTAGTATTTTTAATTATCTCTACATGAATCTATATTAAATTTTTTATGACCATGTATCTTAGTTCATATGTCAAGCAGTCCAGATGCTACAATTTACTCTTCAGGACGTACAAATGCAGTATTCAGTAACACACATCATATACATTTAACTCATTTCACATTCCATAAGGATAATGTAATTCAATGTAGTTCTCATGAAGTAGCACGGCAGTTATAATTAAACTGCCATTACATATCAAATTGGTGATAAAGAAAGAAGAAGATTTTGAAAGAGCATGATTGTAAGGATTGAAAAGATGATTATGGGCTTTATTTCAGAAACTAAAACTAAAAATAAATTGAAGTTCATGCTTAAGACCAAACAATAACTGAATAACTCTTCAAAGAACTATGTTCCAAATCTTTATTACAAAATGTTACTGTTTTTAATGTTCAGGATGACAAAAATGAATACAACTGCATATAAAATCTATTCTTGAACTTCCGATTCACCTAAAGGTAGATTAAACAATAGTCAAATCTTGAAAGAAGGACATCTATTTCTGGTTTGCATAATTTATGCAACACAAGAAAAATTAAACTCTATGTTCACAGAATATCACTTACAGCATTTTGGTTTCAACTCTATAGCAAAACATGTATGTTACTGAAATAGGCAAAACTATGTAGCTGCAAATTTCTTGCAACTTATTATAACTGACTGGATAGTCAGGTGCATAAGTAACGTAAGTAATCAGGTTCAATCCCAGGTCTAGTCAAGTGAGATTTGTGGTGGACAAAGTGCACTGGGGCAGCTTTTCTCCGAGTACTTCGGTTTCCTTTGCAATCTTCATTCCACCAACTGCTACACAATCACCCTCAACTATCATCTGTGGCTAGTACAATAGGCCAGAAGTGGCCGCAGTACAAGGGACTTAACTGCTCAATATTCTTATCCCTTCAAAACCATTTATTTTTTCCAAATTTTTAAAATTATCAGACTACCTAATGCCAGACAGCAACATGGGGATCTAAATGTTGAATTGAGTCAGACAGCTTAGGATCAGGTATCAAAGTAAAATCTGAGAGGAAATAGATCCTCTGTGAGAACCACAGATGGAAGATGTCTGGCCATGTGTGGCAATGAAAATGTCCCAAAGCAAGATAATTATTTCAAGAATGATCTTCATCAGAGATTCTTTCAGTAGCTTATTTCAAAGATGAGCTGAACCCCTACTAATGTACACTACTTACCACAAAACAAGACTCAATAAACATTATGCAGGCCCAGTCTATACTAACACAATTAAATTGGGGGGGGGTTTGCATGCATTCATACTCACCTTGAAGGCAAGTCTTTCATTATCCAGTTCAAGTTGCCTGGAGGCCTTTTCTAAGAGCTGCACACGGTCACACATCTCTGCAACCTCTCTGCGTAGCACTTCTTTCTCAGAGGAGACCTACAATTGACAAGAAAAGGACATGGATAGTACTCTGTACAAAGGATCTGAAGCTCTCACGGGTGTCATGGGCCATAGATTCTGATGAAGGCCTCAAATCCACTCATGTTATATGTTTACTTACTTACTTACTTACTCATGGAGCTGAGCCCTTCTGGAGGAGCCGCGAATTCTGCAGCTACTCAAGAATTTCCCAGCATTTTATGGAACCCGAAGGTTCATCACCATGTTCACAAGAGCCCTCCACTGGTCCCTATCCTGAGCCAGATCTATCCAATCCATACCATCCCATCCTATCTCTCTAAGATCCATTCTAATATTGTCCACCCACCTTCGCCTTAGTCTTCCGTGGTCTCCTTCCTTCTGGCTTTCCCACCAATATCCTATACGCATTCCTCATCTCCCCCATTCGTGCTACATGACCTGCCCACCTCATCCTCCTTGACTTGATCATTCTAATTATACTTGGAGAAGAGTACAAGTTATGAAGCTCCTCATTATGCAGTTTTCTCCAACCTCCTGTCACTTCATCTCTCTTCGGTCCAAATATTCTCCTCAACACCCTGTTCTCAAACATCCTCAACCTATGTCCCTCCCTTAATGTGAGAGACCAAGTTTCACCCCCATACATAACCACAGGCAAAATTATAGTTTCTAAGAGGTGTCTGAACTCGGGTAATGTTTGCTTTGTCTTCTCATCTGTTGTCCAAAACATATTATATGTTTATAACACATAACTTCCAAATTACAAAGATTCATCAATAAGAATTAACATATCAAAATATTATATTTAGTCACAACAGTTATTTTCATTTTTTATGAACAGATACCCTGTACTCCAAGTAAGGGGGGTAAAGCAATAACACATTTAACTTGTAGTCTGGAGGTACTGACCACTGTAAGAAACTGCTGAGAGAATACAAGGTGTGGCAATAAAGAACCCGGATTACTTTTATGACTCATTTCCGGCCACGTCATTGACCAAGAGGAGGGTAGGGCATTGACCCTTGGACTTCCCTCTACCGTCACACAAAGTTTCATTCACGTGCATCGGTTAGTCTGGCCGCGACCATTGTTAGAAGCGGATCGTGTTTCTGAGCTCCGTCGGAATAATGCTGAGTGCTAATGCAGAACAACGTGCTAACATCAAATTCCTCACAAAACTTGGAAAATCTGCCACTGAAACTTACAATTTGTTGACAGAAGTATATGGTGATCAGTGTCTATCTCGCACGCAAGTTTTCGAGTGGTTTAAGAAGTTTATGGAGGGTAGGAAAAACGTCGGGAACGATCCAAAATCGGGCCGTCCTCCCACTGCGAAAACTCCAGAGAATGTGGAGAAGGTCGCTAGAATTGTTCGAAGAGATCGTCGACTGAGCATTCGAGCAATTTCTGAACTTACGAACATCAATAAGGAAAGTGTTAGACAGATTTTGCACGACGATCTGGGCATGAAAAAGGTGTGTGCTAAAGTGGTGCCAAAAATCCTTACCCCCCAGCAAAAGGAACATCGAGTGAATTGCTGTGTTGACACTCTTGAAAACATTGAAAATGATCCTGATTTCTTCCAAAACGTAATTACGTGTGACGAAACTTGGATTCTTCAATATGATCCAGAGACTAAGCGACAATCCATGCATTGGAAGAGCCCCAAATCCCCTAGGAAGAAGAAAGCGCGCATGAGCAAGTCCAAATTCAAAGCAATGATGATTGTTTTTTTCGATATCCGGGGGGTAATCTACATTGATTGGGTGCCTGAAGGTCAGACTGTCAATCAGGTTTATTATAAAAATGTTTTGACGTACCTCCGTGAACGTGTGCGACGAAGGAGACCAGACATGTGGAAGAATGCCTCATGGGTTCTTCATCACGACAACGCGCCAGCACACAACGCGCTATCTGTGAAGAGGTATTTGGCAAAAAACAACATTCCAGTGATGGAACATCCACCGTATTCTCCGGACCTAGCACCGTGCGACTTTTTCTCTTCCCAAAAATCAAGTCTGCGCTGAAAGGGACCAGGTTCGAGTCCGTGGATGCAGTGAAAGCAAAAGCGACGCAACTCTTGAAGAGCATAACACAAGATGACCTGCAGCACTGCTTCCAACAGTGGAAAATTCGCATGGAGCGGTGTAGGGATCGGGGAGGGGACTACATTGAAGGGGATAACATTTCGACTGTCTGATTTTTTTTTAATAAAGGGTTAGAGCATGAATCCGGTTTCTTTATTGCCACACCTTGTACATAACAGGCAATTGATCCAAGTAAGACAAGTCATTCATCTCTTTCACTGGTAGCTAACTTTTGTTAAGTGTGCATTTTTCATACAAAATTCTTCAGTTTGTAATTAGCTGGTAAATGGTGTGATATATTTCACTACATAATCACAATTACTTGTTCTGTAGGCCTAGTGTATTGTAAACTGATTTTTTCTGCAAGTATGTTGGTTTTGTTGTTCTGTCACTACATCTGCCTTGAATTATATATGGATCTCTCGAGATCTACAACACTCTTACATGCCAGACACCAGTCATATGAATTAATCATTATATACTAAATGAAGCACATGTCACACATTAAGGGAATTTTGAAAATGGGAACAGCCTAATCAGCAAACAGAGCACAGACTCTGGAATGACACATGTAACTTATTCATATGCAAATACAATACTGTGTATACTTCACCTTTATTATTTCTGACAGAAGATCTCCTTCTTTGCTCAAACCATTCACACCATTGGAAATTTTCAGTTTCTTCAAAATATCTATCTCCTCCATCAGTTTTGCTCTGTCTGCTATCAAAAATGCAACCTGGAAACACATACAGACTGACACAGAGATGACACTGAAATGGCTCGTTTTAGTACAGAGGAACCTAAGCACATCAGGTGATCTTTCATTAATCCCTTAAGCCTTTCTTTAACCACTTCCACTTTAAATTACTTAAAAAACAGAGTCTACTGTCAATATATTTCCAATATGCTAGAAATAACTGTCACCTTAAATTGTAAAACACAGAATTATTCTTTTCTCACATAATCCAAATGATAAGAGAATTCATATGGTTCATGGAAAGATCAAAACATTAACAACTATATCTTACACAAGGAGAGAAGCTTTCTTCAGGTTCATGGTGCAGTTATTTGGCGTTTCTCTGTGGCCATATGTCAGGCTAAGAGGTTTAACTTTATCACCTGGGAACCATAAATTTTCAACTTTCCAGCAGAATAGGGTTGACAACTGGATTTTATGTTTATGTCTATGTTTACATTTATTTACTGCCATAAATAAAGGATTTTAACCCATACCATATATGTTCTATTTGACGGTTGAGTTTTCCCTGTGAGGGTATGTAATTCACAATCAACAGGGCATGCTGAATTATATCTTCTTAAATCAGACTGCATTTTGTTTACCCTAACACACAAAATAATGCAAAAGGAAAGCACTATCTGATAACTGACAATGAAACATTTTGACTTTTCACACCATTCTAAAGAGTGTTCAAGATTTTGTTCTTTCTAAATACTCTCTTGTACATTTTACAATTTAGCTATTGTATCTACTATAACAGAGTCAGAATAGCTCAGTCAGTATGGCATCTAGACTATGGGTTGAATGACTGAGGAATTATGGTTAGATTCCTGGCAGGGATAAAACCTTTTATTCCACACAGCATCCAAACCAGCCCTGCAGTCCATCCAACCTCCTACACAACGAATGCCAGGGCTCTCTCCCTAGAGGTAAAGTCACCATGGATTAAATTGACTACTCAACTGGCCCTTTAGGTATAAATGCAGCTATACATTCAGTGCCCCATACACCTTCATGGTATGATGCATAACAAAGAATGGATACAACTTTAATTTTGATCTACTATAGGGGAAATCCTAGACTTGAATATAAGACTGATTCAGCTGCAGCTTTTCCATGTTCTCAATTTCTCAAGCAAATGTTCCGATAGTATCTTACAATAGTCTACAACCACTTCCTCCTCCAAACTCCCAAGCATCCTGTTAAGCATTTAATTCAAACTGTACCTGTTCCCCCAGTGACTCTTCTGCAATACAGTGGAGCCCACTTTTCTCCAGCAATGTAGCAAGAGTTGCAGTCTGTTGCTGTGAAGACTCAAGCTTTGTGCGCAATGATAAAGTCTCAGACTCAAGATTGTCAGCACGCTTTTCTGCAAGATCTCGAATATGCCCAATATAGCTCTCCATCTCCTAAAAAAAATGAATAAGACAAAATAAAACTTTAATAAAAACTGGTGATCATCATTATTGATCCCACTATTAGCTCTCGTTAGCCACAGGTATTAAAAAGTACTCAATTCTTTTTTAGTTCTTCCTGTGCACATTCTTCCTTGCAACATTTTATTTTATAAATTGTATCGAAGTGCAAAGTTCTACAGCTTGGGGCTGGCAGGAGCTAACAACAAAGAACAAAAGAACAACATGTCATGAAATGTTACACAGGGCCTACAGACAGATTCTTTGAAAAGCAGTTTTGGTGGAAGAACCCGAAGGAAACAGACTGCTTGGAAGACCTAGACAAGGATGGGAGAATTTTTAAAATGGATCTTAAAGAAACAGGATGTGAGGATATAGACTGGATACAGTGGTAGGCTCTTGTGAACATTGCAATGAGCCTTTGGGTTACATAAAATCCTGGTAATTCTTTGACTGGCTGGGCAACTATTAGTTTCTCAAGCAGGACTTCATTCCATGGAGTTAATTATCAAAGCCCAATCTTACAACACATTATTTCCAGTTTCTGTCTGAAAGTATAAAAAAATATACATTATCAACATTTAAAGATATTCAACTTAACATTACTGTATAATACTGTCACATATTAGTAACTTGACAAGGGGTTTGTATTGGTAAGTGGATTTATTGGGCACCTATAACTCATAACTACAACTGATTATAAGAGTCTCACTAATTTGCACGCTTAACAAGTCACTACTGAAAACACTAATTCTTCTCAGTCTGTTACAGTCTTTACTGGTCATTACTTGGTTACCGTCTTCACTATGTATCACTTGGTTCTAGCTGCTAATCATGGTGCTTCTTCAAGGCCAACCATGCAATTATGGTTCACAAACTGCACTCACCAACTGCCAACTCAACTGTCCTGTTGGTTCTCATCATATGGCCTCAGGATGGACATAATACAAAACGCTGCTTCCAAAAATCCATCTATAGTTGCGAGTTTATTCATTGCCTAGCCATGCTTGTTTATTTTGCTGTTACCTCATATCAGACAACTTCTTCTGCAGCCATTCGTCTGGCTTCCAGCTATCATGTCAAAATATCTAAGATGTGATAAATTTTTCCATACCTAACCTCATACAGATGTGAGTTGACCACTTATTTATGCTTTACACAAAATGAACAGACCTTCATGCCATACGTAAACTACAAATGCACTCAACCATACTTGTGGTGTAGTACTATCTATACACATAACCATCACATATAATTGTGAAAGGTTTCTTCCCACTTAATATGCTGATATTAATAATTACATGTGACAAGCAAGCAGGCCAGAATGTGTCAGAAGTTGTATGTGCAATAGAGCCGCACACTAACACCATTCTGTTCTAACAAAGAGCTTAAATTACTAAAACTTTTTCAATGCCTCAATAAAGTAAACCATTTCTGACTTCCTTGCAATCAATGTTGAATGCATCCATAACAATGGTGCTGATATCCTACTTACCCTACTTCCAACAGACAAATCAGCCCATCCATTATCCTTCACCAATATAAATATAAGCTCCTAACTTTATCTATAGAACTTATAACCAAAGAGTCAGGACAGTTCAGTTGGTGTAGCAATGAGCAAGGATTGAATTCTCAGCAGTGACAAAGGATTCTTCTCCACTCCACAGCATCCAGCTCAGCTCTGTAGCCCATCCCACCTCCTATCCAATGGGTACCCAGGGTTCTTCCCCGGTGGGGGGGGGGGGGTAAAGCAACAGGGGCATGAAGCTGACCACTCACTCACATCTAGTACCAAGGTCAAGAATTGTGGAGCTATACCTTCACACTGACCCATATGGCATAGTGGTTGATTAATTAAGCACAAGGACAACTTCATCTTACCTTACTTTAACCAAGGTATCCTTCCTTCAACCCCAAACTTCATAATCACTGTTTCTACATTAACATTTGTTTCTGTTCACTTTCATTCGCCCTATAATCCTATTTCCTGAATAAGTAAAATGTGTTGAATTTGAGATTCTCACAGCAGTGACCATGATGAGTAGGCCTATTGGCGTCTGCAATGTGATGCTGTGAGGTTCTACAGAAGTTTGCTGATGGTTTGGTGGAACACCTTGCCACCATCTTTGGGATCGGCTTGTTATTGGATCATTACGTAGCGTATCTTTCGCCCTCAAGACAGAGGCTGTATGTTTCTCTGAAACACTGGTGAACTTCTACAAGACCTCAAGGCCTCACATAAAAAAAAAAACGGTATACAAGTACGTCAAATACAGTCTCAATGGGATAACTGAAGAATGGTGTTTGGGTCCATCTGTGCATAAATGAAGTGTGCTAAAATCTGAGATATTAAAAGACGAAAAAAGCTAACAGCTTGAGCTATGGCACAGTTACATGCTTATCAAGTATACACAATATGGTGACTAACTATAGCAAGTTAGAATTATTTGTATTTGGGTTGGGAACTACAGGCCAGTGTCATTAATTTCGGTTTTTTCTAAAATAATCAAAAAATTATACACAACAGACTTTTATCATTCATAAATAAGTACAGCATAAAAAACAATAAACAGCAAGGATTCTGCAAAGGAAAATCAACACATACAGCAATCACAGAATTTACAAAAACGGTTTACAAAGCACTAGATAAAAAGAAACGAGCATAGGAATATTTTTGGATTTATCAAAAGCGTTCGACCTAGTAGATCATGATATATTGCTAAGTAAGACGGAAAGAATGGGAATACGAGGGGTTACACTAAGGTGGTTCCAAACATACTTAGAAAATAGAGAACAAGCGGTAGAAATTACATACAGATGCAAAAAAAACTAATCGTAGTAACTGACTTGTCCTATATCATGTAACAATGATCTATAGTGACGAAATAAATAAATAATGTAAAACGGAATCGAAGTTCAGGGAAAAGTTGGGAGAATTGGGTAAATTATGATATTTATGTTAAACTTAAGAAATACATAAATTTAAAATGCAGGTACAGGTATGTAATAAACGTACTGTAAAGTTGTTATTCAGAACCCTCTATCATACAAAATTCAGTGACATGTAAGAGCAGAGTAGCATAGTTACCAAGGTTAATCCTACCTCCAGTTCTTCACTCCTAAGATCACGTAACTTGTCCAACTGCCTGCGTGAGCTTCGTAAATTGCTCTCTGCATCCACCAGCCATCGCCATACATGAAGCACACGCTCCTCAACACATAGACTTTCAAAATCCAATCCCTCCTTCTCAAATCGTCGCTGTATCTCAGACCATTCATCTTCACACTAACAACAAAGGTTGAAGTTGGATTTATGGTCTGTACAATAGGTGTGGCATACATGCATATTTCGGTTACACTTCTATGAAAAACCTAATAAAATTGTGGCTGTTCTTGACAAATAATGTAATTTAATTAAAAGTGCCGAAAGAGATGGCTTTTCGGTCCATATTACCTCGCTATTCTTTCGGCTCATTTCTCCAATCCTATTTCAGGTTCTGGGCTACTTGAAGACCGACGAATAACTCATCTTGTGCAAGTAGTAACATTTCGTCGTCCATAAATGTAAATTTAAAAAGCTAAACAAACACGCCGGACAGTTAGAGTCGCAAATCTCGCAACTTCTACGACAAAACTACAACCACTCCAGCCCTCCAAGCTCCAAACCACACGTCTTATACGTCTTATACTGTTATCACTGTTATTGATGGGCACAATCGAAAGCTGCATCACGGATTACTACGTACCATAGCTTCAACACGAACCATGCCCAGTTGTGGTGCCAACATTATAATATACACTTACAAACACGTATCAATTAACATATCGAATATTAGCTGTACCTGATTTCTGTTGTGGGGTTTTTTTTTTTTTTTTGGTCTTCGCGTTACTTCAATGACAACCTACTTCTTCGGAACAGTTTGTAGGTCCTGAAAAGAACCGTTGGTTGCTGAGTGCTTGGCCGGTGAAGTAGCGCGCGCGCGCCGGTAGGAAGGGATGTTGGTTGCGGTGTGTGGACTGGCCGCGGTGCGGCCGTTGCTTGATCGCAGTGCGGCAGATGGTGGAGGTTGCTTGATCGCAGTGGGGCAGCTGCTGGTGGAAGTCTGGTTGTCGAGCGCGGTCCCTGGAGTGGAGAGGCAATAGCTAAGCCAGTTGCCCAGTGTGTCGGGCATGACTACCGGCGAATCGAGGCGGCCGAGTTGCCCAGTGAGTCGGGTGTGAGACCGCCGGACAGCCGAGGCAGTCGTGCCTGGCGCAGCGAAGTGCCGATGCCTCCGAAGACCGAGCGCTGGCGACGAAGTGTGCTGATTGTAGACTGCTCATCGTAGACTGATCGTTGACTGATGCTGCCGGTCTGAGTCTGAGTCACGTTGCAACTGACGGTCAGTCAGTCTGTCGGTCTTGGTGTCGAGCCCCAGCTGGGGCTCATGACCAGATATTTCTTTTCAATGAAAGTTACCGTCCTGTCCATGTGTAGCGCCCTCTCTGACGAGAGGTCGGGTCTGTCATCTGTCAGTCAGTCTGTATTAAGTCTATTGTCTGTATTTACATACATTTACAAATACACACTTAATCCTTACTTCTATGTACAATATATACACAGCCTCTGTCAGTCCAGGCTAGGTACAGCAGATTATGCTCTTTATATATGTATATATATATTTCCTAGTAGTATTAGCTACCACGGCAGTCTAGTCATTTGAACGGTCGTATGCCTGACCGCCGCCAATTTTAAGCCTCTTATACTTTCTGTGCCGGGCTTCGCCTGATGCTGCCGGGTTGGAGCTGCTCCTTTTATACCAAGTGTGATGGCGGAGCGAAAATTTGCTGAGCGCTGATTGGCTAGAGCGCGTAATGATGTGTATGCGGGCTAGCAGCAAGCGCTGTATAAATGCGAACGTTTGAGGCAATTCGATTGATACACAGTTACACTGAACGATCTGAAGTCCCTAGTGAAAGCCAGAACATCGGAGGCAACAAAAACCCAGGCGAAGGCTCCCAAGAGGAAGACTTCAAAGAGGTCTGAAGGCGGAAACGGCAGAGCACAACCGAGTCCGCCCCGACTTCAAAGAAGGCAGCGGCTGCCACAGGCAACACCCAAACCAAAGAGGTGCCTACCCGCAACTACTTTGCTCCTCTCAGGGTGACGACAATGGACACCGACACTGCTGGTAACGGAGCCACTGCGCTGGAGGAGGGAGCCACTACTCTGGAGGTGGATTCATCAGGTAGAGCAGGCAGGCCACCCCCAATAATTATAACGACCACAGTGAACCTCATTCACTTACAAAAGCAACTTAAAAATGTGGTCAGTGGTGACTTTGAGTTCCGTAATACCAAAAGCGGGACCAGAGTCATCACCAAAAGTATGGCGGATTTCGAAGCCGTCAAGTCCTATCTCTCAAACAACAAACTTTCCTATTTTACCTTCTTTCCGAAGTCCCTAAAACCCATTAAGGCTGTAATCCGTCACCTCCCCCACAACACCCCGGCGGAAGATATTTCTGATGGATTGGTGACCCTGGGATTTGACGTGGTTAGCGTCAAGCAGATGACAACCACCCGAGGGTCGCCTTCAGAAGGAAGGATATCCAGAAACCTTCCCCTCTTCCTTATAACCTTACCCAGGACGGCAAAATCCCAAGATATTTTCAAACTAAATAACCTTTGCCATATTTCCATCCGGGTCGAGGCTTATAGAGCACAGAGTGGCCTTACGCAGTGTCACAACTGCCAACAATTTGGCCACGTCTGGGCTAATTGTAAGCAACCTCCCCGTTGCATGTGGTGCGGGGGTGGCCACCTGCACAGAGAGTGCCCCGAGAAAGAGAACGCTACCTCCACTCCAGCGTGCTGTAACTGTGAGTTGAAGGATGGGGAGAAACCGCATCCCGCTAACTACCGCGGCTGCAGTCACGCGAAGGAGGAACTGCAGAAGAGGAAATTGCAGAGAGCACCCAAAACCACAACAGGAAGGGTGTTCTCATCAAATATAGTCACTCCTGGAGTCTCCTTCGCGGCGGCTCTCCGAGGCAACACGTTGCAGGAGCAGCGGTCTCAGACTCTACATACACCAGTGGCAGTCCCACCAGCAGTCACGAAACCGACCGTCCCGGTTCCTGTACTGGAACAACACACAGGTCAGTCAGTTCAGGCTTCTAATGTAAACAGTCAATCTCTCGACAATATGTTGAGAGTAATGACTGTAGTACAGCAAATTATGACAGAGGTCAGTGGTGCAGTGTCCGAGGAAGACAAAATAATGGCCATAACTAAAATCGCTCTAAACTTAATGAAACAAAATGGCCACTAGAGTTTATAGGCCCCTCAAAGTCATAGCATTTAATGCGAACGGCATTGGGAGGCAGCGCTATGAGCTCAGTAAACAGCTGCAAGACCTACACGTAGATGTGGCCCTGTTTTCAGAGACACATCTGAAACCTCATGAGAGGTTCTTTATTCCAAATTACCACTTTTATAGAATCGACCGCCAGTCGGGCAGAAAGGGCGGAACTGCCGTTGCAGTAAGAAAAGGCATTCCCCATAATTATGTAGACCTACCACCCCTTGTTTCAGTAGAAGCGACAGGGGTCTGCATACCAATTGGTAATAGCGAAGTGTTGCTTGCAGCTGTTTATAAATCTCCAGGCAAAGCCTGGAGTGATGCTGACATCATTGAGCTAATAAGCTTCAGACGAAAGTCTATTTTGGCAGATGATTTGAATGCTAAGAACCCCTTTTGGAATAGCATAGTTTCAAACCCTTCAGGCTTGAAACTTATGGATTTATTTGATATGAGTGATTTCGAAAACTCAGCACCACAGTGCCCCAATCATTATTCCCCTGCGGGAAATGGTGACGTGTTAGACATTATGGTTCACCAAAATATTAGAATGTCGGATGTCGTCGTCTCTGATATTTTGGACTGACATCACCTACCAATAATATTCCACATACTGGATCACGTTAAAATTAGGAATCTTTCGGAACCCATTGAAAAATTTACAGATTGGGAACGGTTTCAAAGCCTCGCTTCTGAATTAATACCACCTAAACTAGAAATTAATTCGGGGGTAGAAGCCGATAAAGCGGCACGCGACTTTGCAGCCTCTATTGCTTCGGCATATAGGCTGTCGACAAGTAAAGTTACACTTTCGGACTTAAACAACGATCTTCCTGGTCTAGATCGTTTGATTAAATACAAGCAGAGGCTACGAAAACTGTGGCAAGAAACCAGGGATCCAGCATGTAAAACGGCAGTCAATTGGGTCACCAAAGCAATCAGGAGAATGACCGTAATAAGGCACTTGAACGGTGGGAAACAAAAATAAGTAACACCGAAGTCACACCTCAGTGTATATGGCCCATTGCGAAATCTCTCCTTCAGAGAGACGGACCAAGGGCACCAACTGCTATTCATGGTTCTTCTGGCCTAAAATTTCATCCTTCTGAAAAAGCCAATGAAATTGCCGACTGTTTGGAAACTCAGTTCACGCCACATGACCTGTGCGATAAAAACCATGAAGAGCGGGTGGAGGCTAGAGTTCAAGCTCTGCTGGAAGCCGTGGATGAAAACCCCCTTCTAAGGATCAGACCATGTGACGTTCAGAAATTAATAAAATCCCTGAAATTAAAAAAGGCCTGTGGAATTGACGGCATCCCAAATGAATGCCTCAGGCACCTTCCAAGGCGACCATTGGTTCACCTAACTCACTTATTCAATCACTTTTTTCGGCCCTCTCACTTTCCAAATACTTGGAAGGAAGCAAAAATAATAACTTTACCTAAACCGGGTAAAGACCCGAAATTTCCTCAAAATTTACATCCGATCAGCCTCCTGTCCACGACAATGAAAGTATTCGAAAAGGTAATTTAAAAAATTCCTCCGTAAACATATTGAAGAAAGAGGCCTGCTCAACGCAAGTCAGTTTGGTTTTCGTGCACGTCACAGCACGACATTGCAATGTATGAGGCTGGCGGACCACGTGACCCTTAATTTCAACAATAAAATGTCTACGGCTGCAGTGTTCTTGGACATCGAAAAAGCCTTTGATACCACGTGGCACTCAGGCTTGCTGTTTAAGTTATCAAAATTGGAATTCTCTAACACTTTGACCAAGCTTATTGGGTCCTTTCTTTGTAAACGTAAATTCAGGGTCTCGGTTGAAGGCGAAATGTCAACGCCAAGGGAAATGCAAGCAGGGGTGCCACAAGGTTCTGTCCCTTCCCCTACTCTTTTTAACTTGTATACTAATGATGCTCCCCAAACACATGGTGTTCACCTGGCCCTCTTTGCGGACGACACCTCTCTATATGCGACAAATCGCAAGGAGGGTTTTATTGTTAGAAAACTCCAGCGCGGCCTCACCACAATGGACACCTGGTGCGAGCGCTGGAATATAAAAATTAATGAAGATATGACTCAGGGAGTCTACTTCTCTTGTGGTCGTCGATCGCCTGAATCTTGTCTTACTCTAAATGGAAGAAAAATTCCATTGGTAAATAGTGCAAAATATCTAGGTGTAATCTTCGATAAGAGAATTACATGGAGATTACACATAGAAATGATCGAAGCCAAGGCCTTTAGAACATTCATTAGAGTATATTCCCTATTCAAAAGTGAGCGATTGAGCGCTAACATTAAACTGACCCTCCATAAAGCTCTTATTATATCCGTAATGACTTATGCTAGTCCCGCCTGGGATTTTGCGACAGACACCCATCTAATGAAATGTTCTCCCCTTCGGGGGTGTAGGCCTTGAGCCTCTCTCTCTCTCTCTCTCTCTGTTTCGACTAATGAGGATATGCAATTATTCCTCGTTTAACATGAACCTTTTTCCTATCTCCATTTCCTACTACTCATTACATATTACTACACTATCCTATCGTAAAGTTTCACCCTTAAAATAATTTACCCCAAGTATACATATTGGAAGCCCACATACTATATTTATCACAAAAATCATTAGTCGTAACTATAACGCAAATGTACGTAGTCTACACACTATCGGTAATCTTAACACATACACCATAATGACAGCCATATTGCCGGACTATCTTCCTAGGCAATTACTTGTTACCTAATTATTCTCCCCTAAGGGCTCGCCGGGCACACTGGAGTTTGCTTTCAACATTTTCCACAACACTTTTATCAACACTAATATTTAACAACATGGCTTATATGAGTAAATGTGACTTACTTTCAATAAGAGATGCAGGCCCACTTCCACCACTCGTAAGGCCCATATTGAATAGAGCCTCCGGTTGACAACTGGTTATTACGTTTTAGATCAGATCCCTAAGTCTCCTGAATTCAGTAATTTATATCTTTAACTTGCTGAATCTGCGGTTGACGAAAGAGGGAGGTTAACTCCTCCTTTCGTCCTCAATCTCCGGTGGAGGGTCTCCATTGGCTACCTTTTTGGCTTTGGGTGGGCCCGTGGTCCTCTTTGCTGCTTATTTAATAATATTATCTTTACTCCAGTGTCCCTCCAACGCGACTTGCAGAAGTGCTATTGCGTATTCTGCTAAGTCAGGCATTCTTAACCTAGACTGCCTGTCCAGGTGTTGACATACTAATGTAATTGCTGTAAAACGTTTGTCGCAAGTCTTGAAACATTGAAGCAACGTCTTTCAATTTTCAGTCTCGAATTTGGGACACAACAAATTGTAGCATCAATCCACGTTCCCCACCTTGTCATGACGTGTTCTGGGGGCAGTGGAACACCAGGAGCCATAGACTTAAACTGCATTTTACGCGCTGGAACCTTGACGAAATTCTTCTTCGTCCACGACACGGGCTTGAAAGGGGGGTGCAGGATACTTTCCTACGGATAAAAATTAAAACTGCCCTTAATCAATTAGAAAAGTAACAAGAAATAAAAATACATATAGAAAAACCTTTGATGAGTACAGCTTTTAATTATCATGAATTTCAAAATAACTAATAATTCTTCTCTTTACCGGCAATTATAAAACGTGTATGCCAGAGACAGCGTTGATAGTTCAGCAGCAGCCGAATCCTCTGAAATCCTCTGAAGTCTAGACTTTTTAAAATGCTGTGTGAGGAAATGGGTGCCAAACACACTGCTCTGTTGTTTTTTAGTGATGCTCGATGGCTTTCAAGAGGCAAGGTATTAAAGAGAATGTTTAAGCTGAGGCATGAGGTGTTCTGTTTTTTAAATGGGGAAAGTCACTCACTGGCAGACAGTTTCAACAACAAGGATTTTTTTTTATTGAAAATGGCTTACTTCATAGATATATTTGAGAAACTAAATATCCTCAACACTTCACTTCAAGGGAATCAGACAACTGTACTTTCTTGGAATGACAAAGTGAAGGCATTCATGAGAAAATTAGAGCTCTGGAGAAACAGTATGGAAAGTGACATGCTAGACATGTTCCCTACTCTGGTGTCAATGGTACAAGACACTGATAATCCAGTGCTTCCAATGGTCATAAAAAGCTGCCTACTTGATCATCTCATAATGTTCAAAGTTAATTTCAAAAAAAAACTTTTGCAATGATTTTGATAAATTTAATTGGACTAAAAATCCATTCGAAAATGCTCCTGGGCCATCATCTCTGAAGGTAAATGAGCAAGAACAACTAATCGATCTCACTATTGATACTTCACTAAAAAGTAAATTTAAGGAATTGTCTTTGTTGGAGTTCTGGATACATATTGGCAAGGAATTCCCAACTTTGAGCAAAAAGGCATTGAAGATCCTGATTCCATTCGCAACAACTTACTTATGCAAGACAGGCTTTTCTGCTTTGGTAGCTATAAAGTCAAAGTATTGTTCAAGGCTAAATATTGCTAAAGAAGTTAGAGTGGCCATTTCTGATATTACACCACATTTTGATAAACTTTGTTCTCAAAAGCAGGCCCATCTATCACACTGAAGTTTGACCAGTGGCGGCTCATAGCTAAATTTAGTGGGGGTGCTGCTCCAGAAAATTTGTAGCCTTTGTTTTAAAATTTTATAAAAGGAAACAAACATGTATAAAAAGAAAATTTATTCAGAAACTTGCTAAAATCCTAAAAGAACAAAATCAAACATTTTTTACTTACTTTAACCTAAATTGTTACAGTTCAAGCTTTATCTATTCATTTAAAAATGAAATCCATTCTTCTTGTTTTAATTTGCACAAAAAGATCAATAATTTTCTCCTTGATCTCTGGATGACAACTGAGGAAATTTTTCTCCATTGAAAGCACTGCAAGAGCATTTAGTCTTTCCATATTCATAGTGCTTCTTAGAAAAGCTTTTATTCCTTTCAATGTTGAAAAGCAGCGCTCTGCCTCTGATGTAGCCATGGGAACTGTCAAGAGGATTATTATCAGTTTCGTAATTTCACTAAAAACATCATCTAGATTATTTTCCAAGATAAATTTCAGCAGCTCAATTAATGTGCAATATTCATGAATATCAGACCTACAATAGAATACTTTTAGTTCAGTTTCAAGCTTTTCTTTGTCAATCATGGGATATGCTACAGTGGTCAGTACTATCTCTTCTGTGGGATATTCATTCTTAAAACTAGTGAAGCATTTCTTGTTCAACAATTTAGCAGCTACTAAGTGTTTCGTGAAAGAATATCTGTCCATTATATCAACACATATACAGTCACACACTTCCTTAGCTTCTACCATGTGTCTTTGAAGGATTCTCACAGTACTTTAAGTTTCTCGATTCTAAAATAGCAGTTTTGAAATTTGTTATATATTCATTAACTTTAAACACACTAATTTCTTGAGACTGCATTTGGTTGTAAATTATTTCAACATGAGGCATAATCTGATGAAAAAGCTCTAACCAAAACTTGAAATTATCATCATTCAGGTATTTTAAAATTCCTGTTGCTTCTGCAATGGTTTGATCTGCATTTAATGTTGACTGAATTTCAGTAAGGCAGTTTATTAAAGGTTGCAAATTTTCATGAACTCCGTTTATGGTCTGTATGTTGAAGTTCCACCTTGTAGAAGATGGACGTGGAATGCTGACTTCCATATGCTTCTTGAGAATGGACACACGTTACGGTGATCTTGAGAAGAATGTTGGAATAGCCAGAATGTTAGAGAAATATATTCTTGCGTTTCGTGTAATACTTGCTACATTTCTCATTATTAAATTAAGTTGATGTGCATTAACAGTGAATGAAATGTGCATTACTATAAACTGCTTTTATTTGTGCTTGAACTCCTGCTCTTTTGTCTTTCATGACATTTGCACCATCAAATGTCTGAGCTATCAGTTTTTGTCCATTTCCTTGAAGGATTATGTCCAGTTGTTCTAAAATACGTTTTGATATGACATCTGCAGTTTGATTTTCTGGAATAAAGAATCCCAAAAAGCGCTCAAATATTTCTCCATTCAATACGTACCGTAGAACAAGGACCATTTGAGTGTGTTCCGAAACATCTGTTGTGTCATCAGCCATGACAGCTACAAAGGAAGCCTTCCTAGTTTCCGCCCTTATCTCCTCATGGTATATTTGTAGCAGGCAGTCAAGTACCTCATTCTGAATGGCCTTAGAAACACCTGTGAAGACTGCACTGGTTTCTAAGTGATGCTTCAAATCTGAATCTAATTTAGATGCAAAATTTACTAATCTTCTAAATACCCCTGGATTTATTGAAACGTCTTTTTCATCATGTCCACGTAAGGGAGTTTCAAAGTTTCCACAAAAGAAAATGCAGTCTATTATTTTGGACAAAATTTCACGGTTCTTTTTAACCTTTATATTATGCTCATTGATTGAAAGTCTGTATGCCTCACTAAGTTTCTCCTTAATACTTACGGTTCCTAAAAGTGACAGTGAAACTATATTATCAACGTGCTTCTTTGACTTCTCATCCTTTTCAGTTTTTTCTTTCATTTTGTTTAGATTTCTAAAACCATCTTTTGTCCATGTTACATCACCCCCAAACAGCAAACACGGGAAGCAAAACAGAGCATTTTTTACTTCACAGCTGCAAAGCCAACTTTTCCGTTTGTACCATTCAGAATTAAAGCTACGAATATATTTCTTGTTCTTGTTTATGCCTGGCTGAGATATTAGAATATCAGGTGTTAAACAACCGCTTTTCTTAACTGCAACTTTCTCATGGTGAAACAGTTGTGAAAACTTAAGCTGTTGAAGATCACTTACAGTCACAGAACTTATTTCTCGGGGATGCAAGGCCATGGTTAAAGTTTTCTGTTAAATAAAAAACCAAAAAAAAAAAAATGAATCAAATAGAATAGCTGGAAGCAGGATAATAATCTAATTCTACAATTAACTCACATTCAAGAATATGGTACACAGTTTTTAAGCATAACACGCACGGAGTAAAAAAACTACCTTCCATCAGCACGCCAGGGTCGGCACTGCGGGAACGACAGTGCTCTCCCCCCCTTGCAGCCTCACGTGCAACTTCCTATGTGCGCATGCACGCAACAGACAACATTCAACAAACACCTCACCACTGGAACTGTGAAGCGCACAGTTCCATACAAAGATTTGGCTACTGACATTAAGCTTAAGGATTATATATTGTATTGTACAAGTATAAATAAAGAATTAAAGATTATCAATAATATCAAGTGGAAATTTGGGGTGCTGCAGTTCCACAATGCCTATACGTGGGCTGCCCCCGAGTTTGACATTTAAATGTTTGATTTTCTTTGCAGAAAAAAATTAAATACTTTTTAGTTAAATATCGTTTCATTTCAACACATACTTTGGTTAACTGGAAGTGTTAAAACTAATTTTTATTGTAGGTCTAATATTGTGATACTTTCATTTTGAGTAAAAAACTGCTAAATAGTATGTAGAAAAACACAAAATAAACTGAATAAAATGTCAAACATACCATGACTTCTATTTTGATAAAAAAAAAACAGGCTGGGGGCCTGAGAGTATTTTCTCTTGTCAGGGGGGNGGGGGGGGGGGCCCTCAGAGGTAAAAAGTTTGAGAACCACTGCTCTATACAATACATGAGATAGACAATTAACGTGCACCAATTTCATATAGAACGACTTTATTGACTTGCCTGCTTTTAAAATATATGGGGCCACATCGATCACAAAATGCAAGACAACATCGTGTCGTATACCCTCTGGCCACAGTAAAAACATGGACCTGTGAAATAGTTTACAAATTGTGGGATGATTAACGGATTCTAGCACCTCACTCCTAAGAAGACACACTTCACGCAGTCCATCAATTTCGAAGGTTCCAATGATGACATTTGCCACGTAGCGAGCCTCCATATCGCAGGTCTCATCAACAGAAACGAAAATCTTCCCATGCACTTTATTCCTAATCATTTCCAGGATATTGTTATAGCACTTGGAAAGGTAGTTTTTCCTGAGGGTGGATTCATCCGGGATAGAAGAACCACAATTCACTTCCAGGAAAGTTTTCAGAGCCCAAAATGGCATATTTGCGGACATCAGAGCATCACACAGATCTGTGAAAAAAATTTGATGACTTATTTCCGCCTTCAGATGAACACTGTTGCAGTAACATATGAACAGATTTCCTTTTGTTCGAAATTTGTACTGCTTGTATATGCTTGTTGTGGCTGGTATGTTGTTGTATCGTGAAACATTTTTCTGCAGCTGATTTTGTGTCACACATCTTACAGTATAAAATGTTACCGTCAGTTGAAAATATATCATCTCCTAATTCAGCTACAATCTGCTTTAAATGATACGATTTAGATGGCTTTGCTTTAGGCATCGTGATAAATTGAATCACTCTAGTGTAACACAGAACTGAACTTTTCACACTGAGAACCTTTCAGCAACAGTATCTTTGTCTGTACGGTCAAGGGCGAGAATCTGAAGACAGACGGAGTTTTATTGAGCAACAATGTCATAAAAAGCGAGGGATTCCAACTAGAAATATTTGTAACTAATCAAATTTCTTTGCACAGAACTTGGCAAGGGCCGCAGTGTGAGTGACCGCTGTCGTAACCTGCTGCCAGCTTAAAATGTTTTATATGTAATGTCAGCACCTTCCGCAAAACAAACCGAAAGGACGGGACAGGATTACAACTTATTATTGCATACTGTGGTAGCAGGTATTTGGGCTGCAGCTGCAGGTTGCATTTATAGAGGCAGGAGAAAGAGAAAGAACACTTTCCTTGCATATTATTCACATTTCTGAAAACATATGAAATTACCTAAAATGGCTAAAATGACAAAAAAAAAATACCCAAGTCCAAATATTGACCGGGAAGTTATCCCAAAATCGAAAAAATTACCTATAAAATTTCTGTAACCAGCAGCTCATCTCCGGGATTTATATATTTACGGGCATCAAACAGGATACAAGGAAAAAAAGATGTCATCAAAATCCGGGCCTGGTGATTATATTTACAAAATCACCATATCTCAAGATTTAAAAAAAAAAACTATGGGTAAGTCCTCTGGAATTTCATAACATATATAACATAGATGATATTTTGCACATCATGACAGATTGTAATTTCTAATTTTGTGCACTTCTCCTCTGCAATGTCAGATAATAATACCGATCCTGCCATAATATGGTTGTGGTTGAGACAGCTTGAGAAGAGAGGACGACGTCCATATGGAAAACATTGGGATGTTAATTGCCAATTTATTTTAATCAGGAAATATCACTTTCACACGTGATATGAAATTTTGACATACAGTGCAACAATTTTTGCAAGGTAGAAGACATATGATGGTGGCCATATACAGCCAAAACGTGTTGTATGCATGAAGGGTCACTTCATAATAAGTTGTATTTAAGACGGAAATATATATGGAATAAACGATACATATATTAATGCAAAAGGATGCTTAAATACAATATTAAGAAAAGAAAACATTCGGAGCATCTGTTCTTCCATGAAAATTTAAACTCATGTACCTGTATTGTTTCGAAAGAACTTAACCATGATCCACACTCCATCTCCTGAGAAATTCTTTCCCAAGCCAAATATATTTTGTCCTGCCTAGCAGTCTGTGTGGCATGTCTCATATATGCCAGGCTCCTGCTCAATTAACTGCACAAAAACCAAATTAGCAGCTTCATCAACCTTCCGTGCCATCTTAAGAAACAAGTGAATCACAGAAGTATATTAGAACAACTGCCACTATGAAATTACATGGCAATGCATTTACATCTCACTTATATGAAAACATTGGTCCATATAAAAGTTAAAGGTTAAGTAGGATAAAAAGGTTAATCAAAATGACAAAGTTGAAAACATTTTCAACAGGAACGTTTTCACACATTCATTTATACCATTACAGATTAAAAATACATTGACATAATTAAAGTAAAACATTCCCATTGATATTACTGCTTTATTACTTGATGTTTGATGAAACAAAACCAGGACAATGTTAATTTACCTTGAATGCCCACTGTTTCAAGACAATGTATACAAACAAAATTAAAGCACATTTGTAAGGGGCATATAACTATAGTTAGGAGCAGGTGGTGTGCAGTTTAATACATGTGTTTATTAAATAATCTTTTGCCAACCTTACTTGAAACTGATAAATTTGGACACAAGGTGCACAACTAATCAGTTACTATGAAGATAGAGAGAGAGAGAGAATCAATTTGCATCCCTCACAAATCAAGGGTGTTACATATTTTTCAAGACATACCATAACAATTCCCCCCATGTAGAAAGAATGCTAACATTCTATGTAAAATCTTTTAGTTTTGCGGAGCACCCTGCAAAAATCCCAACACTGTTCAACATTTCTGTTTGTATAATACAATCAAAAAGAATATGCTACTGAGAAATAAAGAAAAACTGCATAACATGGCTTAACATTTTCCAATACAGCTCACTCTGGCATAGTTCATACCCTGGAAAAATCGCTCACCAACTTCAAGTACACACACGGCACACAAATAACAAGCTATTTTACAAGAGGCCACAAAAGTTGGTCAGACTGAAGGATATATTCAACCACACTACAGTTCTCATTTTTATTACCAGTCAAATTATGTCTGATGCTAATTAAATATATCAGTTAATACACATAAAGGTTAATTAGTTCTTACATACATAACCATACATGACAATACAATTCCCCTGTACAAATTCCACATACAGATTCTACGCAGATGGTACTTCATTCTTATTGCAGGAGTCCAGCAGTCTGACATACGAGCATAAATAATGAAGCTATCACGAGGCAAGAGAATAAAGCCTTGCCCCACAGAAGAAGCGCACTCCCTATTAAGATGCCCAACAAACCTTTTAATCAATTCATTTTCCCCTCCCTCTAGCTTAAACTTTAGGTACATTTCCACTCCCTTTATCAGTCTCACCAACTTTTGGATGGTTTATACAAGGACTGCAAATCATAAAAAGAACATATGAGAAGGATAAAGGGGAAATTAAGGGGAGGGGTTAACTTCTAAATGAAGGGACTAGAAAGTAATTTTGGGCGTGGTGTTAGTGAGGGGGTGGAGGTTCTGTAGATTGGTTCCTGCCTTCCACAGGACGTACAGGCTTCCTACGGGTAGGACCCGGTGAACTCGCCCCAGCCCCACCTCTTACTGATCCTCCTCGACCCCCATAACCTCCC
Source organism: Cryptotermes secundus (assembly GCF_002891405.2). Taxonomy (NCBI): domain Eukaryota; kingdom Metazoa; phylum Arthropoda; class Insecta; order Blattodea; family Kalotermitidae; genus Cryptotermes; species Cryptotermes secundus. The sequence continues at coordinate 2,047,092 of NW_019729897.1, forward strand.
CCCACTACAGCTGTCGATGGAACAACTTCCCGGATAGTGCCAGTACCAGTTAGAACTCGTATCGGTGGTGGTTGCTGCTGCTGCTGCTGCTGCTGTTGCTGCTGTTGTTGCTGTGATGTCAACATTCCACCACTTCCTCCCCCCAAGTTGCCCCTAATTCCTCCACGAACGTCATGGTGTTGTGGTGGCTGTTGCTGGGATGCCAGGGATGAGGCAGACGATGCTCCAGCAGGTACCTGTTGTTGTCTAGGTAGTGATGATGCCAGACTTGCTGCTCCAGCCAAATTTCCACTGCTGCGCAATGAAGATCGTTTTGGAACCATCAAAGATGTTGCTTTCTGCTGTTGCTGCTGCATGATTGACAGCTGTTGTGACCCTGTCCCAGATGCATTGCTAGTTGATGGAGAGGCACGGGAAGAGCCTGAGTTACCATTACTACTGCTCTCATTCCCTGGGCTGGCCCGGGAGCCCATTTCCTCACATTCTTTCCTACTTCCTGAAGCACAGTCCTGGGGTAAAACCTCCAGCAACAAGGATGCTGCTCCTTCAGTTAAAGTGGCCAACACTAGCTCCTGAACAAACAGGCTATGATCTGCATGCTCCTGCTCTACAGACTGTAGTTCCAGATCAGTTAAAGCGCTGTCCATGCACCTATAAACATACAGGAAAGTAAGTTTCTGTGTCTACACATTAAATTCCCAAGGTCAGCCACCAAAAACATTAAAACTTCCATGAAGTACATGATTTATTTTATCCGTCTTCTAGTGCATACATTTATTTATCCCCTCTTTTCACTCTCACTACATGTTTCGGCACAAATGTGCCATCTTCAGGTGCTTCACGCTGACTGCGTGTGTTATAACACACACAGTCACAGGAGCGAGACGCAACACAGAGCACAATACACGATAGTGAAAGAGTGCTCCAACAGAGGATGATAGACGTGACTCGCGTAATGAAACACGACGTAGGAAAGAAATATGCTGTACAGTTTTAGTATTTTAACACTTGACATTTGTCAGTATATATGATAAATATATATTTTAGTTATTTTAGTATGTAAAGACAAGGCATGCAATGAATTAGTTTGTCGTGGATTGGATCAGCACCTGAAGATGGCACATTGGTGCCGAAACATGTAGTGAGAGTGAAAAGAGGGGATAAATAAATGTATGCACTAGAAGACGGATAAAATAAATCATGGACTTAAATCAGTGCAACAGGACGCTAAAATATAACATTCCATGAAGTATAAAATATATTAAGTGAGGTATCTGGGATTATTTAATAGTGTAATGCCAACTCCACATGACATAAAATGTTAAATAACACAAACACTTTGAACTGGGGAGAGAAGAAAGAAGCAGTGTTGGCCCTATTTAAGGTAGTAACTCAATATTTACATCAACACATGAGGATCAGTGATGCAAAAATGCATCAAAATATGCATCAGATATCTTTAACTTTTTAAAACTATCCAGCAATGGATACACTTTGTTTTGTGAGCTGAACTCTTCTAGGTACCAGACTCTTCACAGTTCCAACAGTTACTGTCTTGATGGTAGGCAAATGGAAGGATGGTGGCATCTGGTAAATAAGTAACTGCTTCACACAAATATTGTTTCTGGACATTATCCACAGTCCTGTTTTTATTTAAAAACACAGTGTTTCGAAGACTGGATTCTGTCTACGCTTTCCACTAAAACTTCTCAGCTCGGCCCAATCTATAGAGATAGTCCCTATTACTTGCAGGATTTGATCGTTAAATTACATTTTGCCTGCAGACTGCATTAAGGAGACACAAATACTGGGTTACTTTATGATTCTACATCAACTATTAAAGCAATGTAATTGAACCACCACTTAATAAAGAATTACAATATAGTGTGACGTGTTGCGCAATGGAGGAAACCCCTCACCCCGCCTGCGGTGATGTAACGCTTTCGGAGCGTTGCCGTTGCTATGGGAATAAGCCAGTCAACACCCCGCCTCTCCCCGCGGTGACGTAACACGGGATGCCGCCGTTGCTACACAGCAGTAAACAACTCCCGACAGCATTGCTAGCAACACAGCGCCAGACATCAGTGGTGCCTATTACGTGGCTGTTTTCTGTGTTGTCTGGAACGGGGCTGAATAAGGAGCAGCGAAGACTATTCACAGACAGTTCTCAAGATCTCGAGTTACGAGTTACGAGTCAGCCAGGCAGTCAACCAGCATTTGCAGTGTAGTATTTGTGATACTGCCAATGGCAGTAATTGTGGATCTGTAAATTGTGATTGTAAGAGCGAATGTGAAATAAATTCGCTATATCCAGTACGGCGTGAAGTTATTTGTCGCGTTGTAGTGCCACAATTTCGAGACTGAAAATCAAAAGACATTGCCTAAATGTTTCGAGACGTTATGAAAAGCGTTTACAGCAATCGAGCAAAGATGACAACACATGGACTAGGGATCTAGGTTAAGAATGTTGATGACCAGCATTTATGCATAATCGCATAAGTAGAAAGCTCCACTAACTGGGCCACTGGAGTATAATATTATCAAATACGCAGCAACGAGGTACCACGGACCTGCCCACCACCGTAGGGGTTAGCCAATGGAAACCCTCCACCCCAAAGTGTAGGATGAAAGGAGGAGTTAACCTCCCTCTTTCGCCAACTGCAGTGCCAGCAAAATTAGTATATAAAAATGGAAAAAAAAAAACTCAATGGGGGAATCCGATCTAAAACGTAATATCCAGTTGTCAGCCGGAGGCCCTACTCGACATGGGACTTACAAGTGGTAGTGTTTAGCCTGTGTCTCTTTTTCTCAAGTAAGTCACGTTTACTCATACTAGCCATGCTGTTAAACTTTATTGCTGTTGGTAAAAGTGTCGTTGTAAAATGTTGGAAGCAAACTCCAGTGTGCCCAGCAAGCCCTTAGGGTGGAATACGAAAAATAATGTAACAAGTGATGACTGAGGTGCTAGTGTAGTAGAGATGGTAGACGTTAGATAGTGTGTTACGATAATTAGTAGTGTGCAGAGCACGCACATTTGTGTTTATAGTTATAGCTACTGATTTTTGTAATAAATATACGTACGCTTTCAGTATGTATAACCTTAGGGGCAGATTAAGTTAAGGGTGAAACTTTATGCTAGGATAGTGGAGAAATGCGAAATGAGTCAAAACAGTAAGGAGAAAGAGAGAGACAGACCCACAGTCTTACACCCCAGAAGGGGAGATTATGATGAAACAATAGCCTGACGACGTATAGAAATGATGTAATAACGGATGAATGTCGGCCTTGTTAATATTGTAAATAGGATACAAATTAAAGGTGAATCGACCAGTGTACCTAGGGTAGGACAGAGATGGTATCGAGTAGTAGTAATGATACAGTGACAGTCTCAAGCCATCTGCTCTAAGCGAGAGATTGGAATGTAAATCAGAACTATTAACGCAATGATACCACGTGTAAACCGATAGACGTCGGCATTCTTTCATTGTAAATAGTGTAACTAGACGGGTGTAAATGGGATAGGTTGTACCAAGTTATAATTCCCCCTCACCAACTCAACCTTTCCACGACCGACCCCGAGCAATCCTGACCCAAGCGAAGGCAGAACTGACCCAGGCAGGCCAACGGCAGCCGAGTGCAGCAAACATCCTAACTCAAAGGGTGGCGACGAACTAAAGTAGTAATATTTTATTAGCCCCTTTAGGTATAACAAAGTGATGGCAGAGGTGGGGATCAGCCAACACAAAGTGGCTGACGTAGAGAAAGAGTAACTGTGTTTTACTCACCCCTTACATTGAAGCATTACTTATGGCAACGGCGGTAGGCCGAGTGAACAAAGGGTTGACTGACGTAGCGAAGGGACTAGCCAAAGAGAAATGGCAGACAAAGTGATTTAGTGTGTTTTAACCCACCCCCATCACTAAGACATAATTGGCGACAGCAGTGAGATATCCAATCCACCCCTGTCGTAGAGAATAATATAGGGTGTGACAGTCGATAGGTAGAGGCGGGTCAGACCCGACACGCCTGCTCTACGCCAATAATAAGACGGTGGCCGCTGTATGCAACGAAGGAAGTCCAGAACCAGGAGAATCCTGGCTGAGGGTAATCGAGGATTATTGTGTTAACCCCTTACAGCGTAAGATGTGGTGGCAAGGAGGGATACCTCCATGCCCCCCATCACAACGGCATAATACGCGTTATACACCAAACACGTTACACTGGTGTTTCAGAAGTGGGATTAAACTAGTGGCGATAATAGATGCTGATAGAAAGGCCTGGCGAGAAGAAATGGCCGCAGGAATACAATCCACCCGAGCAAAAACAAGAGTGTACAAGATACCTGCGGTGGCGGAACAAGAAGAGGTCCCTGTAGACGACGCCACAGTGATACCAGTCAGTGAACAGGAAGATGAATTGATGCTGATTCTTCAAATAGAGACGATGACCTGCCCAGAAAAGTTGGAAGCCCGTCAAGAAGTAAAGCCGGCCCCAGTGGACACGAAACCTGCGGCTGCACAACAAGAGGTCCCCATTGCAATTCCGGTCAGAGCGATGATGGCCTGCCAAGAAATGGAGGCACATCCAGAAGATGAAAAGCCAGCCTCAGTGGACATGAAACCTGAGGCGGCAGAACTACGAGAGGTACCCGTAGAAGACACCGAAGTAATGCCGGTCGGAGAACTGAAGAAGAAAAGGCGCAGGGACCGATATCAGCGAAACATGCAGAATCCGACACGGGGAAGTTGTGGATCCCAGAATAAATTGGCCGTCATCCGCAGGAAGGTGTCCCACCGTGCGACAGTGGCATGGCGCAAGAGGAACATCCTCAGAAAATCTTCGACTCAAAGAAATTGTGGACTGTGGCACGAAATGGCTGCCGACAGAAATCTGACTAGTTGTGCAGGTGCGACACGGTGCAAGAGAGACCCCGTAAATAAATATTCAAATAGGGCCAATGCTGGACAAGAAGCCTGGAAAGGAAGGACGGGAACCGTGACAGGAGAGACGTCCGGGAGGAGGCGTCAGCCGCAAAGGAAATGCAGTGAGGGCATAAGGAACCGAGACATAGATGGACTGTTACGCCTGAGAGAGAAGACCGTCAATGTGACTTTCAGAGGAAAGTTTGTGAAACAAGTAGTCGGTACTTCCAACGGGTTACTGAAAATAAGAAAATGGACACTGTGGAGTGGTCAACCCCCTCCAAAACGAAAAAAAGAAAAAGGCCCGTATGGGAGGAACCGGTAGTAGAGAGACCGGCCTCCATAGCAAGAGTGAAAGAGGAAAGAATGAAAGCAACGGATGACTGTGACAGAACTGGATCTTCTGGCAACTTAGCAGGAAACCACTCGAGATGAGCTGGTCTTAAGAGGGGAACGGCTGTAATGGAAGGAGAATAGTCGCTGCAAGGAGTAGCAAGGACTTTTACATTGGATACACTACCAATTCTGCATCTGCTTTAATAGAGAAGGACTGTACATTTAAAAAATATTAATAATAATTAGTACATGATACTGTAAGCTCATATTCCCATATAAAATAAGAAAAGCAAGCTAAAATAAAAAAGGCACCACTACTATCACAGATAAATAAATCTCACCTTGACAGAAGGAACTGAGAATTACTTTGTGCAACTTGGCTTGAACTGGCATCTAGGGGGACGGCTGTGTGGGCACCTGTGGCAGCTGCTGTAGTTGTAGTCGCAGACCCAGCACCTGCTGAGTTGGCAGAGGAAACTGTCTGAGTCTGACGCCTGGGCAAACGTTCCAATTGCTGACGTGCCGCCTGGAAGTACAGATAAGACATGCACAAGTTCAGCTGCACACATGACAGGGTTCATTATTTACTGGGTTTATTGTGGACTCAACACATGAAATCTGGAGCTTCAAACTAACTCAATCTAACCTAGCACCATTTGCTCCAAACCACCTAAGATGATTATTCCACCAGAATTCACTTTCCCGAACAGTGTACTTGAAATTTCCACAACAGAAGTATTGGTCATACCACAACAACTCAATTACCAAGGCCCTTTGTATGTGGTAGTGGAAAGAAATGGGAAGTGAAATTGTAACTAACATATAACAAATTTTACATTGCACATTTTACATTTCATACACCCTGAACATGAAAGTGGTGTTAAGCCATATACTCTGTAACTAATTTTTATATATTTCTGAAACTCTCAGAGAATACTTGGAGTGCTGTGGACTCGTTTCTGTTTTATCAATTCTTATCAAAACTGTTTCACATGGATGGCATTAAGGAATAACTTCAATGAAATTATCTTAGTGAGTATCTTCATGAACTGAAATTTTCATGTGCAGTACAATTATATATCTGAAAGTGATTTAACCTTTAACGTCCGAATGTCACATATACAGGTCGCAAGCAGGCACCGGAGTTGGCCGAATGACCTGCGTATAGGTCGCAGGACACATGCTCTCTTTGCGGGTGCTGGCAGTTTGACCTTGGGTTGGAAACCAAATCAAACCTACGTGAGGTCATGTCAGTGGTTCATTCCTTAGCTCTGAACAAATAAATTGTTTATCACGGTACTGGTTTCGATACTATTTACGTTTAGATGTGACTGTTTATGACCTGGTCAGCCAAATATAGCCCAGCTTTGTTTCGAGAACTGATGAGGAAATTTTATCGGTGCTTGCATATGAGCACTTGCAGAGCTTTCAAGGAAGTCTGACGCATTCAAGGATTTGTTTTCAGTGGCGAATTATCAGTCAGGAAGTCAGTGTCGGATTATCTAATATTTCTTTATCAGTTAGAAAGTCAGTGTCAGACTCATATATTTCTTTATATATCACTTTTATTTTTCGTCTTGGAAGAAGTATAAACCCACTGAGCCAGTATTACTTTGTGAGTAAAAGGCATCTTCGCCACTGCGACTTTCAGTATGTGTCGGACTGGCACTCTTTTCGACTAGTATTATAATTACTCTGCATCACTATTTTGCGACTATTACCAACAGGTGAGACTGTCGCTTTGTCAATCAACATAATTTATTTGATTTTGCTGGAAACCCCCCCTCTCCCAAGATGATTCTTCAATCACACAAGCCGAATATCACGGTCAGTGGCGTTTCTCGGGGGAAGGCCAAATTTATCAGGGGGCCCAACTGAGTTGACTGGAGTTGAAAAAGTCTCAACACTGGCCAACCAAAGGGAAACAAAGACGTTGTCATGTGTTTCGCTAAATAAGAAAAGCAGGAGCACCCTCTTCTATTGTAAAAAGTGTGATTTTGCTCTCTGTGAAGTGGACTGTTTCGAGAAGTGCCACGCGTGTCAGTGTGACTATCATAGTGAAGTGACTGTGAACTGAAACCGTGAAGTGACAGTTCAAACTCGCCTATAGTAATATTATTGTATATAGAGTGATTATATTTACAATATCACCATGATTCAAGACTGAAGAAAAAACAACGGGTACAGGTAAGTCCTTTGGAATTTCATAACATATACAGTAAAACTTGGTTATAGCAACATCGGTTTTTGCGACACCTTGTCTATTGCGTCAAATATTCAATGGTACGAACTAATTCCTCATAAAGCAACTGTTTTTATACCTTGCTTAGTACGACATGCACAAATGCATCAACCTCGTATGTAACGTCATTNCAGTACACGCACATCGAATGTGAGTTATCGTAAACTGTGAAGTGACGCAGTTCAAACTCGCATACAGTCTGAACAAAATATTACCGTACAAGTATATAGTGTGATTATATTTACAATATCACCATGATTCAAGACTGAAGAAAAAACAACGGGTACAGGTAAGTCCTTTGGAATTTCATAACATATACAGTAAAACTTGGTTATAGCAACATCGGTTTTTGCGACACCTTGTCTATTGCGTCAAATATTCAATGGTACGAACTAATTCCTCATAAAGCAACTGTTTTTATACCTTGCTTAGTACGACATGCACAAATGCATCAACCTCGTATGTAACGTCATTTTCATTCCTGAATTTCTCTGATATGGACATTGAACGTAATTTAGAAAGTGTGTATTGGGCAAGTAACAGGAAACAGATGAAGATAACTGATTACTGTACTCGTATCTAGGTACAGTAAGGCACAACAATTGATGTAATCTACTGTAATTTGGTGAGTAGGCCTACCTTTAACATACAGTATTAGTGTGGTGTGTATTGTCAGTGAAAAGTGATGTAATATGTCTTTGATATTACACATTTGGGCAATTCCACGTTAATGTTACGTTAGTCTGTACTTAACTGCGTATTTCACTAAAAATGCAACATTTTAACTCTGTTTTTGGTAGATTTTTACGTGACTAACATAAGGCTACTTTGGAAGTGCCCATTTCGGTTACAACGACATTCGTTTATAACAACACTATTTTTAGGTCCCTTTGATGACGTTATAACCAAGTTCTACTGTATAATAAAGATTATATTTTGCAATTCATGACAAAATAATCACAGTTAATTTTCATTTGTAAAAATTTCTCTTCTGTGTACATGTAGAAAAATTTATTGTCTATGTTGCATAGAACGGAAAATATGGATTGTTTTCTGATGGTTTGCGAATTTAATTAATCAGGGTGATTTAAATTCTGGCCGCAGGGGGCTCCCGGCAATTTAAAAGTCCGTACGTTAAAGGTTAACAGCTATTAGGCAAAATGTGTGATCTGTGAAATGCCACTCTCTCATTGGTGCCTGCTGCCCATTTGGAACAGTGCATATTAAATATCAGCAAGTAAATTGTGATAATTGGGTTCACACAGTAGCATAATTGGTTGAGGGACTATGTTACAAGCTAGAAGGTTGCGGGCTTGATCCCCGATGAGATCACTGGATTTTTCAAATGATCTAATCCTTCCAGCCACACTAGGGCTCTTGGGTTGACTCAGCCTCTAATAGAAATAAGTACCAGAAATCTTCCTGGGAGTATAGGGTGGCTGGCACATTAGGTTGATAACCTCACTGCCACCACTGAATGGACTGTCTCAAAAATGTGGGAGCCTAAGTCTCACAACCTTATTGGCTTCCATGGCCTGTTACAGGTATAGCATTACCTTTATACTGTGACAATTATAACTATTCATTTAAAACAAATCCCAGTGTGAACACATCACTTTTCTGAAAATGCATCCAGATGTTAAAGAAAACCGAAGATGCACTCATCACAATGCATATGAAATTAAAGAACTTCTGGACTACACATTTTCCTTATATTTAACACATTCAGTGATTATTCCAGTATGTCCTCTTCTAGATAGTTAACTTGCAACTTGATAAATGATGGAAGCACCTATTGAAGTCAGCATTTTTTCTTTCATCACAATGATGTTAACAATTTTCTTTGTCTCGATTCCTGGAAACAGAAACAAAGTCATACATCTGGGGGTACAGAGGGCTGGGATATGTAGTCTGCCCTGAAATTCTTGCACAGACAAAGCAGAGTGAGCACGAACACTCCTGTGGCAGAGAAACCAATCTCCAGTGTGCCATACTTTAGGATATTTGCACCACACATCTTCCTGTAGATGCTGCATAACAGCTGCACAGAAATGATGATTCACACAATTTGTCCCTGTAGGATGAACTCCTGGGGTACACTTCCATCCATTGTTTCCATTGTTTCCAGAAAAAGCAGTTCCAATTTGTAGTTAAAAAAACACCCAAAATGTCGGCTCTACCTCATCACTTCCTACTCTGAGACAGAACTTGATGTACATATGCTATTTTTTAATGCAATTCTTCAAAATCATAAATCACACAAAGAACTACACAGAACCTTACTTCCTAGCACCTGAGTTCCAAATGACATTCTCACAGTTTTGAATAATGGCAAAGAATCCAGAAGAGTGTATTCTAACATCAACGAGTGTGCTACTGTTCTTTGTAGTCTTGTCACAGTTTAATTTTCAGTGGACTGTTCCAATCATGTCAGATGTTCATAGAAACAGTGCTACTGTTTGTAACAAGGACAGACAAATAATTAAATAAGTCATCCAATGCTTGCCACAAACCAAACATTTAAACACCTAACTGCAAGTAGTATTCATTAGTACCACTTTCCAATCATAGACTTCCAGTACTACAAATCTTGTGCTGTTAATATCTTATTTAGATACTGTACATTTAAGATCCAACAACAACTTTTAATTTAGCTCATGTGTTAGTGTGATGGAGTCATTCACAGTTGGTTATATGAGTGAATCCTACTTGACTCTGAATTTGTCTGTTGTTTACAAGTACAAATATGTTAGGTATTGTTATTGTCATCATCATAGTTGTTGCTGCTGCTGTTGGCAAGTCCTTACTTCTCAAGTATAAAGTCTGTCTACGTTACAACTGCTGAGGACCTCAGGCTTCAAGACAGTGTGTCACTGGACTCTATCCTGAGCCAGTTTAATCCATTCCACACCCTCTCACCGATACTTCCTTGAGATCCATTTTTATTTTATCCTCCCATCTACGAGTATGCCTCCAAAATGGTTTCTTCCCTTCATATATAACCTCATTAAAAATTTGTATGCATATTTCCATGCATGCTACATACATCACCCAACCCATCCTTCTAGATTTGATTACTGTAATCATATGTGGTAAGGAGAAGAAACTATAAAGTTCCCATGAACAAAATCCTGTCTTCCTATTAAATCTATTCAATGTCCAAATATGCTCCTTTGCAACCTCTCCTCAAACACCCTCAGTCTATAAAGGCATATGCTCAGGAGCTTAATTGAAAGAAGAAGGGTCTGCATTAGCAACTTAACTGAATAGCTTACTGGAGTATGTTAAGTATGAGAATGAAATGATTTGTCCGTACCCTCACCTGCTGTCTCTCAAGCTGAAGCTGCATCTGAAGTTGTTGCAGCTGAGATGGAGTAGAACCCTGACCAGCTGCAGATCTTCGTACCCCTGATAACTGAGACAGAAGCTCTGTTATTGGATCCACACTCTCACGACTCGAAGGAGACAATGTCGTCAAACCACCTGAGGAACTGAACAAACACAAACCCTTCAGTATTAACATCACTAAATTGAAGTAACAATATTATTTTCAATGGAATAATATGATGAGAAATGTCCCATGTCTGCAGACACACAGATACATACACTATATAAACATTTAATTATGGACTGGGTTTAGGCAACCAATGCCTAACATTGCCATGTTAAAGTATTGCACAACATTACAGATCACCACATAATATGCACCAATAAACATGCCCACCAATTCTGTACTGTAGAACCTTGCCCTATCACCACATAATATGCACCACCAATTCTAACATATTATTCATTTGCATGTCAGGAGGCAATAAAGAGTTACAAAGGGTACGGAAGTTCTGAAGTCTCAGTTAATATCACACCTGCCTAAGCAAATCCTAATTCCAGCTATGATATCTCTCATTATGCCATATCACCAAATACTCCTGCTCTGGAGGATAAACATGGTTGAAAAATGTATCTCAAGCAGAGGACATGATTATAACTGATGCACTTCTCAAAAACTGTTGTAACCCTTTAAACTCACTTCCCCTACCACACTTTCGAGACTTTACACAGTGTTTCATTTAAGCCCAAGCCAGCTATATGGGATTCAGGTCACATATGCAAGGTTGATTTACGTGTGGCTTATTTAAGGACGTCAGTATCTCAGACTACCATGTGCCCATGTCCCTCTAAGAGGCAGTCCACTATGAATACTCTGTCCTTCTGTTTCACTGAATTTATCAGTATTGTGTCACTGTACATGACTCTATTTTATCTCTGAATGTCTTGTTTTCAGTGATAAAGTGCACTTCTCAACACAATTACTGACGCAGATAGTAAATTTGGTGCCATCTTTCCCTTATCAGTGTTCAGCTCTCCATGACATTAACTCACGATTTCCAGTTGAATATTAAGTCTCCTTCTTGCAAGAACCTGCCTGGCACACCTCAGTGGACAAAAAATAGGCAGTTTGAAGCATATACTGTTGCAAACATTCTATAAACATTACCTGCATGCTGGCCCACATTTCATCCTCTTCTCATTTGTCCGTTCATTGAAAGTACTTGAAGTACCAATTTATAATGTTTAGCATTTCTACAACATGGTCCTATAAAACCTTATCCTGTTCAAATCCTTTGCCTTTTAATGTAAGATGCTTTAGGGTAGAATCACGCCATTGGAAACTAATGTTTTCCTTCAGAAAAGGAAAGAACTTCTTACATGCTGGCACTATGTCCTGTCTGACAAAAAAATTAAGTATGTAATGTCTTTTATCACACCACTCAAAATTATCAGTGGAAGCCTTATGTTTGCTTGCTTGGGGACCTCTTCCTTACAGGTAAGCACAATTTATTTGAGTGGTTCCTGCTTCATACATTGTTGTGACACCTTTCAGTAAAGTGCAACTCTTTAACTTGGCTTGCTCAGTGGAAGAACTGAAAATTTTCAAGATTCCTCTTTGCCATAGGATTGGATAATTTGCCTTATCATTTCCTTCTCCTGGTTATGAACTTCTAATATGATTAGAACAATCCACAGAAAATTAAATCACAATGACAATAAAATGAACAATATCACATTAACAACAGACTTACAAAGAGCCAAGGAAGCTAGCAGACCTTTATTTTCCTTCAAGGAAGAGACTCACTAAATATGTGTAGCACCCAACTCAAAGTTTACCCCAGCACTGTCCCCAATATCCACATGAATATTCCATCCTCTCATAAACAATTACACGAGGTTTTATAATAGAATAATTGGTCTTAAAATGTCTATCTCTGTTCTAGTGGCAGAATCTTACCTGAAATGCATGTTAGATCGCCTAGGCCGGGGTCCACCCACTCCCCGTGATGCATGCGGTATTCTACGAACACCATGTCTAGATCCAGCTGATTCATCGTAAGAATTAGGTTAAGGATAACCAAAAGTTTCATAAGGTGGTATAAATAATATGCTTTTCTCCTGTACCAGCACATGCATTATCAAAAATATAAAATTCTGCACACATATATTAATACTATAGCAATTATAGGGAAAGCCATGTTATAGTAAATCATATTACACAAGTGAGACCAACCACATTGATGTGTGGTATTTAATTTCTTAATAACTCAAACGATCTTTCAACCAAATGATCAAAAAGAGTCTATGTACATCATAAACATTTGTAAGGTATGAGAATTACCCACTCTTTGCCCCCAGATGTTTCTTAAAATAAATTATATTGATATTATGAAACTACACCCTACCTTTTGGAAAGTGAGCAGAAGATTCTTTCCAAAGATGGTGAGTCAAATATGAACCACCTTACATACCGCAGCAAAAATAAGAATAAAATATAACAAGAGTGGAATTAAGTAACTTCATAGCACTCGTACCTTATGTATTCAAGTAAGGTTCAGACTGAAGATACAATATTAGTCCTCAGGATTACTGGGTTTTTCAACTTTGTCTATCATTTGGTATTCTACAAAACACATTAGATATCAGTCCTAAGTATTAGTCTGTATCAAATGAACAAGAGAATAGATGCTGTTAAGGCTAGCAATACCAGGTCTACTTATCATGAAATTTGTAAATCAACAGCTCTAGTGTTCTGTATACTTACTTTTCTGGTTAGAAAGGCATGTTAAAACACAACTCTTAAACTGTGTGTCAAGATTCTGTAAGCGACCTATGGGTAAATGGGAAACAGATTAATCCACTCACTACAAATTCAAATGTAAAGAGAAAACATGAACAATACAGTGACCAGTGAATATGTAAAACAAGTAAACTATCCTAGCTTTCAAACCTGCTGACTGTAACTAAATACTTAATTGGTTGCAATCTTACAAAGTGTCATTAGGCATACCTCATGGCTAGCGCACGTGCACAAACTTTAATATAAGAGGAGTATTAATATAACAATCATGCAATAAGAACTATTTATAGTAAACTCTTACAATCATGAACCTTTGCAGACTCCACATTCCTTTTTGCTAATTAGTTTATTACATTGAATATAAATTAATTTAGCTGAAGAACAGAGTGATCTTCCAGAAGATTAATACTTTCATGGCTAAATATGCTACCTTTCTTACAGAGATGTCCATCTGTTCTGGTAAGCTGCTCCAACATTTTCATTTATATTCACTTTTTGGAGCTGTATCTCCTACCAAGAAAATAATTTTGACACTCCAGTAGAGGAAAATATACTTTCATGCAAAATATGTATGTCCTTACAACAAAAAGGTTAAAAGAAATCCCTGATCCAAGAAATAACTTTACTACTAAAAATTAAAATTACATTATTCAATACACCTACAGAATGTCCAAATGAAAAAGAATTTGATAGTTATCTGCATACCAAAAGCTTTTAACTTCCATTCAATGCATAATACTTTGTGTATTTAGAATACTGAAAAGTACAAAACATTACTGTATTTACATAACTATATGAGATGTATTCACTTCCATAAAAAAATGGTGGGGATGATGTTAATCTGATAAGAAAAATGCATAAAAAATCAAATTTGATCGAACAAACTACAGAGGAACTAACACCTGGTAGTTGTGACATACCTCAGAATAAACATCTGAATAGAGTAATGATACAAGAATATTTCCAAAACAGAAACAGAATTTTGTCCCTGCTATACCCATATACAGATCATCCAGTTCCACATTCTTGAAGCCATTACATCACAAATGCTTTTAAAGAAAATTTTTAATAACACATGATTCACAAGGTTCCTTCTGCTGGAAACCAAACAAGGTCTCTGGAAATATTCTCATATCACTGCAACAATGATTCATATTTTGAATACAAAAATGTTTTAGAGTGTCAGTTTGTGCACAGTGATCATTTGTGGTAATTTTTTGCCAGTTTTAAATTAATGGTTGTCAGATATGTTGAAGAGATCAATAATTGCACAGTAAATTCTGACACTAGCGTGTTACTGATGGAGGACATACAATCACTAAGTGCAACTTCCACCACAAATACTATGGACACAAAAAGGGCTATGGTGAAGAAGCCAGGGAAAAAGTGATTTTTCCGCAGATCTGGACCTACAGACGGTAAAAGCACTGTAAATGCTTATCAGGCTGATTTTCAAAAATGTCTTAAAATATCTATCATGACTTCAATCACATTCTAAAACATAAAAAGAGGCAAGAAAAGTCTTGTTCATTAAAATAAGAGTTTACCATATACAAAAAATGACTTACATAAATATATAATTCAGAACACTCTAAGGCAAATAAAAAGCGAGCTGATATATGCAAAGACCCTAAATAAAGATAAAAAATATATATACCCAACACAAGCTACAGTAATTTCAGAAAGATAATTGACAAAATAACGAGAAAGAAATTATGTAAATAATTATAACAGACTGACTAGAAAAATAAGAGAAGAAAGATGAAAAGCTACAGTAATGCACACAGGAAGAATCAACTTTCCCTATCACAACATATAATTATCTTCTTCTCTTTCATACCATATTATACAAATCCAAGGTACTTTATTTAGATATAAAGCATCATTCTTTCATTAGTATGGGTCTATTTATTAAAAACAAGAGTCCATGCCTGTCATCCACTGGAGAAAATATGGACAAAGAAAATTTGTACTGAAGTGAATACCCAATAGATTTAATACCAAAAAGCCTATTTTCAGAAAAAGATAACACTCACATATACGTACTGCAGACAGGCTGCATCATGAAGAACAGATGCAGTGAGCACAAGTGCACCTGTTGCAGCCAAACACAGCAATGTATCAAGACACTGAATAACTTCAATAACTTCAATACTACCCAGAACAGTAGGTCACATAATCCACCTGCTGAATCTGCTACCTCCCAATAACTTCAACAGAGATGCAAGACTCACTTGTAGAACCCTACTATTGATATATTTGAACAAATCAGTCCCATTCAAAACAGCTAGCAGAACAGTCAGTCACTCTCAGACAAGAAGGTCTGTGTGTGTGTATGTGTGTGTGTGTGTGTATCAACCACTTTGTCTCACTCATATACAAGTCCTTCATAAATGAGGCAAAGTCTCCAAACCATTTTCTTTCTAAATAGATGTGATAATCACCAGAGATTATATTATTACATTTAAATTGCCACAAAATCTTACACATTTCATAAGAAAACTACTAAACACTAATTGCACATTTTTAGTCAGACTTCTGTCCTCTAAATGCACTGGGATCAATTCCAGAAAACTCAATATGCCCAAATATGTGGAATTATTTTCCTTCTGATAGAGTTCTGTCCAGGTATAGTGTAGAACACAAATGAAGAGTATGGCCAACATGCGATCACATTTTAAATCACTCTTATCTCATTATGAGTCTGAGGTACTACAATTCCTCATGCATGAAGCAATGGGAACATGTAACTTGTCTGTTCAATTTACTGCATAGATATTATCCCTTCCAAATGAACTGAAGCTCTCAAAACACCTGCAGCTTCTACAGTTTCACTTAGAACTAATCTTATAGGATTTGATTCTTGAGGTGCATTTTTTAACATGGCTGAACAGAGTAACAAGAACTTGCCACTTTGCTTCTCACCCATTTAGCAGTACCTTGGAATTGCATATATGTAGTAGTAAACTCCTCTGTGAAAATACATTTACAGTAGATTCTAGTTTTAACAAACTTTTGGGGACCTCATATTATTTTCAAAAATCTGAGAGTTTGTAATTACAGTTCATTTAAGTGAGGAATAAACAGAGTGGTACTGACTTACATGGTAGCATCTCATGTTTGTTTTATTTTTGGCTCTGAATCCACAAACAATGCATGAAAAGTAATTACATGGTGCAGGGTATTTTTCTGAGTAGTCAGTATGAATAATAATTATTCGCTCTTGCTAAGGAACCAAATGGTTATACATCAGTACCACAAATCACTAGCCCCTTACTCTAAGCCAGTTCAATCCACACTTCCTCAACCTACTCTGTTAACTCCCATTTCAATATTTCCATATTCACATTTCAGTCTCCATTTTCAAGAGGGTTTCCAATACTTTATGTACTTCTCAGTTCCCATAAACACCATATATCTCAGCGTTCAGTTTAATCACCTGAAAATGAGAACAAATTATCACAGTCTCTATTATATAATTTTCTCCACTTCCTGTTACATCCTTTCCCTTTACATTCTTCCTTCAGAGTTAAAGGACAAGTTTCACACCAACACAGAATGAGCTGAATTAAGTCTAATACAGCAGAATAACTTTTGCTAAATACTGGTCTCTCAGTGCAGAACAGTGCTGCAAATGACTGGTTACATTATAACCCAAAACCAAAACAAAATCCTCATCATGTCATCCCCTGTACTGTTATTCTTTTACTCTCTAAAGGTGTTTGCTAGCTAGCCTACAGGAATAACTACCATTCTTTGCTGCAAGAGATTCTTAGAATTACTGCTCTCCACAATAACTATTCAAATTAAGCATATTGCAATTAAGCATTTGACATTTTTCATGATATCACTCATGTCCACACTTCCTTCAAGCACAAAGGATAACGTTTACAACGCTATAAAATAAACAAGGCACTTTAACTTTCGAACTAGCTAATGTAAAATGTATGTTATGATAAAACCTGCAGTTCTAAAATGCCTGACACTGTTAAAATGGGAATTCTGTAGCGATTATTTAAGACACCTGTAAAATTGAAAGCTTTCTTGCATTGAAGTTTGTTAAAAATAAGAATCTACTGCATAATTATACATTAAACTATATATTTAAACATCATAACATGTATCTCCTTGTATACATGTTGCAACAAGGTATCCTAATCTAAAAATAGTTTGTGTTGGGCAAGTTGCATTGTAGAGGATATGATGAAGGATATCAGGTCGCGTGGCCCACTGCGATGCTCTAAAGTAAGATGACTCGCAAAGTCATCTGTCACCAAGTTTGGGTCTCCACCGGGCAGAGATGCACATACTGGACATACCTAGAAAAAGAAAGTTAAGTTTTCATTATGCTTGCTGAGTACAATAAATAACACGAGGAAAACGCATTACTGACAAGCTGAGAACTATATTATGGCTTACAGCTTTCGTGCGGGGATATACCATCCAACCTCTCCTTCACAAAATATAGTTTTTCTATTTATTTAGTCAATATACAATGGATAATTAGAAAGCACAGACAAATAACATTATTGTTCAAACCACCATCAAGCACCACACCTTAGACACCAAAGTCTAGGACCAACACACAAATACTATATCTGCCAATGTCTAATCAAATGAACCACTCAATAACTTATCCCCTCCAAAGTAACCAACAAGATTTTTAAGCTGATATGATTTTATATTAATAAAATGTTACAGTTCTTTAATCAGACTGTGCTGTGGACAAGGTACATCTCTGTCATATTTTTTTGACATCGTTTATAACTCTCAATCACTTAACCATAAAACTAATACTAAAAATCATCTTTAAATAAATTTTTCATAATTTTGAATGTTTCTACATTCTACATTTCAATGCATACACACTGTTATGCATAACTTTATTTGTTAATGCAAAATTGGTATACTAAGCACTACACCACTGAGCTCCACACATAAACTGATACAAGACACTACTGATCTGCATATACATAGGATGTATAGAGAACTGTAATAGTTTACTGAAAGCAATATCTAGTCACCACTCTGGAAAGGCTATTTCAGTCCTACTACATTTCAATCATCCTGTGTACTAACAGACATACAGGCTCAAAGATGGCGGTAAGGTTGGCAGCCTTATGCGCCGGCGGCGCTTTACTGCCCAGGAAAATTTTTTAATTAATTCCTGGTACTCATTTCTGTTACAGGCTGAGTTGACTCCAGGGCCATGGCGTGGCTGGAAGGATTATGTCAAATGAAAAAAATCCAAGGACCTCATCAGGACTTGAACCCACGTTGCATTAAGCTTATATTGTGTGTGGTATTGCTAAAAGATTCTGTTTGGTGCCAGTTTCAAACAAAATCTTTTAGCAATACTACACACAATATAAGCTTAATGCATAGTCAATTTAAATTAAATTCATGTCAATTCGTCAGTTAAAAGCCTCAATAATAGCAATCAAACTGAGAACAATGGCATAAGAAAACGACAACTTACAACTTCAAATGATGTCTCTGAATGCTCTGATGTGACGTGCTCCTGTAAAGTTGTTTCAGTAAACCCCATTTTGCCACAGTAAGGACATGTGAAGGCTTGCGGTTGTTCCACTGTTAGCGCTTCTCCTCCATAATACAGATCTATATCAGACATGAATACCACAAAACTGCTGAAAATTATGTTCCTGAAATTAGGAAAACTACCTAAATGTATTCAATTTTAGGATTCCTTCTTCACGACCCTG
This sequence comes from Cryptotermes secundus, assembly GCF_002891405.2. NCBI lineage: Eukaryota > Metazoa > Arthropoda > Insecta > Blattodea > Kalotermitidae > Cryptotermes > Cryptotermes secundus. The sequence goes on from NW_019729897.1 coordinate 2,066,445, forward strand.
CTTAGCAGCTGTGTGTTTCTTCGGCAGCCCATCTCATTTTAAACACAGACACTGATATTACATTCACCATTGCCCATTTCCTTCAGCCTATCATATTCCAAATGCAGAAGCTAATATTACATACACTATTGGCCAGTGTTCATGAAACACTGTGTGAACAGACTGCCACAGGAGGACAACCCATTTTGGTACTTGGTGACATTCAATTGTAATGCTAACATGGCTGCCTTGTGAATTACAGCAGTAATTTATAATTTGACTTGTTCACGCCAACCCGTGTGGAGGCGGGGTCCAATACTTCCACCGCGACCCTGCGAATTGTAGGAGGCGATGAAAGGGGAATTTTCAAATCTGAGACAGTCCCAAGGGACTCAGATCCGAGAAAGAATGTGCCGGTAAGGACCAGCAGCTTATACAAAATACAGGCCCATCCTCTCGTCAGAGTGGGCGCCCCACAAAAACAAGACCATAACTATCATATAGTAACGCCAGTAATGCCAGTAACAGCATATAGTCACGCCATAGATCAAGTGGTTAGTCACTAGCTTCCCACCGTGGCGACCCAGGTTCGATTCCGGGTCTCATCAAGTGGGATTTGTGGTGGACAAAGTGGCGCTGGGGCGGGTTTTCTCCAAGTACTTCAGTTTCCCCTGGCAATCTACATTGCACCAAATTCTCCATCATCATAATCGCCCAGGGCAGGCTACAATAGGCCAATCAGTGGCCGCCATGCCGAGTAGACCCAGTTGGACTTCGCCCCCCACTAAGCAAATCATATAGTAATAAATATCTGGTCATGAGACCCAGATGGGGCTCGACAACAAGAGTGACTCACTGTCAGTTGCAATGTGACTTTGACTTTGAATAATTTATAAGGACAATGGATAATGGAATAGATTATTACTGATTTTAAGATTTTCATGGTAGTTCACTAATAATGCTGATCCTGCTCTTGGATATTTGTGCCATGTAGAAGTGGGATAAGCTGCAGATGTTTCACAAATATACACTGCCTCCACACCACACCACACCACACCTAAAGATGGTGGCAGCATGCACCTTGTAAACAGTAACAACACAGTCCACTTCCATGCTACAGCAGGATCAACATCAATATAATATATGTCTGTAAACAGAAATAATTGCTATTATATAAAAGGCTAGATGGTGCATCTAATCTCTGTTGTCACATGAACACACTACTATCATCTCAGTATTTCTTACAGTCCTAGTGGCTCTGAAGGGCACTTTAACACAATGACTGCCATAATGATTTTTCATTTTTATCCCAAGCCACCATGACTGTTTATATTTCTTTGGCCCAAGCTGCTGTTTGAGACATATGTCGTTTTTATACCATTGTGATTTGAGACACTGAGAAGTGTTGTGGTTCCCACAAGCCACAGTGGACACATGACAGGACAAGATCATAACTAGGCATCAGACAGGGGACACCGGTATCCTCCATGGCAGCGAGGTAGAGTTCTATAGGAGATATCAATGACTACTGTGGCAGCAAGACAAATATTCTGCATCCACAATGGTGTCCTCCATCGCAGTCAATGTGTTTAATGCCATTATACCAAAAACCAGTTGCACAGGTAGTACATCTGTTTCATAACTGGAAGTTCCTGTCTGAAATCTCTGCCCAGAGACTGACTATTCTTGTATGTATTCCAGTTTTCTCAATTCTTCCAGGCAAACAGTGGGACAGCACGTCAAATTAGGCTAGAACCGCTTCCTTCCACATTCTTTATAAATAATTATTTACCTGTTGTGCTATCATTCCATGCTATACAGTCCAAGTTACTGACTGAATCAAATAAATCATAAATAAACAAATAAGTGGCTTTCTACTTCCAAATATGTGGAACCAACAAATGAGTTTAAAAATGTGAAGAAAGCAGTCTTCTGGGATGTGGCACCGTGTAGATGTGGTGTTAACCGACATTTCAGAGGAACGTATCGCCTCCATCTTATATTTTTTATTTTTCCTTCTACCCTGAAGATGGAGGCGATACATTCCTCTGAAACGTCAGTTAACACCACATCTACATGGTGCCACATCCCACAAGACCGCTTTCTTCACAGTCACTGCCATGAAAACCTCAAATCTTATATAGTGTTTAAAACTGTTTCCCAAGAACAAGGTGAATCAAGACACACAGGTTGTTAATATTAATGCAATTAATCAAGAGGTAATTTCATTCATAAAATGCTACAAATTTTTGTTCCACAAACTCAGCATCAAACTTTCAGCATATCAAATGAAGTAGGTCTAAGGCCTCTCCATACTAAATCCCTCTTCTCCACAATTATCGGTTTAACAGAAATGCTAATTCCATCTGAGATGTAAGTGTCTATCACAAAGAATTAAAATAAGTTCCCTACGAATAACTAGGAATATCCAGGAAGTGAACAGAGCCATAATAAACTTCTGCTTCAAAACTACTGGTCTAGATCTTTTGGAAATGCTGAGTTCATACACTACATAATTAACTTCACAGAGAAGAATTTTTTGAGAAGTTGATATTCACTCAGCCAGTCAAGATATTTCCAACCTTTCATGGAACCACTGATTACCATGTTCACAAGGGCCTGCCACTGGACTGCCCTTACACCAGTTGAATCCAGTCAACATAACCAACGCATGGTATTTATTGAAGATTCATTTTAATATTAGCTTCTCACCTATAAGTCTCCATATTACAATAAGGTACATATGACTTCCTAGCTCTGTGATATTATTACATGGACCTCACTGCAGTCTCTTCTCTTATATGTTTTCTGACAAAAATTCTGTATGCACTTGACATTTCCATTAAGATGCACTTCATTCTCTTAACCAGACACATGATGGCTAGGTGGGCCACAGAGACAATCATGATATGGTGAGGAAACAAGAAATTTCAACAAATACTTTGGCTGTCTAGTCTGAAGAATGAGGACATAATTTGTTGGACTTGGTATGGTAACAGTGATGGAAAATATTACAGGATCGAACCTACGCAATGTCAGTGTCTGATTGGTGTACCTCATCAGCTTCAGATGCGATTATCAGACACAAACAAGGTGCACAAACACTTGGATATACCATAGACTAAGAACTGAAATGCAATATATTAATAACAATACTTTAAAGACTGAATGTACAAGGGACAGAACCTACTCTTTAACGGCAAGTTTAAGATCACTGTGAACAACTCTGGTGACCTATCATACACAAGACTATTCATGAAGTTTCTCTCACACACAACAAAGTCCTCTAATGCTATAATCAAGCGGTCTATGAGATAAAACAAGTAACAGACATGAATTGGCATTTGTTCATTTTATGTACTAAATGCACACAAAAATGTTTTACCTAAAAGAATGCTGCTCAACAGTTAAAGCACACATACAACAACCATACCAATAAATATGAGTATTTCAACAACAGTAAGGAGAAGAGGGAAAACAGGAGAAATAAATCCATCACACTTGCAACCTCTACAGAACCCATCTTAACCTTTTGCATGCCATGAATTGAACAGAACAGCTACGGATACATGACTTAAAATTGGCACAGCCAATGAAATCAGTTCACTGTTAATCAACTGATATCACACTTCTGTCAATGTATTGCATCAAGAATGCCATATGTATGTTTAAAGGAAAGAACAGGCATTCACACGATCTGTTCTACTGTCATTTGAATTTTATTACACTGTGCGATTTCTTTGCAACTGCTTTAATCCCCACACAACATCAGCATTTGTAGTAGGTAGTTTTGTTGTGGAACTTGGAAATCAAAGAATTAACAATGAGTGGGACATATTTACACAACTCAAGAAGGAGTCACAGTTATGCATATACGATGGGGTACCCAAAAGAAACTGAACTAATTTTTTTGTGGGCACAGCTTTTGTAGTACCGCGTTTTGCCGCTATGAGCGCATAGAGCTAACATTCCTGAGTCGATAAGCCGACTACCGTTGCTTCAGAAGGTAAGGACTAGTTTCGGCAGAGTTTATAGTGACAACTGTTTTGTGTGATCGTCGTTTTTGCAATGGCTGATTTTCGTGAACAGCGTGCGGCGGTGAAATTCTACTTTTTGCTCGGGAAAAGTGGAACAGAAACTCTTGAAATGTTAAAAACAGCGTACAAGGACGATGCTATGGGGAAAACTCAAGTGTTGAGTGGTTTTCCCGTATCAAATGGTGAAATGTCAATTGATGACAAACCTCGTTCTGGTCGTCCTTCCACGGCCCGAACACATGAAAATGTTGAAAAAATTCGTGAAATCATCAAGGAAGATCGACGACGGACCATTGAAGAAATTGTGGAGCTGTCGGGAGTGACTTGGAGCTCAGTTCAGCGAATTTTGACAGAAGATTTGGGAATGAAAAGGGTGGCTGCGAAATTCGTGCCACGACTGCTGACTGCTGAACAAAAACAAGGTCGCGTGGAAGCATGCTGTGCTTTGAAAGAAGAGTCCCGAAATGATCAAAACTTTTTTTCAAAAATTATCACCAGGGACGAAACCTGGTGCTATGCTTACGATCCTGAATCAAAGCAACAATCAAGCCAGTGGAAGACTTCAAGTTCGCCTCGCCCCAAGAAAGCTCGTCAGGTGAAATCAAACATGAAAAAAATGCTGATTTGTTTTTTCGATGTGAGAGGAGTCTTCCATTCAGAGTTTGTTCCACAGGGTCAGTTAACCAGGCTTTCTACTTGGAAGTTTTGAAAAGATTGCGCAACAGTTTGCGGCGGAAGCGGCCAGATTTGTGGCAGTCAGGTGACTGGTTTTTCCATCATGACAATGCCCCTGCTCACACAGCCCTGTCTGTACGACAATTCTTGACCAAAAATGGTATGACCCCTGTTCCTCACCCTCCATACTCACCCGACCTTGCCCCGTGCGACTTTTTTTTGTTTCCTCGAATGAAAAGAGACATGAAAGGAAAGCGTTTTGCTGATGTTGCTGAGGTGAAGGAAAAAACGACGGAGGCGCTGTCAAGCATCTCAAAAGATGAATTTAGACAATGTTTTGAAAAATGGAATAAAAGACTAGACAAGTGTATTAGTGTAAGTGGAGAGTACTTTGAAGGGGATTGAAGGTTTGTGCTTAAAATTTGAATAAATGAGTTTAAAAAAAATAAGTTCAGTTTCTTTTGGGTACCCCCTCGTATGTATGTAAGTAGTGTAACTGAAACGAAAGCCATGAAATTATGCAATTTCAAGTTACAAGAACAATGAACTGTCAAGCATTAACATGTTGCATGAATGTAGATTACGAGGGGGGACCCAAAAATAACAGGAAACGACCTGTTGCGCGCGCATGCTTTGTAGTTACGAGTTGTGCTACTAGGTGGGTCTCCCGCGACTGTTAGTGAGCTGACGTCAGTCTGAGTTAAGTGGTTTGTCTGTGGTGCTCTGTTGTGTGCGTTCCTGTTTCAACCCTTTGGCGATTAGTGAGATAGCCGACCAGAAGGAACAAAGAGTGTGCGTGAAATTGATGAAGATCGTCGAAAGACCACTGACCAACTTTCTGAGGAAACGAACATCTCATGGAGCACGGTCCAGCGAATTTTAACCGAAGGTTTGCACATGAGACGGGTGTCTGCAAAATTTGTTCCTCGCTTGCTCGGAGATGACCAAAGAGAAAACCGCGTGAATATTTGCCGCGACTTGAAGAGTGAACTGCAGTTTTCCCTAACAGAAAGCAAAATTTCACGCACACTCTTTGTTCCTTCTGGTCGGCCATCTCACTAATCGCCAAAGGGTTGAAACAGGAACGCACACAACAGAGCACCACAGACAAACCACTTAACTCAGACTGACGCCAGCTCACTAACAGTCGCGGGAGACCCCCAGCTAACACCACCTAGCAGCACAACTTGTAACTACAAAGCATGCCCGCGCAACAGGTCGTTTCCGGTTAATTTTGGGTCCGCCTTCGTATGTAGCAGGTCACGAGTGAGCAGATTTTTGTTTCAGTGCATCCGCATCATGCCCATTTTTTGAGTACTAATGATAATCTATTGTGGATACTGGAAGCCTAGTATATTATATAAAGAAGACAGCAACTAACTATTTATTCATGTTCCTCATGTGAGATGCTAAATGTCAGCATCACCATACCATAACATACACAGTGTGACAATTAATTTCCCAAACTGACACCATAAGAACCCACAGAAATATGATAACAAATTTTTATTAATACCGCCACTCAATATAGTCCCTGTCTGCTTCCACACAATGTTTACATTGTTCATACAACAAATCGAATGCCCAAGGAAACACTTCTTCCCATATTGCCTTCAGTTTTCTCGTCACAGTCTGTTGGATCAACGAAACAGCATTGAATCTCCTCCATTTCTTCACAATTTTTAATTAAGAAAATAAAAAAGTCAGCCGAAAATAAATGAGAGGAGTAGGGTGAATGGGATAACATGGGGATCCCTTGTTTCAACAAAAACTCGGAGACAATACCCGAAGAATGTGCCAGTGCAGAAGATACAATGACCCACTTTCCTGAAACTCAGGCCTAACATGATGAACTCTCGAGTGATTGATCTCTTCACTACCTCTTTATAAAATTTACTGTTCATAATCTGTTTTTCTGGCACAAATTTGAGAAGAATGATACCCTTAGCATAAAAAAATGTAGTCAACATTGTTTTCACCCATGACCTTTGCATTCTTACTTTCTGAGCTGCTTTTGGCCTTTTATGCCATTCAAACACACTTGTTCTAAATAATTATTCTTCATCATAAGCACTTTTCAACATTTCAAATGTTTCAGTAGCCATTTTCTTTAATTTTACACAAAACTTAATCGCTGCTCTTTGTTCCATTTTTGAAACATTCGACACGACCAAAAAACTGAGTTCACCAAAACAATTGTAATTCGCATATGCATCAGTCAAACAAGTTGAAACTTGCACATCATATAAATAAACATTCTCTCTAACTAGTCCTGTTCATTCCTGATAGATGGTGTTAGTAATGTTACTGTAACAGCATCAGGTCAGGAACTTTATTATCACGCTGTGTATATGACTGGAAAAGAATAAAGGAGAAAGCAGGGCAAGTCAACAGTACAAAAGCTTATATAAGAAATGATGAAACTTCCCACAGAATTCTTAACAGGTGTTACACTAGATCTTAAAAGACTTATTTGCAGAACATGTTTAAAAAACACATTTGGAAGTATGAGTAATATCATAAATTTGCAACTAAACACCACAGGAACAAATAAGGAATAACAAGAATACTACATACTTCACTCACATAACCAACTTCTCTAGTGAGAACATGGCAGTAGACGTCCCTTCAAGAAAAAATATCATGATATGTACTAAATTTTTAGTGCTTTGAAGGCAGTGAAAGGTTACAAAGGGTAGTAAACACTGCACAATTATCAACCAGGTAGAGACTATACTTCTGAAATCAATGTTACTACCATACATACCAAAATCAGACCTTGTAAGGATGCACTGCATTGGATGTTCCGTCGTATGACGGGTAGTTGTAGCTCCTGCCTCATAGCATGTTGCACACAAATCATAATCATAGCAAATGAGGCACTTATAGCGCCGGCCACGGAAGTTTTCTTTCAAACATGAATCACAGCTAACACCTGAAGAAGATGAACAATAAGTTTGATGTTTGGAGAACAAAAATCACACATCATGTTTGTCTTTAAACCATACTGCATGGAGTATTTATGTCCATCAATTTTTGGGTGTGTGTATGTGTAACCATGTGAATATTGGCCTAGGTAAGAACAAATTTGTGGCTGGAACTTCATTAGCTTTATTGCAGTAACAGAAATTTCACTCAAGCACTCTCTCAGTACAAGAGGTCACACAAAAAGTTTGATAAACAATGTAAATTACTTCACCCCTTAGGTGGACAGGCCACCTAATTCTCACCAGTTTCTTGTCTGGCTTACTCTTAAACCCTGAAGATGCAGACAGTACAGTCCTCCTAAATGCTGGTGACTACATGACATTATATCCCAGAAAACAGTAGTTTCACAGTCACTGCCATAAGAACCTCAAATCCAACAGCTTAATCCCTTTTAAAAGCACACCACTATCATTTTTATCAAATAAATTTAGCGGACTGTCATGTTTCTGAGTCAATGTCTTCATATCATCCGCTTTGACAACTTCAGTTTCTCCCATATGTAGTATATGTGAGAAAGGACTCTGAACTTGAAAAGAATATCAATCTGGAGATTCTAAAAGATTTATGTTTTGAGCTACCTCAAAATATAACGAGTGGTTCTTTGAATATTCTCTGTAAATGTGGATGTACATATGGATATGAATCTTACTGCCACCTAATAGTTGTGAAGGAGTTGATTAATTTTCAGCATTCAAGAGTTTATTCATCCTAGGTCAGTGCCTAGTGAACCCGAACATTGTAACTCCAAAAATACAGGTCCTTCAAATGTACCCCAAAACATAAAATTGAGGTTTTCTTAAAAAACTGCTCACATAACTTCTACTGAATTTCAGTAATTTAATGGGACCATCAACCTAAATAAAACTGCACACACAGTATCTTCAGGACAACAATGGCATACACATTAGAGCCACAAATGCAAGATGTCACTTTTCTCAAAATCAGCTTCACTGGTCAGACAAATTTCACTGTTGTTTGGTATTTAGCAAGTAACAACAGCTTACCAAGCAACAACAGATTTCTTTCCAAGGTAATGCAGTCACATTCAATTGTATATCAAAAAGAATGTGCCATTTCTTTGCGCTGATTTTTTATTCTGGGAAACAAAAACAACTACTTAAAGCCAAAGCTGCTGAATATTAACTACCAACACTTGTGCAATATTGTTTCAGACAAGAACTGCTGCAGAGTGAAGGCCGGTTATCTTGGGGAATTGTCACGGTGCAGCAAACCTGGCAGAAAAATTCCATCCCTCATATTAACTTCAGAAAATACCAACTGATATCTATGGGGAATGTACTATTTCCATATTCAGGGTCAAAGGGTAGGCCAAGCATGTAACAATAAAGCGGCATGTGCTGCTTACTTGGCTTACACTTCAATCAAGAAGATGCAGGCCATATACTGCTTGGAAAACTTCTGTAAACTTCTCCCACATACACAGCATCACATCCCTGCATGTAGTGCTCTTCACTAACAGAAAATATGACTGAGCAGCTTTCAAGAAGCCTGCTCTATGGTATTGGTTAACTTCAAACACTAAAGATGAAGGCCTACTGCACAAGCCAATTTCTTTGTTCCTACATGACTGGATGAAAGGGAACATCTGATAAAACCTCCAACCTAACGAAACAGGAGTGACCTCTCAAGTTTTCTCAGCAGCAAGGGAATGAATCAGTTTGTTTTAACTGTACCAGCCCTAGTAAGCAGATCACTTAGAAACTACACATAAATTTCTAAATATACTGTAATCAGCCAAATGGAACTATCAGGGATCCATAAATGTTGACTCAGTTCACTGTTCAAAAATTATATCAGACATTTTTTCACAAACCAACTGTACCTACCCAGACCATGTAATGATTCTGCACTATTGCACTTGTCATCACATAACATACTAGACATGCAGGAGAAGTCTACTGTCTCTTATAACATGTGCATACATGATAATATTTCCTATTGAAATTTACTTGTCGACACCTAAGAAATAAAAAAAAAAAATGGACTGGGAGTTCATACTACCAAATACATTCTACGAATTGTCCGATAATTGACTTTAATTTTTCACTTGTCACAGACATGCAGACAAGTGAGACTGTTAAGCATTGGGCTTTATGTCTAATTCTTGTTATGATGAAGTAACATTTCTAATTGCATATCGAAAAATGGCTTTGTTCTGAGAAATTAGTTCTCTAAATCACAATTTAATTATAACTTTTTGATACAGTGACCAGTAAGTGTATTGAGAGTGTAATCAGATTTGTCTGTATTTATGGTAGAACTCATAAATAAAACTCAAATTCAATCATATGCTGGGGTCTTATGTTAGAACAGTCACATTTGGGTGAAGGTCTAGTAACTGTAAATAAAGCCCAAATTTGGAAATGTCTCTAAGTGGTCCGTGTTTTAACGCTGTTCCGCATTTTATTTTAATTTATAATGCTAAAATCAGTTATTAATATAAAGAACATTTTATTGCTGCTGACAATTCCAACATTGTAACTGGTAACACAGATTTAACACTAACATTCATAAATTTAGAAAATATGATGTTTACACCATTGCATCACATTTTCACAAAATTGACAAATCTTGCCTTTCAATAACGAAATATAATTAAGCACATAAAAAGACATATCGTACAATATTTTCCACACCTTTATACCAAATGGCCATTCTCCTTTACTTGCAAGTATCCTTGTCTACAACCTATGGGTATATTTTGAAACGCTTATGTTTTTCATAGATGCAACTGTCCACTATACATCGTTATATACGACTTTTTTAACATCAGACTGGGGTATTTCTCTAGATATGGCCTGATCGGCATAAGCTACCTAGATGCCTCACTGCTTTTTTGAAGTTCGTCTTAGTACTAAATTGTAATTGCAATCATTTTATTACTCAGATATATAGTGCCAATATCAGAATTACTGACACCTGAAATGTCGAGCATAACCACAGTCGCACTTCCTCGGATAAATCTTGATGGATGTGTAGCCTAATCCCAGGCAAGAACGTAGCCTATTCTGACCTGCAATAGGGCATCACTCACCTTCATGTCGAGACATTTCAGAGAGTACACGGAACTCCCTATCTTATTACTGTTTATGTTGTTTTCACCAAATTCTCTAGTATCGATAACGGGAAATTAAGTTATCTTCTTCCGTTCAATACATTCTCATTCACGAAAAATTTTCAATACACTACCATCACTAAACCTAACCCAACTAGGCCATAATGACGTCACAAATCCTGCTTTCCCGTCATTCCTCGCAGCTAGCAAGGAAACATGGCCGCTGTGCTAGGACGTGTGTTCATTTACGGAGGAAGAGGAGCACTGGGTGCTGCGTGTGTGGCGCACTATAAAGCACAAAATTGGGTATTTATGAAATAGTTACAATTTTCCTTACGAAATGGACAATACAGAAGCATAATTTCATCTATATAATAGACCTACAGAGACTACAAACCGGGTGAAAGTTGACAGGATTAGAAAACGTCCTTCGTAAAGTTCTTTTAGTTGTAATGAAAAAATGGACTACTTTCAGCCCTGGAGTGTACATGGAAAGACTGCTGTATCTACTGATAGTTACGTTTAAGCGGGTTTTGATTTTTGTCACCATGATAGAGCTAGGGGAAGCCCGCGGATAGAAGATGCAAAAGCAGAGGAGGAGTATTGATTGTGTTTACGCAATAGTTTTCGATAATTAGAATGTTTTTGGCTGGTAATTATGCACAGGATATTTTAGATTTCGTTGTTTTGGGACTGATTTGGCCTTGTAGTTGAAAATAGACCATGTGAATGAAATTCTGTGGGTTCGATGATATACATAGTGGGCCAGTTGTAACATTTGTACAGAAGTAGCTAACTGTAATTTTTTCTTACTTTATTTAATGGCAGGGTGATTGTGAATAATGAATTCAGAAGGATCGACGAGGAAGCAGTGATGACCTATTTGGTGGCAGTGTTGTGTAGTAAACTTGTCAGTATGTATTTGCATTATCATCACCACCTACTGAGTATTTATCCTAAAAATTGCCTGCTATATGATCTTAGGTGCAATATACAGTGTACTCTGTGAGGGTAGAATCATAGAAGGCAGTTTTCGTTTCAAACTTCATGTTTTACTGCATTTTCTTTATTACATTTGGGACTTCATTATTTCAGAATCATATTCATAAGAATGGAATCTTTCAAGAATTATTCTCAGCTTGATACTAATCACCATCTGTGGTGCCATAAATTGCCTTACAGCCAGGGTTATGCTGCCAGTTTATTAACTTGGGGCTCGTTTCCAAATGTTGTAGGGCTGTATGTAAAGTAAGAAAAAATATTTCTGTAATATACAGAATAATTTTATAATTAATACAATAAATATTTATTCAAAAACTGTCACTGTGCTTAGCCACTAACAGTTTGTATTCCTTTTAAAAATATTTCACCTGAATTTTAGACCAGCAATCTGCACTTTCAGATGAACTGTTTGTTTCACTGGGGGAATCTTCTGTTTTCATCACTACTGATGGACCAGAACATGGCTTAACAGTGATAGATTAGTCAATTTTGCATTGTGTCATTTTAGGAAATGGCAGTAAAGTGTTTTGACTTTTCATTTTTTCATAAGGTCTAACAAATCGTGGTGTAAATATACAATATTACAGTAACATTCTAAACAAAGAATGTGTCACTGTGACTGCCTACACAACAGATGTTGGAAACTTAACAACTATTGCTTGTGGTCAGTGCTGCCAGATGTTTAAAACTTATAGGCTGTAATGGTAGCTAGCAGAATGTTCTTCAGAAATGTGATAGATTTGAATTGGAAAATGGTAGATAATAAGAAAAAAATTAGATTGAAATTATAAGTTGGATTTTAATTTTGTTGTTAAAGTTAATCAATCTAGTTATTTTAAACCAAGGAGCTTGGGTAATACTCAAAAGTTTAACAAGGGACTCACACTAGCCCCCACCAGCACACCCTTGCTTACAGCCCATTTATCACATTGTGAGATTTAAGACGCTGATGGTGACCAAAACATACTATGTTCTGTGATGTTGTGCCATATAGCTTAGTGGAAGTTTACCAGTGCTTAGGAAGAACAAACTGCCTCTGTCTTCACAGTTGAAGAGTGAGCCAAGTATGCTTTGCTGCTTGCTTGTAAAGCTTACTCTAAGATGGAGACAGTATGCTCTTCTGAAATGGTGGTTAACATCTACCACTGTATATGTATATTTATTTGTTTTGGTTCACCTGTCAAACATAACAATCAAAAATAACTCACTTTCACTCTATTGTGTCAATTGAGTTTTAAATTCGCTTAGTGGGGGATGCAGTCCAGCTGGGTCCACCCGGCACGGCGCCTACCGATTGGCCTATTGTAGCCTGCCCTGTGTGATTATGATGGAGAATTTGGTGGAATGAAGGTCATTTGAGTTTTTGTTGGATAAAGTATAATATTGCAACATGATTAACTTCTATCAGATTACATGGTACCCAATCCAAAAATGTAATACTTTCTATTTATTACTTTTGTATTATATGACGCATTGCAAATTAGTAAAATAAGTATGCAGAGGAAATAGAATCATTACACAATTTATACAATTCTGCATTCACCATTTATTTATTTATAGTTTATGCAATGTGTTAGCTCAGACTGTAAAATGTGGAATGGCAGGCTGATAGTCAATAATTGGAAAGTATGTGGAATGAGGTAGTCGTGACCTAATTTTAGGTAGGTACTATCCTAGCATTAAGAGCTATGGTAGCGTAGTCGATATAGTGACTGGCTATAGGCTGGATGCCTGAGAGGTTGGAGATAAGAGTCCCGGTAGGGTCAAGAATTTTCTCTTCTCCAAATCGTCCAGACCGCCTCTGAGGTCCACCCAACCTCCTATCCAATGGGTACTGGGGACTCTTTCCTCAGGTGTAAAGCAGCAGGGGAGTGAAGCTGACCACTCACTTCCATCTAGCACCAAGGTCAAGAAAACGTGGATCTATACATCCACTCCCACATACACCTTCATGGCATAGTTCTTAATTCGGTGAGCACCGGAACAACTTTACCTTTTACTGTCCTAGCATTTGCCTGGAATATTGTGAAAATGTGTTAATTTTCCTGTGAAGCACATGCTCACATACATTTCCATTATACATGGACATGTAGAAGTATTGGCTGTCTGAAACACATGAAGATTTCAGTTTAAAGGTTCCTTTTGTTCTTTCAGTGGGTTGCTTCAATTGATCTTAAAGCAAATGATCAGGCTGATGCAAACATATTGGTCAAGCATGATGAGAACTGGATTGAACAGGTATGTATATACCATGGGTGTTGCCAGGGTTTTTTTGGAGGGTAGAAAATTTGCCTACAAACTCACATTTATGCTGTTTAAGACTCTTTTGCTGATTACCCTAGAATATTTAAGGTTGAAGAATAAACTTTTTGAAAAACAAATTTAGCATTTGGTATATTTCCTTCTGTCCTCCACCCTACAAATCCAGGGGTGCCAGATGCCTGGCAGTATCTAGGAGTATTCAGAAAGCCAAGGTGTAAAGAATGCATATGGAAACTGTGTGCTCTAGTACAGATTGCACCATTCCAATCTTGTTTAGAGAATGATTCTTCAGGTATCTCTTGTGCAGATGAATATGATGAAAAAACAATTACTCATAGTTCAAGTGATAACATTCATGAAAATTTACTAAGCTTGGTCTTCATTCTTCCTTGATGACCGTCTTTTTGAGTGGGTTAACTAAGACTGTTAAAAAGGGTAAAGTTATCCTTGTAACAGGCTGTGGAGGCCCCTAGTTATGAGACATTGAGGGTCCCTGTTTTTCTAGACAGTTGGTTCACAGAAGGCAGTAAGGTTGTCGGTCTCATGCACCAGCTGCCCTTTACACCCAGAAAGATTCCTGGTACACATTTCTGTTAGAGGCTGAATCAACCCCAAGGCCATTGTGCGGTTAGAAGGATTGGGTCAATTGAAAAATCCAGTAATCTCATTGGGAATCGAACCTACAAACTTCTGACTTGTAGCATAGTGCCGCAACCAACTACGCTACAGCTTCCCCCAGTCTAAGACTTATATGGACTTTTTATCAGAATAGTAAGACTCTTTGAAAGTGGAAGAAAACTAATTCTTGTTAATATACTGATTTACACAAATTTTGTTAAAGTGATGGAAGTGTGTGAACGGTATTGGAAGGTTCCCAGATGCGGTCAAAGAAGAAATGCTGGCTTATTAGCTGCCGTCTCCTTCAAAATATTCCCCTTGAGAAGGTACACAGCAATCCCATCATTTTTGCCCTGCTTCAAAAGCACCGTGGAAGTCATTTTCCTTAATGCTGTTGAGTACTCCTTGTGATTCCCCTTGGATGTCAGACACAGTTTCAAATGTTGTCCCTTCAGTTTCAGCAAAGTCTGTCTTGATGCCCTAATTTCAGTATTTCTGTGTCCTGATATAATGTAAACTAACTAACTTCATGGAGCTGGGCTGTTCTTGAGAAGCTGCCAGTTGTGCAGGTATTTATGGAACCTGAAGTTTAATTACTATGTTCACAAGAGCCGTCCACACTGGTCCCTATCGTGAATTAGACCAATCCCATCCATAGCACTCCATCCTATCTCTCTTGAGATCCTGATACACCCTGTATATTCACCTGCTGTTTCAGTGCCACCTCCATCCCATCTGATCTCCTGTAACCCCCGCCCCCCTAAATCTAACATATTCTGTTATTTCTTCCACTATTGTCATGAGCAGGGCCCGAATTTTGATGACATGTCATCTTTTTTTCCTTGTATCCTATGCAATGCTCTTAAATATATAAATCTCAGATATGAGCTGCTGGTTACAGAAATGTAAATTTTATAGGTAATTCTTTCATTTTGGGTGTAATTTTTTGGTAAATTTTTGGACTTTTAAGGGTATTTCTTGTCATTTTTGGCCATCTTAGGGAATTTTTCTTCATATGTTTTCTGAAATGTGAATAACATGGAAGCAAAGTGTTCTTTCTTTTCTCCTTTAGTCATCGAAATCCGGGCCCTAGTCATGAGTGAACCTGCTGTATACAGACTTCTTATGTTCCATGTACCAAATTTCATATCCATTTTCTTTAGCTTAGATCAATTATCCAAATAATCTGCCAGGTCCAAGGCCCTATTGTGACATTTCATAACAAACTTATTTTTTATGGTGAGGAGTTGTCAGCCCCACACTCAACCCCCAAGCTAGAGAATCATCCCTTGTCAGCTGTATGCGACTGTTTACTCTGTATTCGCAGCTATGCAATATAATGTTAGCACATTTTAACAGTATATGTATTTATTTCAGGAAGTGAATGTAATGACACAGGTTGGAACTTTGTTGAATGGAGAAAGAATTGATGCTGTTATTTGTGTTGCTGGGGGATGGGCTGGTGGAAATGCTGCATCAAAAGGTAATTTCATTGACTTTGCTTGTCTGCTTAAATCAGTTGGTTTTACTCTAATTATTATTAAAATAAAATGCCAAAAATATTTCAGAGCTGGTAAAGAATGCTGATTTGATGTGGCGCCAGAGTGTTTGGAGCTCCACCATTGCAGCTTCAATTGCAGCCCAGTTTCTGAAGGATGGTGGGTTACTGACTCTTCCAGGCGCTAAACCAGCACTTGGGCCAACTCCAGGTAAAATGATGAATTTTATACCAAACTAAGAAATAAAATATGCACATTTTAATCATTTGAAGCTTTTTTACAGTGGTACCATAATGACTGGAATGCGCCTTTTTTTCCAACCAATATCTAGCCCCAAGTTCATAATCTTTATATGACTGACATTGTCATACAAAAAGTAACTTATCCCACACATTTGAAGCAAGTTTTTAAGCATCTGATATAGTTCTTTAGATGTAACATCATACTTAGGATCAAAGCAAACAATGCAGAGAAACATTGTTACTCTGCTGTCAGATTTTGTTTCTCCCAATTTTATGCATTTTTCATTGGTCCCAGCCAGAAGCCCATAACAGCATTAAAGTTTGCCCCGTTTTTCTCGAATCTGCACCTTATTCTCCAAGTCCTTTCAGTGTAAATGTACCCACATTTATGAAGAATGCCGCTGTGAAAACCTCGAATATGAAAATTTATCCCATAGGTTTGTGAGACGTTGAGGCTCCCACATTTTTTAGACAGTTGGCTCACAGATGGCAGTGAGGCTGTCAGCCTTACATGCCGTCCAGCCGCCTTTTACTCCCCAGGAAGATTCCTGGTACTCATTTCTGTTACAAGCTGAGTCCTGAGTTGACCCCAGGGCCATAGTGCAGCTGGAAGGATTAAGTCAACTGAAAAATCCAGTGACCTCATTGGAAATCGAACCCACAACGTTCCAGCTTGTAGCATAGTTCCTCAACCAACTACACTACCACATGCCCCTTGTCTACATAATGGAATAAAAAGAGAATTGCAGACATTAGACTTTTATGTATGTGGATAAGCTAATAGGCTTATATGTGATGTGCCTGAAAATGTGGTCATCGTAGGTGAGTGGCTGAAGTATAAAAGTTGACCAGTTACATGTTTCATTGCTTCCCTTTTGCTCACTGCAGGTATGATTGGATATGGAATGGCAAAAGCTGCTGTTCATCAGCTCACCAAGTCACTAGCTGCAGAGAACAGTGGACTTCCACCCAATTCTCTTGCAGTTGCAATTCTGCCAGTGACCCTTGACACACCAATGAATCGCAAGTGGATGCCAAATGCAGACTTCTCAACTTGGACACCACTTGAATTTGTTGCAGAGTAAGTTCACAGGCTCAGTCACAAACCGACAGAATTCAGTCCTGCTGTTATAAATATGACATATAATATGGATTGTTTCATTTTTTAAGGATGTATTAGTTATGATTGTGTCCTGTATTCTGGTGACAGGACTTGAACATATACTCTCTTCACTTCTAGACCAGAAGACTTGGGATAGCTCAAATGTGAATAGTACAGTAACTGGTTACAGGCTGGACAACTGGGGTTTGATCCCTGGCAGGGAGATATTTTTCTCTGTCACCCATCCATCCCAACTGGCTCTGGGGCTTATCCAATCACCTATCCCATGGGTAACAAGGAATTTTTCCCCAGTGGTAATATGACCAGCGCATGATGCTGACCACTCACCTCATCTAGTGCTGAGATTAAGAATGCAAGGAGCTGTACCTCCATGTTATCTTTAGACTGACCTACTTACTAGCTTCTGATAGTGTTTCTGTAATTTTTATTGTATTTATTTTGTAACATTTAATTACATTCCACTTGATGCTGAATGACATGTGCCTACTGAAGCTCCTGCAATACTTCCAGATTATTTCTGCGGTGGAGCAGAGGAGAAGAACGTCCCCCAAATGGAAGCCTTGTACATTTAGTGACAAAGAATTACACCACAGATTTGTTGTTAGTGTAAATGGAAATGAAGGTTTCCAGTTTTAAGCGTTTCTGGTGCTGATTCAACTGTGTAGGGGCCAAGAATATAAAGGAATCTCTATGTATATTATATGTACATATAATTTGTTTATAAATGCTTTATGTAACATTGTTATTTAATTCATGCTTGGGAAATCTTTTAATATGCATTTATTAGATCAGATTGCTTATCTGTTAGTTACTTTGAAAATACTCCAAAATAAAAAGTGTCTGGTAGGTGTGATTATTTAATCACCAGTGTCCTGTAACCATCATAGAACAGTATAGTTATCTACATTACATACATTCCATGACATTTCCTATGTATCAATATAAGATAAACCACATATTGTTTTTTACTGTTACCTGTCAGTAATCTATATCAGATATAGTTTACCTTTCCACTTTGTTTTAAGTAGTGTTTCAAAAGAATTTTCCAGTTCTTTTCATATTTTAAGATTTTATACTTTGATTTTATGTGAAATGTACTAAATATTAGTTCCTGTATTATATCATATTTATTCCCACCCATATTTGTCGTGTAATTGAAATACCAGGCATTACTCAAACACCATTAGATCTCAGTCTAGATGTGTTCTGTCTGGGTATGACGGCATTTGGGATGAATGCAGTGTTTATTATTGTTACATGATGTTGGATGGTTAAAGAAAAGAATTTATGTCGATCACACAATTGATATTTTGAGCATCATTACATAAAGTATATGTATATTGGATAGTGAATTGCATGGTCAAATATATTTTTGTGTACAGGTGTTGAGCAGCAAATGGTGTTTTATTATAAGAAACTATCACACAACCATAATCCTTCTGATGAACACAAACTTATGTACACTATTAACTCCAGATCACCCTGTTTTGGTAGAGATTTCACATCAATAATATAAAATGTTTTGCACAGGGTATAAAGTCTAGTTAACTTATACATATGGATTCCAGTTGCTTCCATCTTCTGGCTGTAATCCATTTGTCACTAACAATATTATATCAACAATCCACCAAATTCCAACACCACCTAAAGTCAATAATTTTCCAACAGCTGTTCCTGTTTGGCCCAGGCAAAATCTGTCCATTCCCAGGAAACCTAATAAAATACTGTAGATGAGGGTGGTAGCAAAGTAATGGCCACTGTACCTGCAAAAATGAAAATTAGCAGAAGATTTACATATAGGGTTTGAGGATCTCACATGAGTGGTTAGGAAGAACTATATCTTCTGGAAAATAATGCCATGTAGTCTGTTAAAATAAACTTATGTGACTGTTTGCCACCTGCTTCATGCTGGTTTCTTCCTTGGATTCTTCAACCCTGAAGATGGAGACATGTTCCTCCAAAAAGTTGGTAAGTACAAGGTGTTATATCCCAGAAGATGGAACTCTTTGAAGATTTACATATTCATGGGAAGAGGTTCTGTAACCCTCACACTTTCCAATGTACACAGTATGGCAAGCCAGTGTGACATTACTGGACCACCTACCCTAAGAATATCAGTTATGCTACTAAATATGTGTATCCTTTGCATGGCCGTTTTAAGACACCAGTATTTCATTAAGTACTTGGTAAGCACTGCAAAAATGAAACCTGCAATTGCTAACCCATTTTTATAATTACTAATCATGGTTTGGCAAGTGAATTATCCCGCTGCTATTCTCCATCTCACTGCTGAGCTCTCTAGTACATAACTGATTAATGGTTCTTGAGGTGTAATGGACCCAAGGCAATATAAATCAAAACTGTGATTGTTTTTATGTCTGTACACATCATATGCATAGAATCAAGTTTTGATGGAGGGGAGGATTTTTGTAAAACTGTGGTATGAGTTCTGTTTTGTGCTGCATTCATATATGTTTTATACTGCTTAATGACTGCTGCACCATTACAGGAGTGACCTGGTACTGAGTATTTATTTCAAGGTCAGGAATTTGTTCTCCTGAATAACCCAAATGTGGTAAAGTGACTGAGAAAATATGAAGTGATTGACAAATTACATTCAGAGAGTACAATTACAAACCAGCACATGAAGTCAGCCAAAATGGAAGTAAAAGATCTCATCAGCAAGCAAACTAAAGTTTTAGGAAAAAAAAAACAGTGACTTGACGAGACACAAGATGCGTCTCCAATGCAAAACTCCAGTATGATAAAACTGGGGGAACAAAACACAAAAGTCTGCTATTATCATAAAGAAAGGAGTCCGTTCTGCTTTTTTTTAATATTAATAGAATTATCTATTATGAGCTCCAGCTAGTGTCAAGGTCAAGAAAATGTGGATCTATACATACACTCCCTCATATGTCTTCATGGCTTGTGCTTAATTTGTTGAGCACAGGGACAATTATACCTTTATCCATTATGAAATTATTTGTTCAATGCAGCAACAAAGTTTTGGAAAGTAAACAGCAATAAACTCATCATAAGAAACAAAATCTCTGGTTGCATTTATATAATAATAATACTTCCCTGGTTTGGCCTCATGGGACCTTTTCATGTTCTCAAAACTAAAAAGTCTCTTTGTAAGGATCTGTTTTTCAGAGCAATGTGACAGCACTACCAAAAAGATTGGGAAAATGATTTCCAGCCACAGCAAAGATGCTGGAATAAAAGAAGAATACTTTGAAAGTTACTGCACTGTTTTGAAGTGACTTGAGCCCTTTCAAAATTCATAAACAGAACAATTCAGCAAGAGCACTGCCGGTGGTGATCATTCAGCTACATAAGGTGAGAGCATGTACCTCCGAAGCAACACTACCAATATCCACATGGTGTAAATGCCCAAGGGCTGAACTCAAGTCAACAGTGAACAATGAAGAAAGCCTAAATTAGGTTGTTAACCAACAACAGCATAAAGATACTTACTTGATACATGGAAAGCCATCCCGTCCAAAGGTTCTTTCACCTTCACACTCAATGTCTTGTAGCACAGTACAGTTTTTCTTCCCCTTTTCAACATCCTCATATCTATAACCACCAAACTATGAGCAGAAGATATCGTGACATATAAATGCCATATTCCCAATTATATTACATGTTGAACTATCTCAAAAGTTGCACATAAATTCTTGCAAAATGCATTTCTGTACATAAACATGATACTTGAATGTTGGTGTGGGGACTGGCTATTTCTGTCACTTAGAAATAAAGAAGTGGTCCTGCAATGGTAGCCAATCTTTTCATGACTACTTTTATTTATTTACAGTATTCAATGTCATTCTTACCACTCACTATTACACATACATGCATACCTTTCTTCTCTGCTTTGTTTTCATACAAACTTGTACTCAGCTTTAGTGATTCAGGTTTGCATTGATTCTCTTCTACCTTCTACTTATTTGCCTTTTTTAACTCATTACAGCCATGAATTTAGTTTCATTTAATAATATAAGTAATTTAACAAAAATATGGCAGCAATAAACTATGTGAAGTAGAGAAAATTAAAAAAAAAATGTTGCAAGTATGTGGAGAAAGGAGTATGTTAGCATATACAGTGTGAAATGTTTGTGCATATGATAATGAAGATAAGAACTGTAGCCGTCCGCCGACGTACAGTTGCCACGACTGTCGCTCGAGCTTGAGTTCTTTCTCTCAGGGATACGGGTGCTTTGGAGAAGGGAGTGGAACACACTTCGGGGTAAATAAATCCGGGATCTCCAGAACACGCCATGGATGGCAGTTTTAATTTAAAATTTCATTAATGATGAATATGTACATTATTCTCCTAGCTAGCCGCTCCATCCGCCGACTAGCTACCACTACTCTTGAACACTTCTCTCCTCTCTATCTACATTCCAACTACTGTCCTCCTCCGCTCCCTATAGCCGACTCCGTCCGCCTCTTTACAAGTCCCCCAGTTGGCATCAGAAAAACAAGAAAAATAACAAGAGAAATCCAAGGGTCGAGCCCGACATCTGCCCAACATTCGTATTTTTCGAGATGCCCATAAACCTCTGTAGGTCTTCAAGGAATCCAAGACCCCTCATGGCCTGTCTCGCACACGGCCAGTTCGTGGGTTTATGATATACTGGGAGTAAGCAGGCGACGTTAGGGACAATAGCGGCACCCTTAGCCTAAGGAGGACAATAGCGGAATTACAACTTGACGGTCCTGGGATGGTATCTTGCCGATGGAGCGTCTCTCATGGTATTAAACTATGCATAAATAGTTCATACCCTTAATTATATAATTTTGACGAGGGACGTACAGTTAAAGAACACTATGAGCTATTTTACCTTAACACACCCATAACCACCCTGATCTTCTTTGGCAGTTTTATTGCCCTTATGATCTATTAGAGGGTCACAATCAAGAAATTCCAATGGTCTGCAACAGAAATTAGACAACTGATGTTAGAAAGACCTAATAGCAAAAGCCAACACAAGACAACTTCAACCAGTTGTGGGGGAGATATTGATGATTAAGACAGTTAAAAAGCAATCTCACAACAAAGCCACTTTTATGTTTAAAACATGGTGGATCTGCTTGCATCCTGTGTCAGAGATCACTGGTTCAAACCAAGTCAGCTCCAGTGCAGATCCTTCTATATACTATGTACATCATCCCTTCTGAGATCCTAGTTAATTTCTGGGTGCTCTCTGCTGATCATTTGTCTTCATTCAGCCAGTGGGAATATACATACATACATACATTACATTCCATAGATCCAAAGTAAGTCAGAATGACTGTAGTGGAAGTCATACAAATACAAAAGCCATACAGTACAACTGAGACAAAAGAAAAAGCACATGACGAATAGATTTCCTCACCCTTGCAGGATTCCAATTTCCCAACAATGTCTATTTGTTTAATAACACTGTCAGTAGCTTAGATTATACAGTGTTGAATGGTAAGATATCAGAGAATACTAAACTGGAAAGAATGTGGAAGAAAGCAGTCATGGTTTACTCTGACATATTAATCTGACATTTGCTTGGAGGAACTGAAGAGAATTACAATATACCTCTCAAGAGAGATAGTTCCTTGGCCAAGATTTGAGATCATGAAGAAGCGTTGCCAACTTCACTACTGTGCTCAAGCTACTGAGTACTGATAATCATTCTCTCTTGTTTAGATAAGGATTAAACACTAAGAACATCCTCTACACAGAAATAATAATTACTGATAATGCTCATCTGGGGTTCAACTTCAAATATCACTAGAGCTCACAGCCATCTCTGAATGAAAATAAATTCTTTAATGATTCTGCTATATATTCTACAATGCGAGAACTCTTCTCCTCACTGTTTGCATTATGTTGTGTACCATGATTGATGATATCTAGCCATCAACACAACAAAAATAAACCAATCAAATTGTTCACATTGGTTCTATTTGAGAGTTGCTACATGTTTTGGCCCACATTCTGAACCATCTTCAGGCAGTCTCACCAAATACATTCATTTTATGGTATTGATGAAATTTTTGATTACACGGTTAAGAAGATTGATAATTGATTTTATTGGGATTAAATACTTAATTAATGAAAAGTTAAATTACAAGTTTTATAATTTTAAAATTATGTTTACATAAATATTTTAACATGTATTATATTTTTTGTAATTATTATATTTAATTGTTATATTGGACTATTGTCTATATCCTGAGTCTTACGACCTTGTAAAGGATTTTTGACATGTAAATAAATGAAATGAAAAGAAATACATCTCTTGTTATTGAACTGTCCTAATGTGGATCCATATTAGCACTACTCATCACAATCATATAATACATGCAACTTTCACAAAGTTGCAAGAATCTTCCTAATTTTAAAATTCTTCAAATTTAAGATTATTTAAAATTCTCTTGTCATTGAATGTAAAATTCTATGTTGTTCTTGTATTTTTTGTCCCACACTGTAGGTTGTCCTTTGTCTGGCGTTTGCTGTTATACTATGATAAAGAAGCTATGTTATTGGTTTTTAGTTTGTTCTCACTTTTCTTTGGTATGTCACTGTGACTTTGTATTATAATTCAGGTGCACTGTGTATTTCTTCTCTATGTTGTATCTATTTCTGGTTACAATGTGGACATTCTAAAATTAAAATAATTACAGCTTATTATTTTTGNCCTAGAAGTGGTCAAAACATGTTGCGTACACCTTCACATAAACAAATAATAGAAATGCAATAGTATCTAATTTTTCTTCATTTCAAAGATACCTTTATGTTGTGTTCACGGCGAATTTACACGATTATCGAACACACAACAGAATGCAAAGCATAAAGATTGAAAATGTTTATTATACCACACACTTAATATATAATGAAATCCCACGCCATACCGTCTGAGCCACTGACAATGACGTTAAATACATTACAAATAAAACGAATCTACTAAAACCTAAAGATTACACTTGAGAGCGTTGGTTCGATTTACATACTTACAAAAACGAACATTTTACTAAAGGCCCATTTGGCACATACGTAGAATCCACCGCAGTTAAAGCAAACACAAAATCTAGGGTAATGAGTAAAAGAACCAACACATTTAGGCACATAATGGTTTAACTTCAGCAGAACTTTCCTCTCTACAATTGAACTCCATAGTCTGCCAGGGTCGCCAGGGTAGCCAATCATACACATAGGGAAACTACGAAGTTCCTCAGAGGATAGAATAATTCAACTGCAAAGATTCAATAACAAGTTCAATGATAAAACCATCGTTGTCGTGGTATGTGCTGTTAGGGTTTGTTGCTAACTTCAGATAGCATTTATGGGAAATATTATTATTGATACATTGCTAATATTCTACGGCCTTCGGAATGAATTAATGAATTTTAATAGCTCGCGCTATCTACCCCCTAGCAATAAGCAATAAAAGTGATATGGAACCAGATCAACTAATTTGCCATGAGTACGATAGTGCCGTTTCACTGAATTACATGCATCCCGTTACATTCATACTAACGCTCTCTAAATACAGTTTATTTCTCTGCAGTTTTAAATTATGAACGATGTGCACTTCTGTTTACAAGCTCAAAATCTCATTTTACGTTCAATTTACTTGACTGATTTGATATTGCCATGCAGTGATTAATTATGTAAGATACCAACTTACTTTCTCAAAAATGAGAAAATGTTTTACTCAAAAGACCACTGCCAATTAATGGAACCCAAAGGTTCGTCCCATGTTCGTACGAAACCACTACTGACCCAATCTTATACCGCATTACTCCAAACCACAAACTCCAAACGTTCTCTGTAAGATTATCATTCACATCATCCTCCCATCCACTTCTAGATCTCCCAAGTGGTCCCTCTCCGGTCCTTTCTCTACAGTTTTTCCAGGCAAATCTTATACGTATACATACACACATCTACATATATACATACGTATATCATTTCTCCTATGCGTGCCAACATGTCATACCAAGCAGAATCACTGGGTTTCTTATATTTTTTCAATCATCCGGTATTCTAGGAAGTAGAAAACACGACGTTTCGGAAACTGGACCTATTTCCGTCCTCAGGTGGGGGTGAAGACACCTACTCAATTGGTCCACTTAGGAGGAGCTAATCTCAAAATTGTGGCTTCCCCCTTCACCTGAGGACAGAAACAGTTCAAGTTTCGAAAGATCGTGTTTTCTAGTTTCTAGAATACCGGATGATGAAAATAGTCCAGAAACCCAGTAATTCTCTGTGTTATACACTGTCTTAACCCTTTAGAATCTAAATGTCATACCAATTTAATATTCCTTGCTTAGTTTAATCCATATGAACTATTTACTGCTGAAACAACAGCATTACTAACAATTACAGGAGCTTCTATGTTTCTAGTTACGCTGTTTATTTATACACCCAGTAAATTAATATCCTCAGCATAGACAAAAGCTTGATAATGAAGTAACGAATTTCAGACCCTTCTCTTTCTTTCGGACCTTCCTATAGCACGTCCGTAGCAAAAAGTATAGACGCCAAAGCGCTCCTTGTTTCAGAACATGCTCAATGGTAAACGCATCCTACAAATGTTCAATTATGTAGACTTTACAATAGGATTTGTTGAAACGCATTTTAATTCAGCTTATTAGTTCAAATAAGAGCCGATTACAGTCACTTCGCGATGTAAGGCATAAAATGTCTTCGCTCTCTCAAACGTTGGGATTATGGGTTCGAATCCCACTCAAGGAATGAATGTCTGTGTGCGTGTATTCTGTGTTTGTGTTGTTCTGTGTGTAGGTAGCGGCCTTGCGACGGGCTGATCTCCCGTCCAAGGAATACTACCGACTGTATATAAGATTAAGAAACTGAAATAACGGCCAAGGTCCAACAAAGGGCCGTAGAGTCAAAGATAGACAGATAGACAGATAGATAGATAGATAGATAGATAGATAGATAGATAGAATAAAAATTACGTAAAATACGTCTCTACGTACATAATAATATGCCGTCTAGAAAACTTGAACTAATAGACGTGTAGTCCTATTTTACTCCAATTTCGCCTCCATTATCTGATGAATGTAAACACGTGATCAGAAGTTGGCCTATTTTCGAACCACGTATTTGGTCTCTGGTAATTTTTCTATGCGTGACGTGAACTTTAAAAGTTGGAAAACATTTAATATGTAGTTGATAACTGACATATCTCGATATGTCGCAATTATCGCCAGTTTATATTGGACACTATTGTCCCTGTAGATTATCTAATGTCATGACATTCCTGAAAAGCGTAAAATTCAGCCAGTCTATTTGAAAATATCGTAGGCCTATGCCATTTTAACTTGATAACCCTCGACATGTTTTCTGATGCCGATCACAGTGGCCGCGCACTCCGAGGCATGAACGGTCTTCGCCCGCTCAAACACTGGGATCGTGGGTTCGAATCCCACTTGAGGCATGGTTGTCTGTGTGCGTTTTAATTTGTGTTTGTGTTGTCCTGTGCGTGTGCATGTAGCAGTCTTGCAACGGGCTGATCCCCTGTCCAAGGAGTCCTACCGACCACGTAAAATATCAAGTACCTGAAGAGAGGCCAAGGTACAAAAAAAGAGCTGTAGAGCCACAGACAGATAAATATAGAAGTTTTATTCGCCTTATTCTAGGTCCCCTGTACATCTTGACATACTTTTATCACTTTTTCACCTAACTAATTTCATGGAGCTGAGCCTTCTTGAGAAGCCGCGAATTGTGCAGCAACTCAAGAACTTCCCAGAGTTTTACGGAACGCGAAGGTTCATTACCGTGTTCACAAGAACCCTCCTGTAATCGCTATCCTTAGCGAGAACTATCCAGTTCATGCCACGCCACTCTGTCTATGTAAGATCCATTTTAATGTTGTCCACCCACCTACGCACTCACCTCCAACTAGTGCCGAGGTCAAGAAAATATGGATCTATACATCCACTCCCCCATACGCCTTCATGGCTTAGTCCTTAATTAGTTAAACACAGGGTCAACTTTTTCTTTCTACCACCCACCTACGTCTTGGTCTTCGTAGTGGTCTCATTCCTTTTGGCTTTCCCACCAATATATATATATTCCTCTTGGTTCAAATTCGTTCTACATTCCCTGCCCATCTCAGCTTCCTTGAATTGATTATTCTAATTATACTTAGCAAAGAGTACAAGTTATAAATCTTCTCATTATGAACTTTCCTCCAACCTTGTCACTTCATCTCTCTTCGGTCCAAATATTCTCCATCAACATCCTGTTCTCAAATGCTCTCACTCTATGTTCTTTCATTAATGTCAAAGGCCAGTTTTTACACCCGTGCAGAACCACAGGCAAACTTGTAATTTTTTATGTCCTAAGTTTTAAGTTTCTAGACAGCAGACGAGAAGACAATTTCTGGACTAAATGGTAGGAGGCATTACCCGAATTCATTCTCATCTTAATTTCCTCCTGAATCAAGTTTCGATTTGTTACTGTAGTTCCCATATAACTGAACTGCCACGTTTTCAGAACATCTGTTAGCTAGCTTTGTCGTAATTTTGTCCTGAGTGGCCTCCGTAGTCTAGGGGTAACGTTCCCACCTCATGACTCAAGGTACGCGGGTTCAAAAACCCGGCGGAGGTGGTGGAATTTTTAAGGGCGGAAAAATTCAGGGAACAAGTCCTCCGGGAGGGACTTTAAGCCGTGGGTCCCGTGTCGTAGATTTACGGCACGTAAAAGAACCTCATGTCTCTAGGAGACCTCTGAGCAAAATTAGGCCAAGTTTCCCGCCCAACTAGTTTCCAGTTCCTCCGGTAGATGGGGGAAGTATCAGGTACCACTGCCAGAGGAGGGGGAACCTCTCTGACAGAAAGGGACTAAAGTATTAGATACCACTGCCAAGTAGAGGGTAGAAACCTTGCTGGCAGAAAGGGACTAGGAACCCCTGTCAGAGGAGGGACGACCTCGCTGACAGAAAGGGA